>NC_045428.1:424845112-425156891 GCF_902635505.1 Sarcophilus harrisii
AGCCAAGGTCCTATAATAAGATGGATTTTATCAGGAGAAAACTAGAGAGAAATGGGCTTTTTCCTAACTCATTTCCAATACTGCCAGATGTCTTTCTGTAGATTATGTGGGTTTTGACCTCCTGGAGCTTTACTAATCTATTTCCCTATACTTTTGGCATCATTTGGAAAGAGGTAACAAAAATAGTATGAGTCTGGCTACAACCTAGAATACAGATGAATCCTTTTAGTTTTTCTGAGAATTATTTTTTTTGTAAGGTTGAGAGAGGCAAAGAAGATTATGGAGAGAGAACCAAAAGTGGTAAGCACCCAAAGTGCTGGCTTCAACAATCCAGTTTCCAGAAGTAGCTATATTCATTATGCCTATGTGTGAGAGTTGGGATCTCACAATGGGTGCCACAGTGTTCATGAACAAACAGAACTAGATGATCAGAGATATAGGATTTGGAAGGGGAAGGGCCCTGGTAGTAATTATGTCTGAAGGAAATGACCAGATCGTTAGCTAGCTTTACTGATTAGAAAACTGAAAGACCATAATGTCTAAAAAGGATGTAAAGGAACATAGTCAAGACTGTGTCTGCTGGTGGAAGGATAGGTCTGCAGATCAGAAATCTTGGTTTGGGATTAAAAAAGAGAGAGAGTAAGCTAGACAAAGAAGACTATATTTTTATGTATTTACTTTTATAGTCACATGGGCATTTTAAAATTTGGCGTTCTATTACTATCTATAGTCTCCAAGTTCTCTCTAATTCTCTGTAATTAGAGAATTACCAATCCCATTGCTGCTTTCGTTCTTCCTTAAGGAATGCTCATTGAATTGAATTGATATGAATAACAACTGTAAAGACTCTATAGTGCATATAATAGTATAATGATGTACCTAGTTTTTAACCTCCATTCAGGGCCATATCAGATTTAAATTTTCTTGTGGCTTTCTACATCAATTAGCAAATGTTTATTAAGTGTTTCCTATATTTCAGACATTCTATTAAGTTCTAGGGATACAAAAAAAGGCAAAAAAGCCCTGATCTCAAGGAGGTTGTATTCTCATGGGTGATTTGTAATATCTTCACTAAGTTCTATAGTGAATATTTATTCATTCATTCAACAAGAAGTTATTTAGCATCTACTATGTATTAGGCAGTATCTTAGCAGGTGGGGACACATCCAGAAAAATGTAACATATCTTGACTTCAAGGTGCTAACATCTTTTTACTTACTTGAGACCCCTTATAACTACAAGAAAAGCTCTGAGGTGGTGCAAAATAAGATATGAATTAAGCCTCTACATAGATTTCCCTCTATGGAATGCTCTTCAAAACCATGGTAAAATTCAGAATTATCCCCCTTCTTCCTCTTATCCTAATTTAGGTTTTTATTTTAAGACACTGAGACATGTAGATTGTGTCTACACACTCAAAGTGAAGTGGTAAATTGAAGCAATTATATGGATGATTCAAGGAGAAAAAAAAAAACATTCTTGCTTTAATTACTGGGATATCTTTGGCTGAAATTATATTGTCTTGAATTATGCAGATAATTCAGATAATTCTGCTAGAGTTCTGTTATGGCACAGGGGTGACCTGGGCTTCTTGTCTCAGCAGAACTATTAGCCCAGTAGTTCCTACCAAGTTGGAACAGCACCTAATATGAATCTAATGAAAAGATTAGATAGGTAGTCTAAGAACTAGTCTGGTTAACTTTGGAGAAATTTTTCACCAACAAAGTTAGCTTACCAGGTAGTAAATTTTTCTTCTGATCTTCAGGGAACTCATGAACACCATCCAGTAAGACTAAATCAGATGGCAGTAGAAGGATCCTACTTTACCAATGAAATCACAAATCTGGAAGTATTCCTCTAGATATGGAATAGCTATATAATCCAAATTATCTACTTAGGAAAGAGTCCTTGTAATTATTTAGCTTGTAATTAGGTTAGTTTATCAGTGAAGAAATGGAGGTCAAAATATGAAATTATTTCTTCAGGGACACAAAACAGCAAAATTAAAACTAGAACCTGGGCCTCCTGAATTTTCTCTTTCTGGAACTGAATGTCAGCTGTTTCAATTTTCTGCTGTACTTTATTTAATATAGATCAGAATATTAGCATTTCTTCTATTTTTGTCAGGATAGTTAATTTTCATTCAATCTGTTGCTTTTCTAAAAAGATAATTTTTTAATCCAGGTCTGGAAATGTGATTGATCAAAAAAGACTAATGGGCTAATACCAGTTCTGGAAGAATTGTGCTCTACTTAGTTGTAGCTGGTGTTTGTGAGGCCTGTTGCTTTAAGTGACTCTGCTTTTTGTCTCCAGTGGCTGCACGTTCAGAAATATGTTGTTTGAAGAAAAAGTCTCTGGTCTGAGCCCTAGCCTCCTGGGATCAACAGCAACCCCTCTCAGACATTGCACTAAATACCCGAGACTGCAGCCAGTGTATTCAGGTTGACATTGATGAGTGTGCATGCTACACTTTAGATTTGTCAAGTGTTTCCCAGGGCTTTTTCTTGCTTCATTCTTACCTCACTTTGGCAGTCCATAGACATTGTGACTTGTCCAGAGTCATCAAATCAGTGAATAGCATGTCGATAATAGGGATAACGGTCTCTGATTTCTAGGTCATTGCTTACTCCCACTGAGTCAAGCTGCCTCTTTTTTGTCTTAAACTTTTTCCCTCTTGGAATTATTTCATTCAGCCATATAGATTTCTTTTTAGAAGTCCTAGAGACTTGCCTTTCCCTAGTGATTGACAGGAAGCTTTGCTTGATGACTTTCTCTGGGAAGGAAGACAAGTCAATGAAAGCATTTGAGATTTGTATGTGAAAAGAAGGGGAATTAATTTAAGCTCTTACATTTGAATTGGCTGTAACTGGGAGGGGGGAGAAAAATCAAATCTTTAGAACTCTAAAAAACATCAGTGCCTAAATAATTAAAGAGCCACGGGTTTCTTTTTCAGACCTCTCCAGGTGGATTACAAAGTTGTTTCTTTTCCCACATCCTTTTCTTTCTTTTGCCCCCCAAGGAAAGCATGGTGATTTTTTTTAAAGGATAGAGCCATTGGAAAGCTATCTCACTATCTGTTTCCTGCTGTGACTTTGTTCAAAATAACTTAGTGCCCTTTTAATTTAAATCACAGTTTATCTGTGAAGTACAGATGTTGGATGCAGATTAATGTATGTTCCCCTGCCTCTTTACACTGTGTTCATTGGAAATTCGGTCCCTCCCTTTGCTCCTCCCTGCCTCCCCCTCCCAAATTAGAGTTTAATAAAAGCGAACAATTATGCTTAGAGCAGTAACCATCCTGTGATTCCAAACTGTTTTTTGGATCTTGATAAGTATTTATGGTGCGTTGAGAAACATAAGGAAAGCCGGAAAGAGCTTTTTGCTAGGTAGAATCCTCTGACTCGTCATCCACTATCAAGAAGCCTCTTCCAAGTGACTGAAGCAGGGGAGCTGAGCCAATCAGAGGGCTCTTTCCTGGCTCTGTCATCAGTCCTTGGTTGGGGAAGGGTTTTGCTTTTATGCTCTGTATTTGGAAGGCAGATAAAATGCCAGGTCTGGACTGCCTCTAGGGATAACCTTCCCCTTTAGGATGTGAAGGAGTAACATCTTGGCTGGAGAATCCACAGAAAATTGATAAGGCAGGCTCTGTTCTTCAGCACAGGCCTTTTCTACCTTTTGACCCAGCTGTGGTTTTGTAGCAATTTTGCTTTTGTCCTGAAAGAGGTGCTTTGGATTATCAGAGCTCCATGTACGACAATTTGTACCTGCATGGATTTGAAGATTCAGAGGCGGTAAGAATTTTCATAGCCTTTTTCTTCGACCCTCCTACTACCCCCTTCTTTCCCCTCCCTCCCCCCATTACTAAAAGCCTAACAGGCAATGCAGGAAACATGGAGCTGAGATTAAGCATCGTTCCGATGTTAGCTGACTGCTCTGTTAATGTATTATATACAGTTTACAGTCACCTGAAACAATCCTCCATTACATAATTTCTTGTCAAGCAGTTTTTTTTTTTTAAAGATGAGGATGACAACAAAGATTTAAAAGATTGTAGATTATCTTGATATCTCGACTAGCCAGTCCACATTTGCTCTGACAAGGTGTGACTGCTTTCTTATAGGAGCAGTTTTGTTTTTGTTTTTGTTTTTTTAGCCATGCCGAAAGCTGTTCGAATGAATATACATTTTATGTCAGCAGGGTAAATAGGAAAAGCCCATTCATTATATAATACTGGTATGAATGGGGAATTCCTGAGTTACTGTCTGGGTTATTTGCTTTCTGAACAAACAACTCATGCCTATCTATTGCTTCTTTGTTAAGAGAATCAGATGCATGTGCCTGTGATAATGTAATACCGTAGTACTGTGTCACAGTGGCAGTGTGTGGGGTTCTTGTAGTTTGCCTGGTATGCTGAGATGGGCTCACAGACATTTGGACTAGAAAACTGGACTTCTTTTTAGCCTATTGTCCAGGCAGTAAAATCTGTTCAAATCTGGATTATGATGGTTACTAAAATCTTTCTTCTCCTTTCCCTTCCCCCAATCCTGCCAAGACATTGTTAGGTAGGTAGCATTGAGTCAAGAACAGGGTTGATTTCCTGCTTCTTTCCTCTAAGTCTGCTATTGCTGGTGATAGTTCTTGTTTCTCTCTTCAGCAGTTACATAGAAACCTTGCAAGGCTGAATTATTTCTTATTTTGGGAGGCAAGAAGAGGGCACTCTGTGGGGAGTCTGCTTTTATATGAACACTGTTGCTATACATGCTGTTACATATAAAATAGAAATATGTTACATAAGGTTCTGTGACTAAACACAAAATAAAAGATTATAATATAAATTTGTGTATACGTCAATGCAGACGTATGTGCCAAATGATGTGATGTCCATGGGAGATAAAATCCTCAGTTCAGATAAGGCATTCCATTCTTCTGCTGCGTGCTTTAGTGGGCACTAACTTTAATTCTGCAAAGTGTAACCTCTCAACATGTTGCCCAACACACTAGTAAATTATCCAACTGTCAGTTTATTTCAGAGGAGAAATTCTGAAACCCTTGCAATTGGGATGAAGAAAATACACAACTGGGAGTTAGGGGTGAGGTGGGAGGGGAATGAAAAATACAAGTATTTGGATTTTGCAAATGAGCTTCCTTAGATCCTTCCCAAGACCTGATTATTTTTATAACTCATCTCTCTGCACTCAGTTATGAAATATTTAATGCCTCATTGAATTTTGTAGTTAAGTTTTATTTTCAACCATTAGTTCTAAACTTGGGTATCCCGTGTACACAAATGGATTGGAGTTATTTCAGAGGTGCCTCTTGAAACCAACTCTGTTATTAACAAAATCAGCTAGGAGCTAATATTTCCAGCTCTACTTTCTTGAGAACTATTAAATTCTTGATGTCCTGATTCAGAGAGGAGCCATTATAAGTGTGAAGGCATTTTTTTTTCTCTCAGCCTCATGGGACTGTGTAGCTTGTCCTGTAAAAGGGGAAATTAAAACTGCATAGACTTGGTACGACTCAGGTAGCCAAGTTGCTGGATAGTGGGTTGGTACTGCAGTGCCGTACTGTTGGTGACTAAGTGGTTGCCAACAACCAAAGAACCCTTGGGTTGAGCATATCTGCGGAGGTGAGGAACGTGGGGGAGGCCTGTGAAATGAAGGAATTGATCAGGTGAATCTTTGATTTGGGACGAGTTTAGCTGGGTGGGTTAGAACATTTTTTTCTCTTACTTAGATGCTGGGGGAAAAGAAAATATTCAGGAGGATAAACTGTCTGTAAATGCTCATTTGAGTTTATTTGTTTTTATAAGGAAGAATAATGTGATGTGTTACCCAAGATGGTGTGAACAGAGCTTCAAGCCAATGGAGAAGACTAGGCCTAAATAGCTGTGCCGATGAAGTGAAAAATACAGCCACACCTGGAGTATTCACATCCTCAGCAGTCATTCTCAGTGCAAATGCATTTATGGCTGTAAGTGTGTGGGTTTGCACAGATTAAAACAAAGCTCTCTAAACAGGTTTGGTGGATAGGAATCCAAAGGCTTTTCTTAGATGGTGAACTGCAGCCAGATAACATATAGATACTGAATGATGAGTACTGCTGCACTTCCTTTTTGGGGGTTGGGAAGCCATCCGACTGTGGCCTACTACTCTGTATTGTGGGAAAGGTTTGGGGGGGATGGTTGGTGGTGGTCCCCCCTCCTATGACAAATAACTATGTGGCCATTCAGTAATCCTGTAATCAGGTGTTGCTTAGGGATAGATGATTCATTCCAAATAGGATATTTTATTGTACTCAGAGAGCAGCTCATATTATTGCAGGGAATTGGAGGTCTGATTGATCCATTTTTGTAAAAGATGTATATATTTGTACATTTTAATTTTTTGTCCAGAGGGTTGGCAATAATTTATTATACTAGGGCTATTTGCTTATTGCTTCTATGTGTTTTACAGAGAAAAGGGTTAAAGCTTATTAATATCAGCTGAAGTCTGAGCGTTTCATGTTCTTGGATCTTTATATGACTTTAAATAAGTCATTAAACTTTGCCATGGTTTCAGGGAATGTAGTCCTATTTGTTCTGATGTAGAATCTAAATGATTTTGTGTAACATCGTGCCTAGAACACAGCTGAACATTCTTCATCCAATGTCTTATATCCCCTTTTCAGGACAAGTGGAATGGTTAGACCAAGCTAATTAGAATCAACTATCAGTATATGCAGATGTTGGATAAGGAGTGCTTTTGTTGAGGGCTAGCTCTACCTACCAGTGCTGGGTTGTTTGTTTGTTTTTTTCTTTTTAAATGTTCAGGCATAAACAGCTACTATGGTATTTTTTTCCTACAAGGCTGCTTATCAGTCCTGGTAGCTGAGGTGTCTTGTGGAGACTGATCCCACTGTGTACCCCAGAATTTTTTCCTGATTAACTAGTAATTTAGGCAGGTAATCACTGTGGGACAGGTTGCACTTTAAATAGAGATTCTATATTGTTTTACATCGGTGGAAATGCTCTAAGAATAGAATTTATTTGTTGGGTGTACAGATATTTTTACTTATGGCATAGGTATTGAAAACACAACATGGATATTGTTGCAAATCCTATGAATTTTTTGTAAGAGCAAAGTAGTGAAATTATTATCGTTTTCAGAGGAGGCAATGAGGTACCATAGAAGAAACTCTAGATTTAGAATCACATAAGATCTCGCTTTGATGCCTGGCTTATATTACTTATTAGCTGTATGATCTAAAGCAAGTCACATCATTTCTGTTGCCTCAGTTTCTTCACTTACAAAAGGGTGGATTAGAGGACTTCTGTGATGTAGTTGTAAGTCATGGAGACTACAAATTATATAGAGTTGTTTTCACTCTCTGCAGCCAGGTTTCACTGATGAAACTATAGCCAGTTCCATATTTTTGAATTTTTAATGACTTTGAAGAGGAGGCTTGAACTTTGTCAGGGATACATACTATAGAAGAGTAAATTATTTAAGTATTTTTCATCATAAGAATGAAATAGTGATTTATTTGTATTGACATTATTTGATGTTTCTTAAGCAGGAAAGATGAGCACTTATATAAAACTAAATTGTGCATTGTTAAGAGTATACACATTTAATGCATATATAAATATAACACATTTTTTAATCTGTGCACTTGCTACAATAACTACCTATAAAAGTTTAAAGATTCCTTTGTTAGCTTATAAAAATATATTTTCCATTTAAAGTATATCAATAAACACATCTATGCACAGATATATAGATACATCTTTCTAACTGATGATTAATGTAAGATATGTAAAATCATAAAACTTTAGAAGGAAAATTAACTACTTTTGACAATTAAACAACATCCTTGATATTGTTAATAAGCATACTTTCAAAGGCAAAGATTCAAAAAAATTATTGCACCAAAAGATATATGAAAGTTTTTTAAATATAGGTAAATATGACTGTATAGGTGCAACATGGTGGCTAATGTGATGGATTTGGAGTCAGGATGACCTAAGTTCAAAATTTTTTTATTATAGCTTTTTATATACAAAACATGTGTATAGATAATTTTTCAACACTGACCCTTGAAAAAACTTCTGTTTCAACTTTTCCCCTCCTTCCTTCCACTCCCTTCCCTAGATAGCAGGTAGACCAATACATATTAAATATGTTAAAGTATATGTTAAATACAATATTTGTATACATATTTATACAGTTATCTTATTGCACAAGAAAAATTAGATTTAGAAAGAAGGTAAAAATAACCTGAGAAGAAAAAACAAAAATGTAAGCAAACAATAACAGAAAGAGTAGAAATGTTATGTTGTGGTCCATATCTAGATTCAAATATTGCAGCAGACTCTTATTATATGATCTTAGGCATGTCACTTAAATCCTCCAGGTCTTAGTTTCCTTATCTGTAAAATGAGGAAGCTAGACTTGAGGATATCTAAGCTCCTTTCCAATTTGAAATCTATGATTGTATACGGAGGATGAACCTTAAAGGACAAAGATTTGAATCCTCTAAAACATTTGGACAATTCCCTTTTGCATTAACAAAAGAGCTTAATTGTTTTTGCAAAAAACATGAAGGCAAAAGTCAAGGGGAATAAAACACTTATGGTATGAGAGGTGGAAGGAAGGAAAGAGGGAAATATTTGCCTGACACTGTACTAAAAACTCAATAAATATTATCTCATTTGATCCTCACAACAACCTTGAAAGGCAAGTGCTATTGTTTCCCCCATTTTACAGCTGAAGAAACTGAGGTAGACAGAGGTTGAGAATTTTGTCCAGGGTTATACAGCTGTTAAGTATCTGAGACTAAATTTTTACCCAGGTCTTCCTTAATTCCAGAGGTGGGGGACCTTATTGTACAGGAGACAAAAGTATCCCATTACAAAGTTAAAAAAAAAAAGTATTCCTTGTCTTCAGAAAATAAAAACCAATTTATTAAAAATAACAAATAATCCAAGTGTTTGAGTTGGATCCTTGTTGTAATATAGCTTAGAAGTGAAAACCAAATGTTTCTTATCATCTGTTTTATTCTATAAAGACTAAAGCTGAGAACATAAATTTTTTCTCAGCTTATGTATTCTTAGGAATTATGAAAAGTTTGTGAGGTAAAAGATGTACAGAGCCTTCTCTTTGATTACCATAGATTTTTTGGGGGGAAATTGCTATAATTTGAATTTATTAGAATGGATTCTAGATGCAGTTATAGCAATGATTATTATAAAACTGAAAAGAAGTAAAGGACACCTCAAATTGACCATGATTTCCTTAGTCTCTGATTAGAAGTCTTTAGAAAGTAAAATAGGTGTTATTGTCGCTTCCTGCTTTCTTTTCTCCTCCTACTTTTTCTCTCTCATATCTGATCTCTTCCTGGGAATCATTCTCTTTAATCAATAGCCAATTTCAACTATTTCTAAAATAGTCATAAAGAAGTCATAGTTGATCTTATATGGTTAAATTAGCCTCACCCTAATTCATAGCTACAGTTTGGTTTTAGACAATAGGAACTGTCATGTGAATTGGGCTGCTGCTCATTTAATGGGGAATGGACTAGGAAGGCATAGGATCATAAATCTTAGAGGCAGAAAGAGAACATATAATGTTTTAGGGTTTGCAAAGTGCTTTATAAACAATATTTCATTTGATTCTCACAAGAACTCTTGCAAGTACATGTCATTATTATTCCCATCTTATAAATGAGGAAACTGAAGAACAGTTATTTAGTGATGTGCCCAGTCACATAGCTAGTGAGTTTCTGATCCAGCATTTGAACTAAAGTCTTCTTGACTACAAATCAGTGCATTCTCCATTGCTAAACTAAAGCACAGTGCAGTTAAGTGACTTGTTGAAGGATGCCCAGCCAATAAAAAGATCAGAGCAAATCTCTCACTATCATTGGAAAAATAACAAATGACATTCTACTTATAGTCTGTCACTATCGTTTTCATATGAAAATAATAGCATGATTTTTTTGTGTGGAGATTTAGCACAATTTTGGGAAGGAGAGTTATACTCCTTTTCTCTTGGCAATTACATCTCTCTCTCCACCCTCTATGTTCAGCTGAAAAAATTAGTAATTGCAAGTTGGGAGTAGTAGATTTTTATATTCGGAACTTTGAACTGACTACTTGTGATTCTGGAGAATATAAATCATTCATGAAACTATTTCAATTGTTATTATGCACTTAGGCACACAAAGGGCAATACAGACTAAGATCTCAAACTTCATTTTGGTGGAATATATAGATAAAACAAAAACATTTTTACACTTTGAGTTAGCAACACTAAAGCAACAGCTGTTCTTTAACTTTTCAGCATTTCTGCTTTGTGTCTGGTCAGTTCTTTGTCCTGACCATTCTAGGACATATACATGAAGAAATGAGGTCTAGTATGAAGGGACTTGACCAAGACTATACACGTGGAAGACCGAAAACGAACCCAGATCTTCTGACCTCTTAATCTAGTGGGTTTTACACTATACCTCAGGATTTCTATGAAAAGAATTGAGATTGTTTTTATTTTACTGGAGAGAAGGCTAAAGGGTACCTTAATTACTGTCTTCAAGAAAGATGTTGGGGAGTGGTTGGCCATGGAAAAGTGCCCAAGAGGAAATGGGTTTAAATGAAAGAAATAGTTCTTTTTTGGGGGGGAAGTATTTGTGTGGAGTTTTGCAACAATGAAAGAAAAAAGTCTTGACTGTCAAGGTTATAAAACAGAGGAAGAAGGCTATAATTTCTATCCCTCTTTTTAAGAAGGAAAAAGGCCATTATCTCCTTTGATTGGTTTAAACATTCATTTATTTGAAGTTAGAGGGCTGGACCAGATGAATGCCAAAGATCCCTTCTAACTTTGGGTTTCTGTGGATTTCAACTGTGGTTGTCAGCTAATAACAATAATGCTGCTTCTATAGATTGTTTTTGAACTTAGACACTTGACTGCTTTCTGAGCTAGCTTTCATTACCCATGGACTAGATTCTAATTTTTTGTGGGGGAGTATATTTTCCCTTTTCACTATCAAGCCACTTGGCATCTGGATTATGTAGTCTCTTACTATTAGAATGAGAGCTCCTTATGCACAAGGACTGCTCACTTTTTTGTTAAATCCTCAATGCTTAGAACAGCATTTGGTAGAAAGTGAATCCTCGATAAATGCTTATTTCATTCACTCATTTTCATTTTATAGAGCATGAAATAATATAGCTTTCTTCAAATAAATAGGCCTTTATTGTGGTTTGGTAGCCATGATTCTAGCTATTGGGTCTCCTTTTTGGCATTTTTCCTTGAGAGATAAGCTATCATTTATATGTCAAGATAAAACCACGATCCATTATTAGTGAATTTGTTTTAAGTGTTTTTTAGTAGAAGTGAAAGGCCATAATTATTCATTCACGTTTCTTTATCTGGATTTCAAAAAAATTATTAAAATGTTTTCTTCTTAGTTGAACACCTGTTTGATCAACTAAACCTGCTACTAACAACTAACATTAAAAAGAATTAATTTCAATGTCAAGTATCATAATAATTTTCCAGTGAATTTCTCTTAAGTCTATTGCGATAATGTACATCCATTCTCATCCATTTGTCCTTTTACCTAGTTGTGCTTAGGGAGTGCTACAATCTTCTTTTTCTTCTTTCCTCATTTTATTGTATAAAGGTCTGCACCTATCATTCTTGTTTCCTTTTGTAACCTCTGCTGCGCTTTGCATAGGTTTTGGTTAGGGATTCTGTTTGTGGCCACAGAACAGAGAGTAGTTAACTAACCCCAGGGGAAATCATATCTAAGGCCTTGACCTGGAAAGCTTAATAAAAACAGAATCTATTTTCCATGTGCCACTTTTCTCCTTTATATTGTGACTTTGCTTTTTTATGGCCGTATACTTTTGAAATTAAGAGGGACATGGAGAACTTCCACAGGGTCCATGGGAGAGCTGTGAGCAATGAAGATGATTAAAGAGTTTTACTCTTGGCTCTGTGGGCCAGGAATGAGAAGCCAAGGCTGTAGAGGAACTTTAATAACTTTTCAAGAATATACAAAAAGCTATTATACCAAGGATGATGGACCATCTTGAAGGAAGGCAGACTCCTCCAAGGAAAAATGGGCCTAAAGTAGATCAGTAAGCTCTTGGTTTATTCTGGGGATCCTTAAACTTTTTTTCTCTCATAAATATCTTTGACAGTCTAGTGAAGCCTCTGAATTTTCTCAGAATAGTGTCTTTTAATAATGAAGAAAAATGCTACATTTTGGTTAGAGGTTAGTGAAAATAAAGATAAAGATGTATTTTTTTTCCCATTCACGATCAAAGACTCTGAAATCTATTTTCATATATTTTGGGGTATCCTTGGCCTACAGGTTAACAATAACTCTTTGTTTGATGTGTAATGGGAACCTCCTGAGGGTCAGAATTTTTAAATATTAGAATTCTTAAATATTAAATAAATCTAAAATTCTTAAATATTTTAATTCTTCTAATTCTCAAATATTCTAAATTCTTGAAATATTAAATAAATCTTAAATATTAGGATGTGTTATTGAAAAAGGTATTGAAATATCATGTCTCTTTCAACCATGGTTTAGGCCTAGATTTTCTTTAAAAGTCTGATACTCTTTTGTGTGACTTCAGAAAATCAGAGTTACTCCCAGAATTGTTAACAGTTGGTGCTGTTTTCTGTACCCTTTCCCCACAAGGTTATCAGTGATGTTCTTTACCCAGCATTTGCTTAAAGAAATATTCCCATGTTGTGGGCTTTTGGATAGATGTAATATCCAGAATCTGGATGCTGATGCTTGTTTTAGCTGAATCTCCCAGCCTCAGGAAACAATGATACTCTTGCCATATCCAGTGTTTCGTCTGATAGTAATTTCTAAATTCTACATTCATGAAGGTTCAAAAGACAGACCTTTGCATGTGGGAAGATTTTTTTCTTAAGTTTTTTTATACACATATGTAATACGATCTTAGACTGAATAGATCTCCTGATCTTGGAGGTTGGAAAGCTGAAATAAGAATTAAAATCCTAGACTTGTATTCTAGGAAAGGAATGGTATATATTATGCTAATGGGAGAAACTTGAGAGAGAAGAAAAGACCTTTCCCATCAAGGAAAAGGAATTTATCATTGACCTTATTCTTGCTTTGTTTGCTCCTACATCTATCTTGTCCTTTGTATAAAACTCTTCTGCTTTCTTCTGACAAGAAGATTCCCAGTGAAGGAGATATGTTGGGGAGAGAGATTTTACTTTTGACTACTAGCTTTTAGAAATGGCTTTGCCTGAGCAGTGCCAGTCTGTTTGTGGGAATAGTTCTGTTCTACATATTTTTAGGTCTTAGCTTTCGAACAGACAGTTCAATGAGGGACTTACTATAAGTGGGAAATAACTGTGGGTTTGATGACACTTAGGAGTCAGGTGTCATAAGTAATAGGGTTTTCTCTGCTATCAATTAGGTGTGAGCTCTTTGGAAAGTAACTTCTTATATTCGTAGATCTCAGTCTTCTTCTCTGCAAAATGAAGGGCCATGCTTTCTAGCCTTAACATTTTTGATCCAACTGTAAAATGGTAATGACTTTGAATCTCAATTGAGGTTCAGTTTGATGAACTTGTTATTTTAATGCTGTGGGGGGACTTTTATTTGAGTAATCAGGAGTGTGACTATATGTACATGTAAGTAATAATCATATAGTTGTCAATATAACCTTTTGTTGCATATAAACATTTGCATTCTATTTTCTATATTCTAATATGTTAGTTCTTAGGTTTATGTATTCTAATGGAATTATATATATGTGTGTATGTTGAATTTTAGAAATTAGCTTCATTTATGTTATCTTTATAATTCACAAATTATTACCAATATACATGATCATAAACCAAGAAAGGAAGAATTTTATTAATAAAGCAAATCATGACATTTAATTATCATAAATGTTTTATACCATTTTGAATATTTTGTGCTTCTTGACTTTCATGTTAAAAGGTACTGCTTAAAGAACTGCACAAAGCATAATCTTATCCAGGGATTTTAACAATATTTTGATACATCTTATATTCATGCCCAAGTTTTAAAATAAAAACTGTAAATGTACCTCAAACATCTCTCAGGGACCGTCAAAGCTTAAATTGGAAAAAGGCTTCCAATGACTTTGAATGAAAAAAAAATAAAGGCACATAAAAATAAGAGGCAAAAAGAACAAGAGAAAAGCCTAACTCAGGGCTCCAAGAATGTTTTGATTCATTTTCCTATCTAATGACAACATGTTCTGGTGGTAAGATGTGCAGCTGTTAGAGATTTTCCCACTGAATTTGAATTTACATAGCAAGAGCCTGGCTTTCAAGATGCCAGCCAGCAACCAGTACAGGCAGAGATGACTTTGAAACTATCTTAATGATTAGTGCAGAGAAGATAGAATCTCAAGAGGAATCCAAACATCAAATAGTTAATTTTGGAAACGGACTCAGCCTAAATTTAATATATTTGTGATCTGATGTGGTTTGTGGGGCCTTTGAGCTTTCATTTTCTAACTTAGAATGTATATGATAGACTTTAAGATAAAAACTTCATCTGCAAACTGACTCAGAAAATGAAAGGCTTTCTACTTGCATTTCTACTTGCATTGATCAGAATTCTTTATCTTTATAACATTATTGTAATCATATAAATTGTTCTTCTGGTTCTACTCAATTCACTTGACATCAGTTCATATAAGTCTTCCCAGGTTTCTCTGAAATGGTACCTTTCATAACTTCTTCGTATAGTGGTTTTCTATCCCATTTATATTCCTTGATTAGTTCTGACACTCCCCAACTGATGAGTTTTCCCTTAGTTTTCAGTTCTTTGCCACTACAAAAATAGCTGCTACAGATAGTTTTATACATAAGGGGTCTTTTCCCTCTTTTTCAAAATTTTCTAAGGATGTAGATCTAATATGGTCAAAGTGTTTGGGTTAAAGGCCATGCATAGTCAAGTATCTGAGTATAGTTTTAAATCTCTTTCCAGAAGAGCTGAATCATCACAATTCTATCAACAATGCATTAATGTGCCTGTTTTCCTACAGAGCTCTTCCAACATTTTTCATTAACCGTTTTTCTCAGCTTTGTCAATCTGAGGTGGAAGCTCAAGGTTTCTTTAATTTACATTTCTCTGATAATTAGAGATTTGTAGTATTTTTTCCTATGATTGTTGATAGCTTGAATTTCTTCCTTTGAAGCTTGCTTGCTCTGAATCATTTACCATTTATCAGTAAAGGAATGGTTGTTATTGTACACTTGAATCAGTTCCTCATATATTTCAGAAAAGAAGGAAGGGCAATAAGCATTTATATAATGCCTATTATATGCTAAGCATTGTACTAAGTTCTTTTTTTCAAATATTATTTTATTTGATCCTCATAGCAGCTCTCCAAAGTTGGTGTTTTTATTATGTGCAATTTTATATTTAAGGAAAATGAGGCAAACAGGTCAAGTGACTTGCCCAGAGTCACACAACAAGTGTCTGAGGCCTGATCTGAACTTAGGTGTTCCTGACTCCAGGTCCAATGCTCTTCCACTATCAGAGGAAGTTATAAAGATTTTTTCCAGGTAATTTTCCATTCTAATTTTTGTTATATCGGTTTTATTTATGCAAAACCCATTTCTATTTAAGCAATAAAATTTTATCTTTTGTGATCATCTTTAACTTTGGCTTGGCTATGAATTCTTCTCTTTTCCATAGATCCAACTGATAATTTCTTCCTTGGCATTCTAATTTGCTTTTCATATCACCTTTTATCTCCAAGACATATATCCATTTGGACCTTATTTGGTATATAATATAGGGCTTTCATCCAAATTAACTTTCTGTCAAACATTCTTCCAGTATTCCAGGTAGATTTTGTGAAGTAGTGAGTCCTTCACCCAGTATTGGGATCTTTAAATTCATAGAACACTAATAGATGAATTAGCAATATATACCTATTCTGTGTCACTGATTAACTTCTATTTTAAACCAGTAATGATTGTAGTAATTAATAACAATAGCTAGCATTTACATATTTGCATAGATCCTACCATGTATCAAGAACTGAGCTAAGTACTTTACAAATTTTATCTTATTTGATCCTCACATAACTACCAAGGGAGGTAAGTGCTATTATTCTCCCCATTTTATAGTTGAGGAAGCTGAGAGGTAAAGAGGTTAACTTGCTCAAAGTTAGACAACCAAGAAGTATATGAGAGTGGATTTCAATTCAGGTATTCATGATTTGAGGCCCAATACTCTATCCATTGGCAATGGCATCTCATTGATAGTATTAATTTATTTTAATATCTACTATTGTAATAAGTTTTGAGATCTAATATTGCTAGGATCCTTTCCTTCCCACTTTTTCCCCCATTATTTCCCTTGATATTCTTGACTTTTTAATTCCTCTGAATGAATTTTATTATCTTTTTTTCCTACTCATATAAAATAATTTAGGGGTAGATTGAACAAATGGATCATTTTTAACATCCTCAGCCTACTTATAGGCAATTAATATTAATTCACTTATTTATGTTTGTCAATTTTATTCATATAGTAATTGTGTATCTCAGTTGGTAGATTCTCCAGTATTATATAATTCTGTAGAATTTTAGATGGAATTTTCTTTCTCTTCTAGATAGTTTTTATTGATATAATATAGAAATGCTGATTTTGGGATATATGTATGTGTGTGTGTGTGTGTGTGTGTATTTATTTTGTATCCTACAATTGATGTTATCATTTCAATTAGATTTTTAATTGACTCTCTAGGATTCTCTAAGTAAACCATTATATAATTTACAAAACACAATTGTTTTGTTTCCTCTTTATCTATACTTATTCCTTAAATTTCTTTTTCTTTTCTAATTACTATAGCTAGCATTTCTAATGCTATATAAGATAATAAGAGAGTTAATGGGCATCTTCACTTTACAATGTCATACTCATTAAAAGTTCTCTGGTTTATTCTTCTTACATATAATTCTGGCTCCAGGTTTTAGATACATAATACTACATTGAGGAAAGTACCATTTATTTATTTTTTCCTAGAATGTTTTTTTTTCTCACAAAAGGATATCAGTTTTTTAAAAAAAGTCTTTTCTGCATCTATTAAAATAATTCTAAATTTTTTGTTATATTTTTATCAATATGGCTAGTTGAGTTGACAGTTGTCAATCCCGCTTTCCTGATATAAATTGAACTTGGTCAGAGTGTTTTATCCTTTATACATTGCTAGAGTCTCTTTGCTACTATTCTATTTAATTTTTTGTATCAATAATCATTAGAGATGTTAGTGGTCTGTAATTTTCTTTTTCCTTTTTGACTCTTCCTATTTTGGGCAACAACATGATACTTGTATCATACAAGGAATCCTTTTTAAAGAAATATTTATGTGATACTGGAAGTACATGTTTTTAATTGTTCTTTGAATACTTCATAGAATTTGTTTATAAATCCAAAATTTTTTCTTTGGACATTTATTTATGGCTTCTTAAATTTCTTTTTTTTTGAGATTGCATTATTAAAATTCTTTTGTATACATACATATATATGCATATATATAATATGTAATATGTATTTCTTTAATTGTTGGTTTTACTGAGATGTAGTTGGCTAAAATAGATTATAACAATTTGCTCTATCTCTTTTTCATTTGTTATATATTCTCCCTTTTAATTTTTTGGTATCAATAATTTGTTTTTCCTTTTTTTTAAAAAAATCAAATTGGTCAATTTTTAGAATTTTATTAATATTTCCTCCAAAAAATTCTCTAGCTTTTAATTTTATCTATTAATTCAATGGAATTTTTGCTCTCCATTTAAAAAATCGTCTCTTTGATTTTCAGAATTTCAGTTTTGTTATTTAACTTGTTGGCTTTGTAGTTGTGTGTCCAATTCATTGATCTCTTCTTTCTTTTATTGATGAAAGTTTTTAGAGAAAAATTTTAGCTGCAGTCTGACAAATTTTGACATATTGTCTTCTTGTTGCCATTTTCTTTGATGCAGCTATCACTATTTCTATGGGTCATTCTCTGACCCATCAATCCTTAGAATTATCATTTTTTATTAACCATTTAATTTTTTCCAATTTTATCTTTTCTTTTTATATTGCTTTCATTTTCAAATATATCCCTTCCTCATCCGACAAATCATTTCATATGATGAATATTTTTTTGAAAATTGTAAATAATACAGCAAAACTGAAAAACATATAAAGTTGGATGATATATGCAGTATTCCTTAATGTTAATTTTTCTTCTTTTCTTCAACTATCCTTTATATAACATGGACAGGTTGCATATCCTGTATCATAGGGTCATACAACAATTTGTCAGAGACAGAACTTGAATTTGAGGTTTTTGACTCAGAAGCACACTTTCTCTCCACTAAAGCCAACTTACCTCTCTACCTTGTAGACTTGAGATTTCTTAGATATCCCTGCTATACTGATGATAAATCATGTACCAGAGAGTCAGCATTGTGCAGTGAATTAGCAATGGTAACCTCTTTGGACTTTGGTTTTCTTCTCTTAAAAATGAGTAAATTGTACTAAATGAACTCTAAATCCAGGATCTTAAGATAACATTTCTGGTGAAGCAAAGAAAGAAGAGGTTCTTTTCCTATAGCTATCTGTCACTCTCACCTTCAAACTGAGTAGTTTCTAGGCAAATGTAATTTTACACTTAAAATACAATTAAATTACAAACAAAGAGGAATTTAAGAAATACTAGTTGAGGTTGGCTATGAGAAGATCCTGGAATTTTTACTGACTTTGCTGATGCCCAGTTTCAACTGGAAATATACTATTTCTAAACTAAAAATAGATTCAAATTTATTCTTTATTAACTTTAGGATAAAACTAACTCCTCAGCTTGGCACTCTGTGTTCCCCCTTACCTATGCAATCTCATTCCATTGTTCCCCAACATAATCTAGTTTCCATTCAGGACAGTCTTGTGATACTTACCTAAATATGCTATGATTATTGCTAATTCTAAGCCTTCCATCTTGTGATTTCTCCTTCTTTGTGAAGAGTCCTCTTTTTCACTAAGTATCTAAAATCCCGGTTTTTAGGATCTAGACTTCAACAAGAAGTTGAAGAACTTCTTCAACAATCATCAGATATTTCTCTGTGTCAGGTGTGTGTCAATATGAGACATTGAGAAAACAAAAATAAAAATGAAATGGTTCTTATATTAAAGTACCTTACATTGTAAGAGGTTAATAATAATAAATAATAATAAAAACAAAACCAACAACTTCTATATGCTATTTACTTACTATGTGCCAAAAATTGTGCTAAGCACTTTTACATATTATCTCATTTGATCCTCTCAACAACCCTGGGAGACAGATGCTATCAATCCCCATTTTATAGTTGAGAAAACTGAAGTAGACAGAAGTTTAATGAATTTCCCCCAAATCACAGTTATTAACTGCCTAAGAATAGATTTGAACTTAGGTCTTTCTGATTCCCAACCATGTTCTCTATCCACTGTACCACCTATTTACCTGTCTATGACATGGACACAGTAGGTAAACATAATGTTATATATCAAAAACAACAAGCATGTCATTTTGAATAGAAAAAATGTGAATAAAGAAGAGTAATAGGAAATAAAACAAAAAAATAGGATCGTATATTTATATGGATAGGATCATAGATTTAGAGTTGAAAAGGATCTCAGAGGCCTTCTAGTCCATCCCCCAAAGTGAAGGGGAGTCACATTGTCAAGGGCTTTTATTGCTAGAGTGATGAGTTAAATTTTTATCCTGGAAGGAATAGGAAACATTGAAGATTTTTTTAGTAAGCAAATATATTGTCAGGCCAGTATTTTACCAATATCAATTTAGCAACTGTCTGGAAGATAGATCAGCTAAGAGGGAGATTGGTGGCAACCAAATCAATACAAAAGTCCAGGCAAAAAGAAATAAAGGTTTAAACTAGAATAGAACAGAGTTCTTTTTAAATTACATTTTTATTTATTTCATTATATATTTCCCAATTACATTAAAAATTTTCATTTTTAAAAATTTTGAGATCCTAATTATCTCCCACCCTTTTCCTATCTACTGAAAAGGTAAGCAATATATCAATTATGCATGTGAAGTCATGCAAAACACATTTCCTTATTAGCTGACTTGGAAAAAAAACCCCAAAAATTACCCAAATTCACAATTAAAAACAAACAAACAAAAAAATTCCCCACAAATCACAAGAAGCATAAAGAAATTGAAAAATACATGCTTTAATCTGCTTTGGCCAGAAACCCTGAAGGCCTTCCCCTCCCAGATTCATTAATTCATTTATTTAGATTTTTTGGGACTATGTGAAAGAGGAGATTTTTTGCCTCAGTTGCTACCTACTTAATCACTGAATAGGTGTAGCCTCAGTCAAACTGAGATCTGTTGAAAACTAGTTTAAAAAGGTCAAAATCTCTCATTTTAACCAGGGGCATCTGCAGTCCTGATTGATATCTGGTCACTGGACCCAGAAGGCTCTGCTAGGGATAGTGAGGCACATGACCTTGCATAGCCCTCCTTCACTTAAATCCAATTCACTTCTGTAGGACTTTGGGCAAGTCACTTAATCCCAATTGTTCACCGAAAAAAAAATCCAATTCACTTGCATGTCATGACATCACCTCCCTTTTCAAGAATGAAGGACAAACAACAACAATAGAGTTCATCAATCCTTTCTTTTTGGAAATGAATAGCATTTTTGATCATGAGCTCTTTGGAATTGTCTTGGGTCATCTTCTTGATCAGAAAGTCTTGTACAATCATCACAATACTTCTGTTATTGTGTACAATGTTCTCTTGGGTCTGTTTACCTTTTGTCAGTTCATATAAGGTTTTTCTGAAGTCATCTGAGCAGTTATCTGTTTTTAAATTTAGTTTTCATTTACTATTCCCCCTCAATAACATGTAAGCAAAAAATTTTTGATATTTACTAAAAAATTTTTTACTTTCAAATTTACTCCCTCCTTGAGAAAGCAAGCTATTTGATATATACATGAGCAGGAGTTCTAAAACCCCCTTTTTTGGGGGGCGGGGCTTCACAGACCCTTTTGACTGTTTGGTGAAATTTATTACTAATGTGGCTTGTTTTCTATATTGATAATAAAAGTACAGGCTTAATTTCAGTTAGAAATTGTTGAAAATAAAGATGGAATTTTCCCCATGCAATTACACAAATTTCAGGTTAAGAATTATTAAAAAGATTGAGTGGATAAAAAGGAACAAAAGCATGAGATTTTAAAGCAGTGGAATTGGGAAGGAAAAAATAATTTCTATGGCACTCTATGTACCATTTATTTACATATTATGTTTATATATTTACATATTAAATATATACCATATTTAAGCATATACTTATTACCTGCCTTGTTATTTAATTTTGATATATTTTTTGCCTCTTCATTTAGATTATAAATTCCTGGAGGGCATTTTGGTTTGTCTTGAATCTTCCTTAGGACCTACTATTCTTTGCCATTAATTCTTACCATAAGAAAGCTGTATAAGCCATAACTACAGGGTCATTTCATGTCTACAGGTGCATAGTACATGTGACTGCTTTATTCGGAACAAGACAGGCTGTGATGAAGAGGACTCAGTTAAACCAGCTGCAGCTCACAAGATGAGAAGAGCTCATTTAAAGAGCTTTAGGCATTTCACCAAAAACTCTGGAAGTCATCCTATTTAGCAATAATCCTGTCTGTACACACATATTTTCTGAACTTGTTCTCATTTACAAGGATATTTCCAGAGACATTAACATGAAAATAGGATCATTGCTGCTTTCTCTTCTTTATAGCCATCGTTATGGTCATGATTGTGATGTCACTAGGGTTTAGGACACGACCAACAGGGTCATGCTAATGAAGCAGATGAAATTTTTCATGTTGCTATCTAAAGTTAAATAACTACAGTTTGAAATCCAGAAGCTTCTAGTTCTTCTAAATATAGGATATTTCAGAGTTTTCAGGGAGATTTTGGTTTTAGTACTTAGTAAAAAAAAACTAAATTACTTCTATTTAAAATATTCTCCTTAAATCTTTACCTATAGATGGGATTTTATGTGATTATGTGTTAATATTAATTTGGAAATACTACAGTGTAACACAATTATCTTAATTTAAATTTGAATCATTGAAATTTGCAAAACCAAAATCTGTCGTAGTTTAACTTTCTTTTATCAATTTTCATGTAATATTGTTAGGTTCTAATAATAGTCCCAGAGCAGCTGGACAGTGCAGTGAATAGAGCATTGAACTTAGAGTCAGTAAGATCTGAATTTAAATCCATCCTTAAAACTTATTAGCTGGGCAAATCACTTAACCCCTATTTGTTCCCTATCTGTAAAATGGGGCCACACTGGAGAAGGAAATGGGAAATCACTTCAGGATTTTTGCCAAGGAAATCTCATGGACAAAGTCCAAGAGTTCATGTAAAGTTAGACATGACTGAACAACAAAAACTAAGATATAGAACAACTGGTAACTATAGTTGCCCAGATCCAGAATTGGCATAATTTGTATAGTTATATAGCACTTTCTGTATATAACTTCATTTGATCCTCATAGTAATGTGGTGAGATAGATCAAAAGGCTTCCAACGATACATAATCTAATCTTCATCTTTCTGCTAAACTCTGGTCCTAAATCACCAGCTTCCTGCTGCAATCTCCTCTTCAAAACACAAACACGTATGAGACTCAACAAGTCCAAACTGAATTCATCTTTTCCTCTAAATTCTCCATTCCTTCCACTAAACATATTTGTATTTTTTTAATCATTTGGGTTTATAACACTGGATTTATGATAATAATAATAAGATAGCATTTAGAGAGCACTTTAAGGTTTACAGAACTCTTTACAATTATTATCTCATCTTATCCTTATAACAAACCTTGAAAGGTAGGTGCTATTTTTATTCCTGTTTTACAGGTGAAGAAACTGGATCGAGGTGAAGTTATTCTTCATTTTTCTCTCTTACCCCCCACTTCCAACCTTACTTTATTTGCTTAAGTCTTATCAGTTCTACTTCCAGATCTCTTGCTTGCCCCCTTCTCTTCACTTTCAGGATCATATATTCTGACTTTGCCATCTATAACTTGGACTCTATTAATAGCCTTCTAATTGTTTTTCTAGCTTAGTCTCTTTCCTCTTAAATCCATCTTCCACACAACTGATAAATTGATATTCCTAAAGTATAGTTATGACTGTGTTATTGTCCTTCTGAAGATGTTTGTTTAATATAAAGTAAAAACAGTCTTGTTTATAAATCTCCCAACAATCAGGTCTCAGTCTACCTGTCAAGGCTTGTTATTTGTGAGATTCTGAATTCCACCTTTTTGTTTCTTAGAACCTCTACCTTTGCCACTTTAAGGCGCAATTCTAATGCCACTTTTTTTTTTAATAGCCTTTTATTTACAGGATATATGCATGGGTAACTTTACAGCATTAACAATTGCCAAACCTCTTGTTCCAATTTTTCACCTCTTACCCCCCCACCCCCTCCCCTAGATGGCAGGATGACCAATAGATGTTAAATATATTAAAATATAAATTAGATACACAATAAGTATACATGACCAAAACGTTATTTTGCTGTACAAAAAGAATCAGACTCTGAAATTCTAATGCCACTTTTAATCTATAATCTCTATGCAGATAATTCTCAGATATGTAAATCCAGTTTTAGGCTTTCTCCTGAGCTCTAATCCCATGTTACCAAATTTCTATTGGGTATTGCAAATTGGATATACCATTGGTATTTGATCCCATCGGGAAGTCAATGGAAATTCAATTCAACATTTCTAATTTTCTTATCCTTATTCCAAAATTCACCCTTCTCCAGGATTTCCCTATTTTGACTTCTTCCAGTTTCACAAAATCATTATCTTGCTACTATCCTCAACTCTTCAACCTCTATCATTACACAAAATCAATCACTTGCTAGATCCTGCCACTGATTTTTGCTCGTTCTTAGTATTCACACAGTCCTTTCA
Source organism: Sarcophilus harrisii (assembly GCF_902635505.1). Lineage (NCBI taxonomy): Eukaryota > Metazoa > Chordata > Mammalia > Dasyuromorphia > Dasyuridae > Sarcophilus > Sarcophilus harrisii. The sequence continues at coordinate 424,869,127 of NC_045428.1, forward strand.
GTTCTTATTGATATCTTTTTAAAAATTATTTTACAAATATTTTTAATTTATATCTTTTATTTTTTTACATCACCAGATTTTTTGCTGGCATTCTTTTCCTTCTCCTTGCCAGAGAGCCATCTGATAAAACAAAAATCTTAAAAAAAAAAATCAAACCTAATTAATATCTTGAAAAAGTCTGGAAATATATGTAATGTATCACACCTGTAGATCTCCCACTTCTGCAAAGAAGTGGGGTATGTGATCTTTTCATATTTCTTTTTTAAGGTTATGTTTGTTCTTTGTGGTTTTGCATCATTTACTTTGGATTATTTTGTAGCAGTTCTTTCTATTTACATTGTTGTGGTAACTGTTGTTTTCTCATTGATCCTGATTATTTTACTTTGCATGATCCCTTTCCTTTTTCCAAGGGTTGTCAAGTCAGGCCGGGCCTGGATTTCTCATCTTGGGAAAATTATTTAAAACACTTCCAGTTTTATTTCCTCATCTGCAAAAAGAAGGGATTAAAGTAGATGATCTTTGTAGTCCTTCAAGCTCTGTTCTGTAATTCTAAGGCAAAATGCTTATTTTAAAGAGCTAGTTCTTTTGCCTCCAATATTTGCATTTCTTTAATTCTTTTTCTTACTAAAAGCAATCTATTAGTCATTGCTTTTAAATCACTTCCTTCCCGTGGGGAGAAGTAAAAAGTCTTTAAAAACTAAACTAAATACCTACCTATTCAGCATTTTTTAAAAAATCATACCTTGGGCTTGGATAGGTTGAAGTCTTAAATATCATTCCACATTTGATTCTGATTTTATTATTATTATTATTAATCAAAGGACTCTGGGGAGTGGGGGGAAGATTTTGTTTTCCAGAAGCAAAGGTGGAACTAGGGATTAAAAACCAAGAATTCCTACTTATATATCTTTTTGCTTCTATCTACTTCTATCCTAGGAGGTGCCTCCTAAATTCATTGTACACTTGTAGTGGCTTGCTGCTTTGTTTACTAGACAAGGCCTCTAAGAAGTCCTAATTCTTAGGAACTAAAGGACGATTAACTAGTTTCCCTGAGTAAAACTCTGCCTTCCTAATTAATGTTCCCTATTGGAAAGAAAGTGGAAGAATCAAAGAATTTCATCTAATGCAAACTCCACTACATAACATTTCAGAAGAGCTGTCCAGCCTTTGCGAAGAACTCCAGTAAAGGGAGTCTACTACTTCTTGAGTCATCTATGATTGTTAGGCATCTTTTTCTTATATCAAACCTATGTTTGCTTCTTTTTTTTCTGAGGCAATTGGGATTAAGTGACTTGGCCAGGGGCACACAGCTAGGAAGTGTTAAGTGTCTGAGGCCAGATTTGAACTCAGGAACTCCTGACTTCAGGGCTGGTGCTCTATTCACTACACCAATTAGCTACCCCATTTTTGCTTCTTTACATCTCCTTGTCATTACTCCTATTTCTGCCATCTGGAGCTAAGCAGAACAAGTCTAATCATTCTCCTATGTGACAGCTTCTCAAGTACTTAAAGACAACTCTCCATCTTCTCTGAGCAAAACGTTTCCTCCTTTAATCAAACTTCATAGAAAATGAGGTAAATTAAGATAGCTACAATTTACAGGCATTAAGATTTTTCAAAGCAAGAGTTAGCTCATTTGATCTTTACAACAACACAGTGTGGCAGGTGCTATTATTATCCCCATTTCATAAGTATGGAAAGTGAGGCTGAGGTATATTAAACGATTTGCAGTTAAAAGTTGTCTGAGTCAAGATTTGATCTCAGATTCTACCTGAATCTCAGTCTAGAGCTCTATTCACTACTCCATCTAAATGCCTCAGTGGCCTATGACATGAATTTGAAGCCCTTTACCATTCTGAGTATCAATGTCCTTATTAAATTGTGGGGTCAAGAACCAAAGGCATTTTCCAAGTGAAAGAATACTTGCTGTCGTCCATAAGGATCATTTTAACCAATTTTACTGTGATGTTTTCCTTACTTACTTAGAGACAGTGTGGTCAAATGGGAAGAGCTCTAATTTTGGTATTTAAAATCTTAGTATCTGACACTGTGAAATCATTTAACTTCCTTAACCTTATTTCCTCATCACTAAAATAAGGGGATTGGCCTGCATGGTCTGATGTAGTTCACCTTTAAGGTCCTTTCTGTCTTCTCAGTTTGGATCACTTCTTCCTTAGAACAATTTTTTTTTCCTTTCCAATCCCCAGTGTTAACTTTGATTTCCGGAATTGGGGAGTGTCTCTTCTGGGAAAGAAACTTTCTCTTTTAAACAAGAGCAAATTGAAGTCTTTCCTTTTATTTCTTTATCAAGAAATGCGTTTCACTATAGCATAAGACCATTGTTAAGACACAGGACTTCCATAAGTCAAAGACTGTCCAAATCAGTCCCAAATCTTGATGGGAAAGAGCATGGGAAGAATAGGAAGAATTAGCCTTTAAGCTGGTAATGAACTTTTGACGATAAACAGTGGTATGTGAAATTGGGTATCTGATTCTCTGTAGCACTAGTGCCTATTAGGAATAGGGTGAAAATGCAGAAATAATTTTCTTTTAAAAAATGTTTAATAGCATAAAGAGTAAGTAGCTATTTGGTTATGAAACTGTGGGAGTAGTAATTCCTGTGTACTTTTTCTCTTGCATCAACTGTTTGCATTAATATTGGTGAAGTGTGATAAAGGAAAGAGGTCAATAGCATTGAGCCAAAACTGTATTCCTGAGCATTATAAAATCATGGATTAAGAGGCTGACGAGATCTCACAGGCCAATGATTTAATGATCTAACCTCCATTTTACAGATGAGAAATCTGAGGCTTAGACAGGTTGAATGATCTGCTCATGGTCACATAGGTCATAGGATCATAGATTTAGGACTCCTTACAAGACATTGATGTTGGCTCCCTCATTTAACAAATGAACAAACTTAGGCACAGAAAGGTTAAATGACTTGACCAAACTCACACAGCTAGTAAGTATTTGAGGCAGGATTTGAACCCAGGTCTTCGGACTCCCAAGCCCAGTATGGCAGAGCCGGCAAATTACTCCTAAAAAAGAGGATAAACTTAGAGAGATATACAATTTGTTTTAGTAAATTCAGTGAGCAACTAAAACCATTTAAAAATATTTTTCCTATTTTTCTCCCTTTGTTTTGCTTCGCTACACAAATGGATAGACATAAGAGTCAGTGTGGAATAATTAAAATAAAAGCACAAGTCAAAAGATTTGGGTTTCAGTTCCATTTCTGACACTCACTGCCTTTGGGATTGTGGGCAGGTCAGTTAATATCTTGGAACCCCAGTTTCATTATTTGTGAAAAAGAGGATGATAATAATGCTTGTGCTACTTTTCTCAAAAGGCTTATATGAGGAAAGTGCTTTGTAAGTCTTAATAAATGTTATAAATATGAGTTATTGTTGTTAAGGGCAGGAAAGGAAAAATATGAAATATAAAAAAAGGAAGTAAAGCAGATTGAATTTAAGAAAGCTATCAAAAATAGAGGTAGCCAAAGGAGATATGGATTGGTAGGGACCTTATGATTTAAATGTATATTGACAACCTAGTGCCCATCTGGAAGAAGCTATCCAGGATAAGTGATCGTGCTCAAAACTATATAATATGAACATCATTCAATATTTTTCCCTCCAAATTTTATTCATTAAGAAACATATCTCATACTGTATGTAACCTCTTTAACATGTATAGGACTGCTTGCCATCTGGGGGAGGGGGTGGAGGGAGGGAGGGGAAAAATAGGAACAGAAGTGAGTGCAAGGGAAAATGTTGTAAAAAATTACCCTGGCATGGGTTCTGGCAATAAAAAGTTATTTTTTTAAAAAAAGAAACATATCTCTATGGTTTTTATTGAGGCAGTTAAACCATCTCCAAAACCAAATCCACCTCTAAATTGGAATTCTGTTGTTGTCAGCATCAGAGGGAGTTTCTCTGTCTGAATGTGTCTATCAGCTTTGCCCTGAATAAGTGAGGCAGATTGCCAACCCTCCAGACCTTTAAGCCTTGCTCTTCCTGTCTCAGGACTGTGGGTATTTCAGGCACAATCTTGGGGGAACAGGTGAAGGTAATTCTGGAGGTACTGAATGCCCTTATTGGCGAGGTACCAGTAGAAATGCCTCCATGACTTTCATGACATGGAGACTGGGCACATTCTTGTCTGCCAGCACATAGACATCCTTCTTGGCTACCATTTCTCCCTCCTTAAAAAGGAGTTCATGGATGGCAATTCAACTCTTATTGGGCATCAACATCTCAGCGGAGGTGGGGGATACTGATCTATTTGGATCCTGGGATAGAAAGGAATGATCAATCAGCATTTATGAAGTATCTGCTACATGTGCCAGTACTTCATTGAGTAATTAGGAAACGCTTAGCTTGGAAAAAGGAGGACTTGGAGGAAAGCACTGAATCTGAAAATTGTGTAAAATACTTGAAGGGGGGGGGGGGAGGTAGGTAGCACAGTGGATAGAGCACCAGCCCTGAAGTCAGGCAGACCTTAGTTCAAATTTGGCCTCAGACACTTAATACTGTGTAACCCTGGATGAGTCACTTAACCCAATTGTCTCAGCAAAAAAAACAAAAACAAAAAAATACTTGAAAGGCTTCACATGAAACAGACATTAGGGCTTATTCTATAGAGGTAAAAAATAAATATTCATGAGTGGAAATGATAGGAAAGCTGATTTGAACTTTTTATAAAGAAGTATAGACTTGTCAAAAATAAAAGATTTCAAACATAGGATGCATGATCACCTGTAGGAATATTGTAGAGAGGATGCTTAGAAGGGTTTGAGATCTGTCTTCTTCTCCATATCCCTTTCTTTCTCTAACTGATCTTTTCAGGGTCCTTCTCATTTTAGAATTTTAGATTCTAAAATATAGTTTCTTGGTAGATACATAGAAGTAACTAAGCAACATAATCCATAGAGTTTTAGATGCTAAGTCAGGAATACCAAAATTCAAATCCATTCTCAGACACCAGCTTTGTGATACTGGTCAAGTCATTTAACCTCTCAGTCTTGATTTCCTCATCTATAAAATGGGGATAATAATTGTACCTGCTTCATAGGGATTTTGTGAAGACCAAATGAGATAACATATGTAAAGTGCTTTGTAAATCTTAAAATTTACAAAGATTACAGATATTACAAAGGTTAAAGGTATTATTATTTAATAAAAAATTAAAACATTATTCTTAAGGCCTAGTTTTCTGACTGCTTTGATTTTCTAATTAAAGATCTGGTTCTCTCTACATAGAATTCCCAATCCCTCTATTTTTGTCCATCTGGCATTTTTTATTTCCTTCACAGGTTAATTATACACTATATCAAAGTCTGATTCTTTTTTGTACAGCAAAATAACTGTATGTACATATATACATATATTGTATTTAACTTATTCTTTAACATATTTTACATGTATTGGTCTACCTGCCATCTGGGGGAGGGGGTGGGAAGAAGGAGGGGAAAAATTGGAACAAAAGGTTTTGCAATTATCGATGCTGAAAAATTAACCATGCATATATCTTGTAAATAAAAACCTATAATTAATCTGGTTCTGATATTATTGGACTTTAATTCAATCGTACAATTTCTTTGGATCTAATTTTTTTACTTCTCTAAGCTAAAAGAGCCTACCGTACAATAGTAGCCCTGATTCACAGAAATAAACATAATAGAGCTCTCTCTATCTTGACACTCTTGCTTGTCCCCAACTTTTCTGACTCTGTACCATGTAATTCACCTTTGGTGACTGCCTGTTGGTGCTCTATATAGAGCAGAAGATTGTAACGGTCTGATAGAGAAAAATCAAGGTAATAGCTGGATACTTTTTTTTGATATTACAATTCCATTAATAGGGTTCTCTAAGGAATTAACATCATTGTTTACTTGCTTCTTCCTGAAACTCACTTCTTCTGCCCTTCTGTTATATTATTCTATCCTTTCTCAGTTTTTACCTTTGCTGGTTATTTTTTTCTTGCCTTTCTCCTGGATAATTCCACTAATTCTTAGATCCTTAACTCTTCTCCTGCTATATTATCTTTTTGTCTTGGAGATTTCATTTATTCTAATGGCTTCAACTATTTTGTGTTTATAGAGATAATGCCAAATCTTTATAGCTTTTACCCTAGCAGTACTATTTTCTCCAACTGATTAATGGACATTTCCACTCCGATGTCTTGCTGTCCCCTCCTATTCAATATATTAAAATTCTTACCTTTATTTCATGCCCTATATCCAAATCCTGACAGTTCCTTTGTAAAATATAGTTTTTTATCTGTCACTTCCTTTTCATTCCTAATGCTACTAAACCAGCACCACCCTTCCTAGTTTACTTCCCTGATTTAAATTCTCTCTTCTCTAATTTGTCTTGCCTATTGCTCCTGGATTCACCTTCCTCCAATGTGGCTCTTATAATTAGAGGTAATTATGGAAAAACCCAGGAATTTGAAGTGGGAAGGCCTGAGTTCCTACTAGTCCCTTTACTTATTCACTAGATAATTTTGAACAAGTTATAATTCCTCGAAAGTTTAGTCTCCCCAACTGTAAAGTGAAAATAATACTTATATTGCAGATTTTATAAAGTTAGCGTAAGGATCAAATGAGATAATACATATAATACATTAGGTAAAGCTTAAAAGCCTTAAATCAATTGAAACTATACTCATGCCATACTTTTGCTCCAAAACCTAAATTAACTCATTAGTGCCGAAAGTATCAAGCCCAAACACCTCCTATCAGCTTTTGATGCTGTCCTTCATTTAGTGCCATTCTGTTTTTTCAAACCTTATTTCCCATAATGCCCTGGTCTAGGCCCACATCTGCATTCTTTTGTGTTTATTCTACATTCATTCCAGTTTTGTTTTTGTTTTTACTTTTGTTGGGATTGTTCTCTCTGCTTAAACTGCTCTTCTACTTTCCACAGATCCAAATACTATTGTCCTTCAAGATTCAGCTCAAAGTGACCCTTCCTTCCTAAAATTAATAATGATCCCTCTCTGAATTCCAGTTGCATTTATAGTACATATCATGAAATGAGTTATTGCAATATAAGATGTATGCTCTGTCTGTATAAGTTGTATATGCTTGTGTGGGTTGTCTAGATGCCGATCATGGGAGGTATTGAAAGGTATCTCTGGAATCTTATCTACACCTTTCCAAGGGAGACTGTAATTTCTGTCTTAAGGGGAGCAGGAGAATCTACCAATTATGAGAATGTTATGCAAAATGCCCCAGGCTTGGTTAGAAACTCAGGTTACATAATTGTATATTATACTGTACTGTTCATTAAGTCATTTCAAAACATTGTGTATCTATAATAACTAAAAAAAACAACAATGGGTTATTATTTGAAGCATTGTTTTAGATATTTCATATGCATTAATTTTTTCTCTCCAGTCAGATAATAAGCCATACTCTATACTAGCTTGTACTTCCTTTATATTATCTTTATGACCTTAAACACAATGCTGGACATAAAATAGATGCTTTGTCAATACTTATTTGTTGGTTGATTGATAATACTGGTAACGTATAGATTTCTTTTATATCAGTTTCCCTTTTAGTAACAAATTATTGATTATGTAAATCTTTTGAAATTGATTTTAAATATTGCCAGTGTTTGATTTTTGAAAAAAAGATACGTTTAGTAAAGAAGGCTTTATTCTGAAAGACTTAGACTTTCATTATGCCAATGTTTAACAGAGGAGTTTTTTCTTTATATACACATATATAAGAGAAAAAATCTTTAATTTAGAGGTGGAAGGCCTGACCCATCTACATATTAATTTTGTGAAACTGGGGAAGTTACCTAATAGCTTTATGATTCAGTTTCCTCCTCTGAGAGGAAACACCTAAAATTCTTTCTGAGAAGATTGTTGGGAGAATTAAATGACATAATGTACCAAAAAATTTATGATTAGAATGCTTATCCTTATAAGAGTTTATCTAAGCATAAGTCCTAGAATTACAATGATGATAATGGAACCCAGCATCCTTAACATCTGTTCTCATCCTTGGCAAGGGAAATAAATCAACATCATATTTGTAAGTACTGCTCTGTCCTCCAATCAGTGCCTATACTTTTCTGCCTTCCTCTCACTAAAATATTAAGTAGGAAATTATGAATATATTCAGAAATGCCTACCTCTGACAACTTGGTGATGTGAAGTTAGGATTAATTTCCTCTATTTTGATGAAAAATTTCCCTGACCCTCTTTCATATAAGTTGAGTGGGGGTGTGGTATCCATTCTTTCATAGACCCAGAACCAGCTTTTCTACCTTTTATTATAATTGTCTCCTCAATTAGGCTGTCAGCTCCCTGAAGTTAGGAATTATGTTTTTTATTTCTTTGTATTCTGCAGTACACCTAGAATAACATAGTGCCTTGAATACAGCAGATGCTCAGGTTTTTTTGAATGAATAAATGAAGTTGTGTTGCCATGGTACCAGATTTTTATTTTCTTTATTTTGCTATGGCAAGAAAGGAGTGATGTGTTTTTAGGAAAGTTTTCTCAACTAATTTATAAAGGGATGAATCCAGTTCTAAGAACCTGAGCTATAGCACCAGTACACCTATTTTTTCTGTTGTATACATGAAGAAAAGAGAAATGACACTCCTAGAATTCCTCTTTAAGTGAAAAAAAATTTTGTTCTAAAGGGAAAATAGAGTCTTGTTTGAAGTAAGGTGGAGGAAATTGTACTTAAATTCTGAAATATAAGCACAGGACTATTTTTTAAGGGAAAAGGAATATAGGGCATTTAATGGAATGAATGTGAAATCTGGCAGGTTGTTCCAGACTGAAAGGCTAATGGGAGAAAACTAAAGAACTTGTTCTTAGGTTGAATATACATTTTAACCTTGGTTTGAAGAGAATTCTTCTGCCTTTATTGCCTAGTCCATTCTTTTGACAATATTATTAATTGCATATAAGAGAAAGACTTCACCATAACTGGGCATTGTGAAGATATTTTTGTGTAGACAAGTTTTTCTCAAATAATGTTTGATTATCACTCATAATTTTTACTTATACATAGGACCATTTCTTCATAGAAAATTGCCATAAAATTATGATTAATGATCACCAATGAAGAAAAAAACCTAAATTGTATCAAGGAAGAAGCATGGGAAACCTTTGTTATATAGTACTCTGCTAATTAGATATGTTTGCAAATCCAATCCAAAGCTGGACTTAAGTCTACCTTTGTACAACCTATTAAAATAATATACTAAGCAAATAAATAAATGGGAAGAATATATATCAAAGAGGAATGTTCAAGTTACTTTAAAGGACATATGGTTCTCTAGGATTATGAGATCAAAAATTTAGTGCTGGAAGGAGTCTTAGAGGAATTCCTAAATTTTGATTTAAAAAACCCCCCAGCACCTCTTTCATTGTACCACACTAACTATAAAGAACTCATTTATGGAAATATTTTTATGCTTATTGCAGGACATTAAGGCAGGTCTCCTAAGGACTTCTATGAGATGTTTCCTTAACTGTCGACCTGTTATTCAAAAGAATCACATATGCTATGATTTAAATGGACCTTTCACATTGCCTAAAGTGAATTGCTGTTGTTTTTACTTCTCAGGTGACAAACTTTCTTGACAACCCTTTTCACAAGTGACAAATTCACTTTTATCAGTATCCTCTATCACTGAATACACTGATAGTTCACAAAAGGTGATGGTAGGCCTAATTCTAGAATAAATGTAATAACTTATTCATATGCAATAGTTATGTTGCCGTATATCCCAGAATACATACGGGGGTGTTTAGGTGCTATCACTTCTCTTCTAATGTTGCCTAAAAGGATCAGCAGAGTACCATTATTGAAGTAGTTCTTTTCAGCAAACTCTATCCAACCTATGCCGCTATGATCTCATCTATGCAGGTACACCTTTCTTAAGGGTTGTACATTGTAGGCTACAGAACGTCCTCCAGAAACTCCTGCCCATTTTGTGTTAATTTCGTCCATGTCTTCTCCCAGAATTGGCCTGAGGATCTATCCAACAAGTTGGTAAATTTTCTTGAATCCTCCTTGACGTGTAAAGGAAATAAGTGACGTATAGGTTGTTCATTGGTCATCCTTCACTTTCTCTACATGACCATTTAATCTTTTTCAGTCATAAATTTGTTTGATAAAATCTTTTAGGCCAGTTCTTAAGTCATCCATTCCTTGTTTGCAATGTACCTACTCTCACTTAATCTCTCCTCTCTTTTTGAGAGATCTTCAATTTTGGTTCATTGAAGTCTGTTCCTAAGAAAATTTTTGTGTTGCTAATTACAAATACTTCCTGTAGTTCCAATATCTAGGTTTCCTCTCTCTCTCTCTCTCTCTCTCTCTCTCTCTCTCTCTCTCTCTCTCCCCTTTTCTCCTTTCCAACTTCCTTCTTTCTTTCTTTCCTTCCTCACTTTTTCTCCCTCCTTCTCTTCCTCTTTCCTTTCTGACATTCAATTACAACTGGAATGATAGAAAAGGTCTTGCTTGCTGAAATCTGACTTGAGGTGAAAGGAAAAATGAATGAAAAGCCAAGTGCCAATTACAGCAGAGTACCAGTTGCTAGTACCATAAATAGGTTGAGCAGGTTCCATCTCCAGTTAATTCCCAATGTTGGCCTCAGGCATAGTGGCATTTTGGTAAAGTGAAAAGTCTTGGAAGTTTTGCAACCCTGTTCTATTTAAATGACTAATCAGAGACAAACTGACTTTGCACTGAGAATATAATTCAAAATGTGACCCTGGAAACTAAAAGCAGTTAGCTAACCACTGAGGGAAGATAGGGTAGGAAGGATCATAGAGAATATTTTAATTAAACTGAATTTAGAAAGTATTTATTAAGGATATTGTATGTGTATGTATCTAACACTCTCAGCTCGTATAACATCAACACATTGGGAGGATGGTCAGAAAGGGTATCACATGGATGAGTTACTATGCTAGATAAAAAATATGAAGATGAATACTAGGTGCCTGTTCTTAAGGCCTTTACAGTATGTTAGGGAAATAAAATAGGTACACAAATAAAACTCCAGAAGAATACAGAGTAGAGAATGTTGTAATAGTTACAAAGTGTGGGGAAGCTACAAGATGGGATAATTAAGGTGGATAGTGTAGGTTGATGGAATAGCATATACCATGATGGAAAATTATGGAATGTTTGAGTATATCAGAATAATGAGAAATAAGGCTGCCATAGGTTGGGGACATAGGAACATAGATTTAGAGCTGGAAGTAACCTTTCAGGTTATTGACAGATAAGAAAAACCAGGGTCTTAAAAAATAGTGATGTGGTGATGTGTTCAAGATCACACAGGTGGTAGGTGGCAGTCAGGATTTGAACATATTTCCTCTGACTACAATTCCAGAACTCACAGGACGTTACTCATTATGGCTGGGCCTCAAGTGATAAACTTCATACTTTTTTTTTTAAGTCATGTGGGTCTATTTAAAAAATTTTTATGAGTATCTTTATTTTTATACAATCTTCATTTCCAGATATATCCCTCCCTTCTTTTTCTCCCAGAGTCATCTTTTGTAACAAAGAATAAAAACAGAGGAAAAAAAGCAGTTCAGCAAAATTTTTCAGTACATCAACTGAGTCTAACAATATTTTCAAGGTTCTACACTCATGGTCCCCTACTTCTGGAAAGGGGAAAGAGATATATTTTCTCATCTCTTCATTGGGGCCAGTCTTTGTCATTGTACATGCTGTTCTGCTATAATGTAGCAAGCTTTCCCAAGAAGCACTGTATCAAGCAAAATCATGGACTAAAAAACACAGGTCTTATGGGGAAAATGGGATTAAGGATACAAAACTCAAAAATTTTGTCAATTAAAAAATGGAAACCTAATAAGATGGTGACAAAATTTTATCCATGTCAGATGGCTAAGAATTACATGTAAATAGTGGTTATAGTCATGTCCTTCCTCCAGCTGCCACTCACCTGGAAGCACAGGCTATAGTTTGGTTGGTAAAAACTCCAAGGTCCAGAAGGGATTGATGTTACAGTTGGGTATTGGAGCATGGGTGTTTCAGGCCAACCCTCCTTCACTTGAAGCTCCTGCTGCACCAGAAGACAATAAATATGGTACTTTACCTTAAGAATCCTGATAGTTGCAGCTTGTGAGTTATTGTGAAGTGATGCCATTTTCTGAGTTTTCTTGATGTTTCTTCAGGGCAGAATCATGAAGAAGAAAATTTGAATTTAGTGTTATGCTTAAAATCCCCTCAAATGATGTATCGATAATTCCCTAATATATCAATAATGTTGGAATGCATATTTTTGAGTTATAGCAAAATAACTTTAATTTGATAGCATTCATTTTCATTTTGAGGGGGGTGTTCATTTCTTTTACATTGTTGTAGCAATTTTATCTATTATTTTCCTGGTTTTCCTTATTTCACTTGAAATAAAGTTTTCCCATACTTCTCTTTTTTGTTATAATTTTGATTCTTACTATGTTCTGCTTTTCTATTACATTCCTATCCCAAGTGGGGAGCTATTGAGGAATTTATAACTGGAATTTAGGAAGATTATTCTGGCAGCAGTCTCCTCCTTAGGGGAGAGGTGGGAGAATGGAACAAAACTAAGTAAATGAATTTGGAGTAAAAAGAAGGGGATAAATGTCAGAGACATTACTGAGATAGAATATATAGCACTTGGCAAATTAATTATAATTAATGTTAGAGAAATGGAAGAATTGAACAAGACTTTGAGTCTTGGGAATTGGGAGAATGGTGGAATCATTGACAGAAACAAGGGTCAGGAGGAAGAATATATTTGAAGTAGTGTGATGAGTTCTGTTTGGAGCATGTTATGTTTGAGAATGCCTATGCAGAAATTTAAAATTGTAGATGATAGAATTGGAAAGGAATATCACCTCATTGAGGAAAAGACTCAAATCATTTGATTTTTACAGATAAAGAAAATGAGGACCAGGGAGCATCCATGACTTGCCCAAAGCAATTTTGAATCTAAGTAGAAGATCCAGGATTAGAGCTCAGGCTTTCTGAATCCTAAGCTAATACATGCCTTCTTCCTCTTGACAGAGGTACAGAATAATTTCTTCATCAGACTGGAATAAAAGGAGATAATATGGGATGATGTCACAGAATTTTGAGATATAGAATAAGAGAGGAGAGAATACAGTTTGAATAGACTTTATTTTCTTGATAAAAAAAGAAGGTATAAGATCTTTTGCTGATATGTGGGAGAATATATTTTAGGAGTCTTGAGAAAAGAACAGAAGTTTTTAAATGTCTACTATGAAGAATAAGATGGGGGCAGAGAGTAAGAAAATTACCTTTCTGAAATGAAGGCCCAATTGAGAATACACAACATCAATGCATAGTGTGTCTTATCAGGATGATTTTATGACTAACTGTGGCACAGCAGCCCTTGAGTAGGAGCATTTGTTTGGAGGAATATAAATTTGAATTTTAGTAATATATGAATAGAGATAATACAAGGGGGTTAGAAAGTCAAGAGTCTCTACATGTAATATTGGTTGGTATTGGGCACAAAAGTAAAGGAAGAATCAAAATAATAAAGTGGACAGTAATATATATGGAAGAATATTTTTTATCTAAAAATATGGGAAATTTAGAAATGTTTAGTCTGAGAACAAGAAGCCAATGAAATGAGAAGAGTGATTGAAGATGAAAAAGAAAGAAGAGATAACTAATGGATTAAAGTCCGAACCTTAACTATTTTCTGCCTATTTCTGCAGTGTTTGAAGGATGAGTAAAATGTTCCTTTGTAACACACTCTGAAAGGATTGACAATAGGAATGATATGACTTCTAAATGGATCTATTCAGTTTTTTTAAAAATATTTTATAGTTCCTTTTTAAAAAATTACTGTTACTTCTCAATTATACCCTCTTCTTATTGAATTCTGTCACAACAAAAAAAGAATTAAAGGAATTAAGCAAAACAAATTAATGCATTAGCTTTTGCTTGACATTTTTTTTAATTATCCTGAACCCAGGCTCTCCTCTCTATCAAGAGTAAGGGGGCATGCCTTTTCACCAACAATTCAGTGAAATCGTGATAAATCACTGCATTGATTATAGTTCTGGTGTCTTTCAGGGGTGTTCTTTATATTATTGGGATCATTGTGAAAAATGTTCTCTCGGTTCTGCTTAATTTACTCAAGATTATTTCATATATAGCTTCCAATGTTTGTCATATTTATTATTTCTTATGGTAATATCTTATTCTATCATATTCATAGCCATAATTTGTCCATTTATTTCCCAATTAATGGATATCCATTTTGTTTTCTGTTCTTTGTTGCTGTGATGAGTGTCAAAACAAATATTTTTGTACATGTGGGACATTACCCCCTGACTTTGAACTAATTGGATGGGGTTGAGGTTGGATTATCTAATAATGATATTGATAGTTCAAAGGGTTCCTTTCATTTTTAAATAGCAAAACACAATACATATGGCATGGCATGAAATCACTAATTTAGTTACTCAAATTCCTTGTGAGATTTAGTTGGGATATGATATATTGCTCTGCAAGAGAATAATACTGCTATGAAACTCCTCATAGAAATCCACAGGAGTTAAAAAGAATATAATTTCTGCCATTTTTCTTCCCAACCCCAGCAAAAAAAAAAAAAAAAGCCAGGAAAAAAAACTTTATTCACTGAAACATATCAACACAAAATGCAGTCTCATGAAAAGACCTCCATAAATCAACAACAGAAACATCTGTTCAGTGATTTATGCTTCAATAACAGGAAGAATATTTAGGATCTTGGAAATATGGTTCTTTATTGAGTTTTTCAGCTATAGTATTTCTGATTCAAAGAATGATGTTCATCAATAATCTAATCATATTTGTCAGCAGTAGAAGGTCAATTCCTCATTCCATTTATTTTGTTTTTTCAAAAAACTGGTTGTCTAGGTCCCATTGCTTTCCCAGTTGGAAATCACTTAAAAAGAAGGGGGTTAGAGGGAATATGAAGTTTCCATTCTCAATGGAATATTACTATTGATTTTTGAAGATCTTGATTAAGGCTAAAGGTGGATGTGTTAATCAGGCTGGCTGCTTCTAGAAAGAGATAATAAATGCACCAATACTATCTCATCACTCACCTGCATATATCACACCAAACCTGCATAATACACTAGAAATTAAACAATATTTCTTTTAAACAATCATTTTCATAATACAGTAAAATGCTTCTCACCATTACTTGTGAAGTAAGAATTATTCAAACAACATTATTTGCACCAAATTACCTCAGAAATCTATTTTCCTTTTCAGCCTTTCTTGGTCGAGGTCTTTGGCTGAGCTTACTTGAAGTGGGCAAAAGCAAAACAGATTCTGAGCTCGGAAGTCATTATAGCCTAAATATAACTCATCATTACAGAAGGCGATAGTCCTCTGTGTAATAAGCAGACTCTGGCTGCTCACCAGATTTTTTTCAGTAAAAGATTACAAGCTGTATGTTATTTGAACCTTTGCTTCTTAGAAAATTAATGTGGGCCATCTAGCTGGCACTTTGCCAAACCCATTTATGTTTCTGTTTGAAAATGTCATGGAAAATTTACGAATTGTATTTCACTAAAAGAACATAAACTTGTCAGAAGTACCAAATTGCCCATTTGACCTATTTTGGTGAATTGTGAATTACAGTTGAAATGATTTGTTTTTTAATAGTTTAGGGAAAAGTTCACCATATACTAAATTTTTAAAATCTTGTCATGTGATTCTTTAGAAGTTTTGAAAAATGAATGGATTCATCTAAATAGAATAGGTTGGCAAATTTGGAGCTAGAATGGATCTCAGGACATATTCTAATGCCTTCATTTTACAGTTGTGGAAACAGAAGCTTAGAGAGATTAAATGATTAGCTCATTACACAGTTAGTAAACAGTAGAGGTTGGATTCAAAGTCAGATAACTGAACTTTAAATTCAACAACTTTTTCTCTGCACCACCCTGTAAAAGGACTAATAATAATGGCAGCCTTCTAGAATGGAGAGCTGATTTTTATTTTTAAGCATCTACTTTAGGGATGAGGGTAAGCTTTTAGTAATGCTGCTATTCAGTTTAATTAGGGAATGCTTTCCACCATAAAGAAAATTATGCATCATCTCCAGCAAAAAAAAAAAAAAAAAAAAAAAAAAAAAAACTAACCTGCTGAAACAACCAAAAACATTATGGTCAGTGGCAATAGCTACTTCTAAGCTAATTATATAAAATATCAACATTAAAAAATGTCAGTCTGATATGAGGCAATTATGATTAGAGGATGGCCAATAATAATTTAGGGAATTACTTTTCTATGTATTATTGATATGAGATGTAGCCACAGAATAGTAGAGAGATCTCTGACTTTGGGGTTCTGAAGACCTAGAATGGACTCCATTTATTAGGTCTTCAGAACCCCAAAC
Organism: Sarcophilus harrisii; assembly: GCF_902635505.1. Taxonomy (NCBI): domain Eukaryota; kingdom Metazoa; phylum Chordata; class Mammalia; order Dasyuromorphia; family Dasyuridae; genus Sarcophilus; species Sarcophilus harrisii. Next base: position 424,885,555 of record NC_045428.1, read on the forward strand.
TTAGAGATATGAGGTCCATTCCTGCCATTTATTACCAGCATTGCCTTGGACAAATCACTTCATTTCTCCAATTTTCCTTATGTATAAGTCAAGCAGACTAGACTGCAACAGGATTCTTTTATCTGTGTCCTAGATTCCTTTGACAGTCTGGGGAACCTTTTAATCCATTCTCTGAGTAATGTTTCTAAATACATAAAGCAAAATACATGGAATTGCAAAGAAAATCAATTATATTGAAATACAGTTTTCCAAATATATTTTTTAAAGTTACAGCTCCTGGGGGCAGCTAGGTGGTGCAGTGGGTAGAATACCAGCCCTGAAGTGAAGAGGACTTGAGTTCAAATTTGGACTCAGACACTTAATACTTCCTCACTATGTGACCCTGGGCAAGTCACTTAATCCCAATTGCCTCTGGGGAAAAAAAAAGAAAAAGAAAAAGTTATTGATTCCCCCAAGAACCCTCTGGACTAAATGATTTTTAAGTTCCTCTTAGCTCTAAGACTCATTTTATACCCTGTAATTCTTCAGACTTATTAGTAAATTCTAATATTTACATTAACTTCATCCAAAAAATAGAGAAAAATATATTAAATTTCCATCAGCAACAGAGTTCACCATAAAGCTGCTTCAAAAACAAATCGGGATTAATTTATGATATTACCTCCTAGCCATGAAAAGGTTTTTTCTTTTTTAATTCAATTCACCAGTATGACCTAAACTGGCCAGATCAGGATCATTTGATTTTCCCATCTTGGGGATTTGTAGGGAAATGGTTGCACCCAATCAATGCTAACATTAAAATAAGGAAACGTGGCAAGGGTTTGTTGGTCACACCTTGATAGGGCAAGTGAATCATTAATTTGGATGGACCAGGACCAAAACCAGGACCTGGGAAGGAAAAAATAGCATTTATTAAGTGCCCACTGTGTCAGGCATTGTTCAAAGCACTTTAAAACTAGTTTCTCATTTGATCTTCACAACATCCTTGGCATGTAGGTGCTGTTGTTATCATTCCTCATTTTACAGTTGAGAAAACTGAGGCAATTAGAGCTTAAGGGACTTACCCAAAGGTCACATAATTAGTAAGTGTATGAAGCTGGATTTGACCTCAGATCTTCCTACTTCCAGGATTAGTGATCTTACCATTGTGGAGCCTAGCTATTTGAAGGCCACTGAAGGGTTGGAACTTCCTTGTACAAATTATAGTCACTATTAGTTGTATAACTTTTGTTAAAACAGCCCATTTTTTTTTTTTTTTTTGCAGTGACCAGAATTCCACAGGAGATAAACTAGGAATCAAGGTTCACTTCTGAAGCCATACCCCATAGTCCTCAGCTTTTAATTAATTGGGTATTACAGCCTTAATGTTTCAGAAGAGCAAGGGGTTAGGTCCTCAAAGTGGGGCAGACAGCCATAAGTAACTTTATACCCTGTGACTGGGTTGTGATGTTTATTTGGTATATGCCATCCAGAAATTTTTAGTGTAAGTCTAAGATCTGATGGGCTGGTCTCTTGTATAACTTTTGTTCTACTTTTTTTTCTCCAACTTGCTTTGAAATACATGACAGGCCTTGTGTGATTTCATATTGAGGATGCTGATAGAGAACTTTGTACCCTCAAGGAGAGATCTGCCTCCTACAGTGTAGTAATTTCTTCCTTTACTAGACTTCTCAGTCAGATCAACATGAATTGGGCCAAGAAAGGCATGCTTTTATCTTTGTGCTCCTGGTGGAAGAGGGGGGTCATTGGTTTAGGTCTATTTGTCAGTGTCAGGAAGGACTGGCCTGAGTTGGTCAGGCGGCTATCAGTGGCAGCCACTAATGAGAATTGGCTCCAGACTAGGCTAATTAGGCTGTCTGAAGGAGTGACTCTTATTTCCCTCTCTCTCTCTATCGAGGAAAGTCATCAGAGGGAGAAGACAATGAGTACACTGCAAACCTTTGAAACCAATATATATGTTTGGGGGGGGAGGGGGAGAATGCATTGCAATGTGTCTACATTTTATGATTCTTTTTTATAAATGATTTTTTAGAGGTTTGAAAATCTTTTCCTTTATTTTAAAAAAGTTCTATATGGTAGCTAACTCTCAGCCAAAACAATTTTTTTTTCATTTGATTTAATTGAAATTTAGTATCATACTATTAATATTAGTTATAGAATCTAGCCATCTAGTTAGCATTATTTCTATTGTAAAATGTACTAAGATTTGGCATCTTTGTCTCTCCTCCAGCAATGGGAACAGAAAAATCTCCTTTTAGCTCAATTTACCTGTTATAGAATGGGAGTGGAGACATCCTTAACTTCAGGGTGCTTGTGGTGTTTCCTAGAGTTTTGCTCAGGAATTTTGAAAACTCCTCATCAGCTAAGACACTAAGCTAAGAAGCTGGTGGGAAAGGAAATGGAGGGTTTTTTTTAGCAGCCTTTTGCTGGGGTAAACCCCTACTGGAGCTACTTTTCCATCTTAGGGTATCTGCTCAGTGACTTTCTTTTTCTTTTTTGTCCCTTCTGTTTCACTTTTATTTTGGACATGAAGGACTAGAAGTCTCCCGATCTCATTTCTTTTTAAAATTAAACCTAGTAGAGAAAATTATACATAGGTATAATGGGGTCTTTAATACAAAGATCTGAAATATGAACCAAGCTATCCTGGATATTTATGTTGGGGCCAGAGTAGAAAACAAAATGGGACCTGGAGGTAGGGAGGAGATAAGTTGGGAATGCTAAATGAGAACAGATGAAAGACAGCAGGAGTAACAGTAGGTTAAAATAAAGGGAAGAAAAGCCTTAGGAAGTTATTGCCATTCCCTCTTTCCCAGTTTATCATGAATCCTGATTTCTTAGGGGTCTGTGACCAGCCTTGAATCCAGGTGAGAAGGAAGACAGGGAATTGAGGAATCAGTTGTAGAGGAGACCAGAGAGGTTTCCTTTAGTGGCAAATGGAGAGATTTACTTTTCAAGTATCGCGAGTGTGTGTGTGTGTGTGTGTGTGTGTGTGTGTGTGTAGGTGTACATACACAGAAAACTCTATATTAGTATCCATTAGTAACATTTATGAAGTTGGAGGTTAAGTATTTTAGTTTCTTTTAATCTCTTATTCCTACAGAACAATAATAATAACTAGAATTTATATATCACTTTGAAATTTATAAAATGCTCTGAAAAATATTATCACCTGATCCTTAAAAGTTTTTGAGGCTAGTTCTATCATTATCTTCATTTTACAGATGAGAAAACTAAGACAGGCAGTGGTTAAGTGACTTTCCCAGGGTCATACAGCCAGTAAGTCTCTATAACCACATTTGAACTTAGAGCTTCCTGATTTCAGGTCTAGTGCTCCATTTATTGTATCACCTAGCTGCCTTAGGGCAAGGTATTATAAATAATACAATTGACACATTGCAACTAGTGTTACCTAAGCTAGTAGGGATGGATAGAAGTAGGGGAAAACCTAGAGACATAAGGAAAAGCCCAATTGCAATCAATTCTTTGAATGTATAAAGACAGGAAAAAGTGGCAAAATAGTGTAGAAATCCATATTCTAGAAAACAGAATACCTTTATCATCTCTGCATTCCATGCTTCTTTCCCCAGACACTCTTTTTCTCCAGTTTTGTCCAATCTGTTTTAAGATTTCTTAAATTGAGGCTTTTTTGAAGTTAATTTCTCATTCTTCAGGGTGTTGAAGGTTAAGTGTTAAGCATTCAACTTGAATATAACTTGCAATCACAACTCAATGCAGATCTTTTCTTGAAAGGCATATGTATATTTGATTCAATATAGTGGGGCTATTTGGGAATATATATCGGCCTTAAGGTTGTTTACATAGATTTAGGTGCTAGCCAGGGTAGTTGGTAAACCCATCAGATCTTTGGGACAACTGTATCCAGTGGGTCTTGTCAGTGCTTTGGCTAATGGCAAGCAAGGGTGTAGACTGATGATGAGTGCTGATGATGAGGGCTTTGACTATTAGGAATGAATGTGTTTTTGCATATCACAGTGCCCTGAATATTTGAGGGTCAAGTAAGATAACTTCCATGGAACAGACCAAGTAGATTTCCAAGAACTTAGACCACTTGGTAGAATTCTCAAGGTAAAAGCCACTGCTACTGTAGCTCGCCCAGCACAAATGCACTAAAAAGGCCATTGGGTCTGAGAGTCAGAAGAGCTGGATCTAACATGTACTCTATTACTTGTTAGCTACTTGGAAGGAAGAAAGAAAGGAAAGAAACAAGCAAGGAAGGAAGTTCACTAAGTTTGCCTTATTCATGGCTGGAACTCTTTATGCCTTTAAGTAACTCAGAAGCTACCTGGGACAGTTTTGTCTCCCTCCGAATAAAAAACTAACAAAAAACTTATCTCTAAGGATTAGGGAAAGGAGAGACTGAGTCACCTCATATAGAGGTTGGGAAAAAGAAGCTGCATCATTAAATGCTAGCTCTATCCCAGGCACTATTTTCTTCCCAATTTCTATTATATATTTTGAATAGCTGAAAATATTCATTGAAATGTAGCGAAATTTTGGTGAAACCAAAATTATAGATGTATGTAAGACACAAATAAATTGCAGCATATTTACAATGACTTTATTGTAAAAAATGAACTGAGATATGTGAAATGTACAATCAGAAAAGAAAATGGGTCACTAATAAAATAAGCAACAAAGATAAAAGGCTCTGGTACCAATAGAGTGTTAACAGCCCTAGAGAAAGGTATCCAATACTGGGAGTTGATCTCTGTGTAGGAGGGAGGGACTGAAGTTGCATAAGGTTATTCTACATTAATGAGATCATGGATACACTGGATGCGGGAGAAAAAAACCTGCTGTGTGGTCACCTTCACAATGACTGAGTGTCATTTCCTTCTCTGCTATCTCCCAACTCTCTAGGTGAATATTTTGGGAGCAAACCCAGAATGATGTAACTCCATATCCTAAGGTCTGGTCTGCTCCACCCAGGCTTCAGGGATATCTACTCAGTGCTAATTCTTATAAGAAAATACAAATTCTCCCACTCATGGGAGCATTGTCTTTTAGAGGAAATGCCTAATATTTTACTACAAAAGTATCCAGCCTGAAAATAAGCAGGTCTGAATTGGATGCTGTTTGTCATGGATGACAACATATGGGATCATGACCAGGTTACTTAATCTTTCTCCCTTTCAGTTTCTCCATTTATAATAAGATGATAATGCATTTGCTTATTTCATGATGATGTATTGAATCATTATTGAAATAATATTATATATATATGTGCATGTATATGTGTATATTTATATATATAAATATATACATGTATATATAAACTTTAAAGCACATTTTTATGGGGTATCCCAAAAGTCAGTGCAGCTAGATAACTCAGTGACTAGAGCACTAGTTCTGGAATCCAAAACATCTAAATTAAAATCTAGTCTTAGATACTCATTAATATGACTTTGGGCAAGTCATTTAACCTCTCTTTGCCTCAGTTTCCTCATCTGTAAAAAGGGTATGATATAAGTGCTATTATCATACCATCTTGAAGGGTTGTTGTATCAGATGAGATAATAATTGTCACGTCCTTAGCATAGTTCCTGACAAAGTAGTAAATAAGTATTAGCTACTATTATTTTAAGCTTTAGTATTTTAAAATTACACTGACTCTTTTGGAACATCCTGTATTAATAAGCAATTATTTAATCTTCTTTGGGCACAGGAGAATGTTTGATCTGGTTGCCTGTTTTCAATTATTTCTGTCCCGTTTCCACCTGCTATTCTCTCCTTCATCAGGCATAAGAATTGAGGGAAAGAATAATGTTAAAAACTAACTTCTATATAGTACCTTAAAGTTTGTAAAATGCTATATACACATATATGTATGTGTTTCATTATGCATATGTGGCACAATGGATAGAGTGTCAGGTGTGTAGTCAGGAATATCTGAGTTCAAATCTGGCCTTAGACATTTAATAACTTTGTGACCCTGGGCAAGTCTTTTAATTCTGTTTGCTTTTCTTTCCTCATGTGTAAAATGAGTTGGAGAAAGAAACGGCGAACCACTCCAATTTCTTTGCCAACAAAACCTTAAGTGGAATCAGGAAGAGCTGGATACAATTGAAAAATGACAGAATACCACCAACAAAAACTCTGGAGAGAGTAGTTTCAGTTGAATAATAAGGACAAAATCCAGATTACAGAGCACTTTGAACTGAATGAAAAGAGAACCAAAAAATATAGATGGCTTTTCCAAGTTTAGCCAAGGGAAATTCTAAGAATTAAAATTCCTCATGGGAATTAGAATACTAATTGGTGACTTCAAGAAAGCCTCAACCATGTTTCCCCTTATTCCTTTTTCCTCAATTTCTTCTCCTAAATCCTCGCCAGTTCCAAAACTATGAACCATGATCTAGTCAAAACTGCCACTATTCTTGGATGGAATGAGTCCCTTTTGGTTCTGCTTTGCATCCTTGTGACTCTCTGGACTTAAGTGCTCCTCTTTGCCATTTCTCCACCATGTGTGTCATCTTCTTTTTAGTATAAGCTTCTTGAACTCAGAGACTGTCTTTATATTTGAGTCCACAGTGTTTGGCCCACAGTAAGTGCTTGATGAATTTCCATTTTCCATTCATGCTGTTGTCCCTGGTCCAAAGATATCCAATTAGAACTAAGAAGGTATGTCCCTTTAGCTGACCCATTCCTAATGCTACTTTCTAACTCAAAGTTCATTCGGGCTCTAGCCTAAACATCTAAATTTTTTGATGTCTCCTCTGAGGTCCAAATTTTAAAAGGATATTATGAAATTCTACTCCCAGTAGAGCTTTAAAAATAAAAGAACAGCAGTCACCTACTAAAATCTCATTTCATAATCTTGTTGCAACATGGCAATAATCTTGGGTTCTTTTTTTCTTTTCATTTATTTATTTTCCCACCAAAACCAAAACATCTAGTTTGCAAACCTGGGTTATTGGGGAAATGGTGTTACACTGGGCAGTAATAGAGAAATTTGGGAGATGGGAGTCAGATTTTTTTTTATATTGTTTTCCAATGTATGTGTCAGCTGTCCCTCCAAAAGGTTTGTCATTAGGTGATGAATTATTTTGGCAGAACATTCTATGAAACCATCAACTGTGGTGTGGAGGAGTTACATCCATATCAGCAGAGTGTGTGTTCATCCTAAGGAAATCATGGATGTTTCTCAATACTATTTTAATAATAGATCACAGTCATATATCTCATAGTGATTCATAGCATCTATTGTGCTTTCTCACAAGACTAAAGTAAAAAGTACAAGCACTGTCATTTATATCTCCAGAGTAGAGGAAATTAGCAATCAGAGAGATTAAGTGATTTGTCCAATTTCAAACAACCACTTAGTGGTCACATTTCTCTTGGTTAGTTTAGACATAGCATGGGAGAAGGAAGGAAGAATGGGAGGGAAGAAGAATTTATTTAGCACCTATTATGCGCTAGACACGATGATAAATGCATCTACAACAACCCTGGGAGATAGGTGCTATTATTACCCCCATTTTAGAGTTGAGGAAACTGAGGCAGACAACTATTAAGTGATCTGACCAGAGTCAAACTCCTATTAAGCATCAGAACCTGGATTTGAACTTAGATGTGCCCTTCTCTAAGTCAATGCTACTTTGGGGTTGAATATGCAGTAGAGAGACAACAGAAGATAACAATATTGTTGTGAATAAAAATACCTCACATTTATCTGCTACTTTAAAAATTGCAAAGTGAATTATATGTTTCATCTCATTTGATCCTTGCAACAACCTTGTCACAATGTCTTTTCAGAAGCTCTCAGATTGCTTCTCAGAAATGCCTTAATTAATCTTTACAAATGATGTAATCATAGCTCATGTTTCTATTACATTTTGTAACTGGCAAAGTATTTTAATATATATTATTTCATTTGACCTTTACAACAATTCTATAGTATTGATTGCCCCCACACACATACTTTTGCAAATGAGGAAACTGATTCATAGAATCTAAATGATTTACTCAGGGACACACAACGGTTAGAATTTGAACCTAGACTCAATATGATGCTCTTTCCAATGTATCAGGCACCTAACCACTCCTCCTCCTAACAATAACAAATGTCAATATTGGTATGTCTTCTCTAATTTTTTTAAGAGGAGAAATATTGGAGCTTATAATTATTGTGGGGAGGATAGAGCAGAACAGAACATCAAGAGACAAAGCTTTAAGTTCTGATGGAGGTTCAATATATTCTTAATTTATGTTCTCATTATACTTAATGGGAACTATATGGCCATCATCAGATGCAGTGAGTTCATATTGTGTCCCCAAAGATCTGACTTAATTCTAAAAATTCAGGTATTACTGTTCATTCTCTGTCCTTAAATGCCCCTTTGTAAATTGATGTGCAGAACTCTCCTAGATTCTGGCTCTGTACCTGAATAAAATTGTGTGTGTGTGTGTGTGTGTGTGTGTGTAGACATAGAACATAGATAATGCATGTGTTATGCCAGTGTATCTTAACAGATTGCAGTCTTATGCTAAACCTTAGTGAAATTCTACTATAATATAAACAGTGACATTTTTCTTCATTTTGTTTTCAGTGGTGAACTTCATGCACATTTTTTTTTTTAAAAAAAGGCTTGATTTTATATCATTTTGAGTGCAATTCCTCTTGATGTGTAATCAGTGATGTACTGTACAATGAAAAGAACCCAGACTCTAGAGTCAGAGAATATGGATGCAAATTCTCCTTCTTTATTGTTCATACGATCTTAGGTGAACCTATTACCTCTCAAGCCTCAGTTTCCTCATCTACAAAATGACAGAGTTGTATTAAATGGTCTCTCAAGTCCCTTGCTACACTAAAGCTATAATTCTCTCCAAGATCTCAAGAAGGATGAAGGAACAGACTATATTTCTCACAGATTTCTCAAGGAACACATGAATTATGCTCCATTACTCACTGAATAAAGTTGTTGATCCTCTTCAGTGAACACTTATTAAGCACCTGCTATGTATATGATATTTCGCAGGCTGTTGGGAACAAAGGAAAAAGAATATTTTTTATTCTCAAGAATTTTATGTTTTCCTGAGTAATAGCAGATTCTTTATGGAGACTTTTGTAGATAATGTACTTTCATTCCTTGCTCTGGACATTGTAAGTGAGTAGCATAAGGAACTTTGAAAATGAATAAGCAGTATCCTCATTTTCAGGCTATAATTTTGGATTGGCCAGGGATCTGTAACCAATCATCTTCCTTTGATCCCAGTTTGCTTCTGCCATTGTCTAAGTCTCCACAGATGTGGGTAAAAGGGTCCTAACTATTATGCAAGTATTTGAGGAAATAGTATGTATCAATTATAGGATAGTCTTTATTTTGTGACCTTGAAAACTGAAATAGCATAAATTATTCAATTTTCCAACAATAGTCAGTCTTCCCTCTACTTAATGTTTCACCTTCCACCAGAGGGAGCAATACAGACCATCTTCCTTATAATACTAATCTAAGGGTTTATACTCCCCAAAAGGAAAATGAATTTGGGACAGCCTTCTCTGCGCCCCCCCCCAAAATTCACTAATGATACTAATTTATGGTACTAATAGAAGACAAAATCTAAGTGTTAGCCCTTCTATGTCAAGGCCTAGTCCCTTCCTGTTCCTTTAATTCTAAGGTCACATGCTATAGAGTCTCTTCTTTCCAAGAAGCAAAACTGAACAGAAATTGCCCTTCTTTCTCTAGAAGGCTGGTTCCCAAAATATTCCAAGAAATCCCTCCTCTATTCAGAAGATTGAGTTATGTTGTTTTATCTTCTCCCAAGGTTTTTATGGCTCTGACACCATTTCTCCCATTTCTTGAGTTGCATGAATAAGAACACATAGAATTACACATACAAACTTTCCCAAGGAATGCCATTATCAGTTCATAGTCTGGGAGTTGGAATTGGCAAGGTGGATAGCCAGATACAAGGTTTCTCTAAAACTCATCTCAGAATTTAGTTCCACTCTTTGCTTTTATTGTTAGGATGATGGTGCTAATTTGTGAAGTCCTCATATTATGATTTCCCCACTGCCCTGCCTACCCAGACACAAGGAATTATTTTAACTATAAATATTAAAAAATAAAAAATAAAACCCTTACATAGCATACTGAAGTCTGCCTATAATACTGCCCACTATAGTAAGGAATTTGGAATAACAGAGGTCGACTATATGCAAATAGGAGTTAACAGATCTATATTGTTAAAATACAGTTCCTTGAAACAAAATCTCAAAGTATAGACCTTGAGAGTGCTATTATAGTGAGGCTTCAGGGTCTCTAATCTTCTCAAGATCTGAGGATTGAGGTGACAGAAGAAAAGAAATGAAAAATTTATTCTGTGCTTCTGTTCCAAGCCAGTCATTCATTGATTATCTCTTTCTTATGCCCTTGATGTTGGGAACCTTCCAAGTCTCACTAGGATCCCATTCAGAGTGATTCCTTTGAAACAAGAATGTATGTGGCTGAATAAGTACATTCAACATTCTCCTAGATGTGTGTGTGTGCGTGCGCATAAAATCACATTGGCAGTATATTATATGCAGATATACTTGTATATGTTCATATATACATGCATGTTATCTATCAATGTGTATTGTGTCCTGCTTTCTAGAGCCCCCATGCCAGGGTGGTGAAAACATAACTGTCTTAGTGGAGGAATGATGAGGAGGACTCCTGAGGGTGGTGGAAATATGGGGTCCATTTATTCCAAGGTCGTCTTCCTTTATATATCCTAATACCCTTATGTAACCAAAACAATACTGGGCATGCGCTAAGTATATACAGCACATGTGGGACCACATAAACAACTTGCTATTGTACATAATTTGCCACCGGGTATCACTCTTCCACCTGGTATCAGTCTGCTTCAATCACAACACAGGTTGTCATCGCCCCCTGACTTCTCCGGAAAGCTGAGAGTCCTTAGGAGAGATGGGGAGCTGAACCAGACATTGTTGGGCTTAAGAGTCTTATACCTCACCCAGAGTTCCCCCACTGTCTGTGCCCCTCTACAAATGTGCGTTTCTTTATATTGGGAATTCTTAATTTTTTGTGTCATGGAACTATCTGGCAGTCTGGCAGATGAAGCCTATGGACTTCTCATAATAATATTTTAAGTGAATAAAGGAAGTATGGGATTACAAGTCACATAATGAAATACTGCTGGATTTAAAAAAAAAAATCAGATCCCAGGTTAATTACTTCCATTTAAATGATGGGCACTGTGCTCAAAAAGTCTTCTGTATTATGTGAAATTGATGTTTCATTCTGTCCAATATCTTCACCATCACTACCACCATTGTCAGCCATCATCCTTTTCCATACACACACACAAAAAACTTTCTTCCCTAACCCTATAATGCAATAGTATGGGTTTGATCACCAATCCTTTCTCCAGAGAAAGTCCTTATTTAACTAATGGCATCTATTCCCCCATTTTGAGTTTTCACCCACTCATAATCTCTGAGTCATCTTTGACTCCTTTCTCTTCCTCATCAACCACTTCATCAAGCCTTATTGTTTCTGCCTCAATAACATCTCCTGCATCCTTAGCCTTTTTTGCTTTTACTGCCCTCATTTATATTCTATCTCAGCAATGATAGTAGCTATCAGCCTCCTGTTTCTCTATCCTCCAAAATCTCTTATATGCTTATGTAAGCAGAACTCTGATGGTCATTGCTCTGCTCAAAAACTTGCAATATCTTTCAGTTACCAAACAAATCAAATAAGATCATATATTTAGAACTCGAAAGGAATTTCAAGATCAGCTGGTATTGCAGAATGTGAGAATTGGAAGTGAGCTCAGTGACCATCTAGTTTAACCTAAACTCAAAAAGGAACTTAGCATACCTAATCAGGGGTCATCCATCTTCTACTTGAACTCCACCTAGGAGACTCTCTTCTCTTTAATTGTCTCACCTTTTTCAGTATGTGCAGGTATGATAATGTCACTATTGCCCCATTCAACAAACTCCAGTGGCTCCCTGTTACCTGTAGGATAAAATGTAAACCCTGTCTGGCCTTTAAATCCCTCCACAAACTAGGCCCAATCTACCTTTCCAGCCTCACTATATGCTATTACCATTTCATTTACCTAATCTAATCTAATGTCATCATTTCTGTATTTTACATAAAACATTTCATCTCCTGTTGAGTACCTTTGCATTCCCTTAGTCCTACCTGGAATATATTTCTTTCTCCCCTCTGTCTCTTATAGAACAATACCCTCTTTTCTTCCAGACTTAGTTCAAGACCACTTCCTCCTACATAAAGTGTTTTCTGATCCCATTAATTGTTAGAGCTCTTCTTCCCTAAACTATACTATATTTATTCTCCAAATAATTCTACATGTTCATGTTGTTTGTCTTGATAGAAAAAGAATTCCTTGGGAGCAGAGGCTATTTCATTCCTGTCTCTGTATTACCAGCCCTAACACAATGCTCAGCACATGGTAGACACTTAATAAATGGTTTTGATTGATCAAAGTACAAACCTGTTACTTTACAGATGGGGGAACTAAGTATCAGAGAGGTAAAATTACTTGCCCAAAGTTATGAAGGAAATTAATAGAAGAGTTTGTCTCCTGACTTTAAGTTAGCTTCTATGCCTTCCCTCACCTGAACTTCTCTATTACTGTCAAATGTACCATCATCCTCCTATTCATCCAGACTTGTAATCTAAGTTTCATCCTTGATTCTTTACTCTTTCACCCTCCCCATATAATGTTAATTTCCATTGATTTTAGCTTTGTAACATCATTCAGATACACTCTCTTCTCACCCTGATGTAGGACCTCATCATCTCATACTTAAGAGTATTACATAATCTTATAAATGGACTTCCCTGCCTGAAGTCTCCCCAGTTCATCTTTTATTCAGCTGTTGGAGTTGACAAAATTCCCCTTGTCATAGGGGAGACAAAGCCTATGTTTGACCATGTTACTGTCCTTTTTATTAAATTCCAGTATCTCCCTATCACCTTCAGGATCAAATGTAAACTATTCTACAGAGTATTCAGAGGCTTTCCTAACCTAATCCCCTCCTACCTCTCTAATTATTTTACACCTTATTCATCCCTATGTTCTTTTTGATCTAAGAACATTCATTTCCTTGTTATTCATCATACAAGAACTTCATCTCTTGACTCTGGGTATTTTCACTGACTGCCTCTCATTGCTAGAGCTTTCTCCTTTTTTGCCTCTGCCTCCTGCCTTTCTTGGCTTCCTCCAAGTCCCAAGTAAAAGTCCACTTTCTACAAGAATCCCTTCTTGATCTCTCTTAGTATTAGTGCCTTTTCTCTGATGAAAATCTCCAATCTATCCTGTATAATAAATCTTCCTTGTACATAATTATGTACATGTTTCCTCCCTAATTAGGATATAAGCTTTTTGAAAGTATGGCCTATTTATTGCTTTCTTTTTGGTATCCACAGAATTCTACATGGTGGCTGGCATATTGGTGTTATTTGTTCAATTGTGTCTGACTTTTTGTGACTCTATGGACTATTTTATAATGGGGTTTTCTTGACAAAGACATTTGAGTGATTTGCCATTTTATTCTCTATTGGACTAAGGAAAACAGATTAGGTATCTAGTCCAAGGCCAGTAAGTATCTGAGGTTGGATCTGAACTGAGGCCTTTCTGAATCTAGGCTCAGCACTCTATCCACTAAATCAGTGGTTCTCAAATCTTTGTTCTCAGTATCTTCATGTTGTTAAAAAAAACAAAAACTATCGAGGATCTGTTCAAAGAATTTTTGTTCACATAGGTTATATTTATAGCTATTTACTATATTAGAAATAAAAAATAATTTTGAATTTGTAGACCCTCTGAAAGGGTTTCAGAGACCCCAACAATTCTTTGGACTACACTTCTGAGGACCACAGCACTAAACCCCCTTGCTATCCCCGTAGCTGTCCACATAGGAGGTGCTTAGTAAAAGCTAGTTGGCTTAACTTACTTGAAGCATTGCTAATGAACAGTTTGATAATGATGGTCTTGTTTAAAATGTACTTCCAGAGTTATCCTAATATTCTCTCCAAGGCTTGACAACTAAGGAGGAAATTTGCCATATTGCCACTAAAGTGTGTAAATCACTGGTCTAAGTCATTGTGAATGATTTCTATATGTTCTAAAACATCTCCAAACAATTTTATCCATGTCTCTATCTCTTCTCCACTCTTAATGACTTGTTTTAAAAAAAAGTTCTTTGAAACATATAAATGGAGTTATGAGCTAAAACTGTAGCAAGAAAGAGTGAAAGAATCTGAAAAGAAGGATTGATTCTATCTCCAGAAGTGTTCCTGAACTCTAGGAGTGACAACAAGGAAAGGAGATGTTTTGGAACGTATAGAAATCAAATTGAGAGAAATGTTCAAAGATTAAAAAAAAAAAAAACAGGCAGACTCAACTACATCTAATCTACCTCCTTGGTCTATCATTAACCATCCTATGGTCTGAGAGAAAAGGGATTTTAAAAAATAATATACTAGATGGAAAAAGCACCGATTTCTGATATAAAATAATGTGTCCGGCTGAGATTGATGTGTTGGTGGGACATATAGGAAAGATGTCCAGTAGGCAGCAGCAAATAGGAATTGATAATTTGGGAAAGAGGTCAGGGCTAAAAATACATACACACATACATATACACACACACACACTCCCTACCACCCCCCAAAAATTTGGGATGATTGTTGAGACAAGAAGATGGAGGAAAGCTCTATAAAAGAGAAAATGGAGAAAAGAAAAAAAGAAAACTAAGGACAAAACCTTGGGAAATGCTTACCTACATTTATGGGGTGGTAGAAGAAAGAACAGCAAAAGACACAGAAAATTGCTTTCCTCCATCTTCTTGCCTCAACACATCAATTTCAGCCGGACACATTATTTTATATCAGAAATCTGTGCTTCTTCCTGATTCTTCTTTATCCCAATTCATTAAAGCTGAAAACTTAATATTGTTTTTAATTCCTCTTTCTCCCTTGTCTCTTAATACCCTTTAAGTTGTTCAAATTTGCAGATTCTACCTCTAAAATGATCCTTAAATTTATTCCCTTCTCCATGTTTCCACTGTTACTGTCTAGTTTAGATCTTCATTGTCTCTTGACTAATTTTTAAAAATAAATCTTGCACTAAGTTTCAAATCAAGTTGGATTTATGGATATCTAGTTAAGGCAATAATAAGCTTAACACAACAAAAAAGGGGACATAAAATGAGGTCTTAGAACAAATAGAACAAGTTCTATTTCCTAACAATTATTCACCAAGGAAAAAACATGTTCTGATACCTAGTAATTTCCAAATTGCTGTGACACCTAATGAGTTGTCTTAATAAGATTACCAAACATATAGAAGAAACTAATTACAAGGCATTTAATTCTGAAATCACAATTCATTGCAAAATGGCTTTGTGACTGACTTTTTTTGTTGTCATCAGCAGGAGGGAGAATGAGTTGGTTGGGAGTTGAGCTCTGTCTTGCATAGTCATTCAAGGGCATGTTCTGGTTGTCACTCAGACAATTTAGGTCTCTATAGTTTGCTCAAAGATATTCTCAGGTAGTAACTTCCTCCCATCTCTACCTCCAACATTTGCCAAATTTTGTCCACTGAAGCCCAACCAAATACAATCCATCTCTTTTGTCAAAATTGAAACTGGAGGCAACCATGTTTTTTAGCCTTATATTTTCATTTTTCCATAGCAGATAATTATATCTATCCCTGAAGATTCAAGTGGGGTGTGTAATCATCATCCTGGCATAATAAATATCTGTGAACATTTGTTGGCATCACATCATTATTATTCCTGTGTCCTAGCTAACTCCTTACTAAAGCATCTGCTTTAAAAAAAAAAAAAGGGAAGATGTAGCCTACCGGCTGGTAAGTAGTTTTCTCAATAATCAGACAAACGCAAACATGTTTCTAAAAATATCCATTTAATTATGTATTTATCTTTTGTAGAAATTAGATGCTCATTAAGGAGAGCTGATGAGTCCAAGACCATGGTTAAATTGCCTCATGTTGCAGCAGTACAGAAATCTGGTAACTCTACTTGAAATCCTGTAGTTAGGTTAAGCAATACTTTATTTAGTATTTTGGCTTCCTATGTTGGTTCTAGATAGTCCTTTAAATTTATGAATGAACAATTATTACCTTAGTATCCTGCTAAGAAGAGTACACTATGATTTTGTTGTTCATTTGTTTTTCAGTTGTGTCTGAATCTCCAGGACCCCATTTGGGAATTTCAATTGTGTCCAACTCTCTATGACCTCATTTGGGATTTTCTTACAGTGGTTTGCTATTTCCTTTTCCAACATTTTCTAGATGAGGAAATTGAGGCAAACAGAGTCAAGTGAACTTATCTAGGGTTATGGCTTATTAAGGACCTGAAGTCAGATTTGAACTCAGGAAGTGGAGTCTTCCTGACTCCAGGTCTACTGGTTGCTCAGCTGTGCCACCTAGTTGATGTAATTGGAAACATGGTAATAATAAATCAAATTTGCTAACCTAAAAGAAGGTATAGCAGATGCCTTAGATTTGAATCTTCTGTTGTTACTAGTCATGTTTCCTTAGGTAAGTCAGGACATTTTTGGGGACTCAGTATCCATTAATAACACAAGGAAGATGTCTTTGCTAGCTTTGAGGAGCTCTCTAAATACTATGATTCTGTACTGTGCCATAATCTGGAATTCTGCCATCTGAAGCAATGAATTGAGGAGAAAGTTAACATTTGATGGTCACTAATGGTCACAATTGAGTTAGACCTAAAAGAGGTCACTGAAGTTTGAGACTGAAGATTTCTGAAGGAGCTAGGTATTGACTACTTGTGGTCTCTAAGCTGATGGATTGTAGCTGGTGGAGGGTTTGAAAGTGATATTGGGAAGCTATTCGTTCCTTTTGTTGGCCTTGAGTGTAATTGGGTATGGGAGAAGAAACAATCAGCCCTGTATTATGCACCAAAGCAATACTTGTAATGTCTTCATGAGAAAGCTAGAGTGAAAGGAATATGGGATCAAGAATAGTTTGTTCATAAAAAAAGGAAGGTTATAGAGAGAATGGTGGAGAAAGCAAAGCAGGATAGAGATTGGAAATGACAAGAGTTGCATATTCCATTGATGAAATATAGTAGAGAGGAAGCTTGTAAATGATAACCTTTTATTATTTGTATCCTCTGCTGATTCTGAGCTGATGTTGGCGTCTTGATAAAGGGATTTATGACCTCAGGCGAGCAGGTTTATTTTGGGGAAAATCCAAGTAGGAGTGAGGAAAGGCTGGACCCAGGAGGCCCCACTCTAAAGGGGAGGAGTTATCGCTAACATACTCCTTGGAAGATTGGGGGGAACTATGCCTTCCCAAATGTTAGCCCTTTTAATAGTATTATCATTTCCCTAAGTTCTTATTTGAATCCTATGCATCCATATCAACTAATTGTATTTGTCCCACTTATAATGATAAATTCTTGTCTATCACAGGAAAATATGTTAAACAGAAAAATTTTAGTCTTACTTTAGCTACAAGGACATTTCCATTTTTTTCTTTGTCTTCAGATAAGGACTAAATAAATTGATATAATTTAATAGCTTCCTTACTTTCTGAGGTGTTATAATTACTTGTTATAAATTATTTGTTTATTTTTATAGTTATTACTAATTCTCCATAGAGAGAGTGCCAAGAGAACACAAAGGGAGGGGAAACAATATATCCCAACTACTCTGAAAAAAGAATGAAATAATGAAAACCCTAGCAAATTATCTTCTGCATTCTATTTAAATACTGAAATGAATCTTTGATCTCATCCCTTCAGGAGTTTCCTGTGGATAATGATCCATCTATCCATTGTTGCCCATCCTGTGAATCTCTTGTCCATGTTCTCCCAAAAGCTTGCACCAGGTTTGTCCTTCCAATGTGCTGAAGGCCTTCCACTATTCTCTCAATATCACAAGAGGACCAGTAGAATGCTCGGGTTGTCCACCTTTTATATTCTGATCCTGCCACATGGGAGTAGCTAATTGATATAGTGTATAAAGTGCTAGACCTGAAGTCCTGATCTTCCTGAATGCAAATCTGGGAGTACCTAGCTATGTAAGCGTGGACAAGTCAATTAACACTATTTGCCCCAGTTTCTTCATCTGTAAAATAAGCTGGAGGAGGAAATAGCAAACCACTCCAGTATTTTTGCCAAGGAAACTCCAAATGGGACCATGAGGAATTGGATTCAATTAAACAACAACCTGTCACATGGCCAGTCCATATTTTTCTCTTGTCATGCACTAGGTTTGATGATGCCTTTTACTCTTCTCCTTCAGAATTACTCATTGGTTTTATGCTACAACCTATTTATAACCTCTTCTATGCCTCTTCCTGGTCCTCTGGGATATTTGTCTAAAGTTTCAGAGATAATGCTATTCCCCATCTTGCTGCCATAAAACTAACACCAATAAATGTCAGTATATGAAAATATGAAAACTTTTAGTTAGCAAAAGAGCTTTGCAATTTCTATCCAAATCATTCTCTCCTTATAGAGAGCCGGAACTCTGGAGAAGTATACTTGAAACAAGATATAACTCAGTGGAATTGATGAGATAATGGTTCTCTACTTCACATTTATCTAGTATGATATAATGATGTAATCACTTTAGTTTGATATAATGATATAATCACTCTAGATTGGCTTATATTCAGTATATTGTAATGATATAATTGTAATATGGTATTTAACTGGAGACTGGGGACAAAATCAGACTGAGACTGAGACTATGAGATTGGCAGACTGGCAGACTGCTAGAAGAGATTGGCTCAGATTGAGATTGGGTCAGACTATGATAGACACAGACTGTGAAGGAGACAGTAAAGACTTTGGACTCTATTCTTGTCCATCCTCGTGGTGACTATCCTACTGAGACCAAGGCCCTTCTGGAGGATTTCCAGAAAGCTAGATCAAATGTTATGTCTCCTTTTGAACTCTGGGGTCAACTCATTGTTCCCTTTCTATAGTCTGTCCCAAATATATAGTTTGCTGACCAAACGCAATAAACTGTTCATCTAAATACATATTGCAATCTAGTCAATATATATACTTTCCATCCAAATTATCTTTCCTGTTTGTATGAATAGACCAAGCTCCTTTGAGTAACTATAGATTTCTTCATGGAGCTCTGTAATGTTATGAGCCTTGGTGCAAAAAGCAATACATCATCAGCAAATAAAATCTTCTGAAGGATTGATGTCAGTATCCACGGGAAATCCATCCTCAGTATGGGTTTTGCACTTTGTCCTCTCACTGTAGAAGATATCTTTGGTGAACAAACCTCTCACTGTCTCATATCTATTTTCATTATTAGGGCTCATGGGCTCATTTCAAGGAATCCTAACTGATTTTGATGTATGCATGGGTAACATCTTGTAAAAGAAATATCTTGCTTCACTGTTTCTGACTCTTTATGATTCCTTTTTGAGGTTTTCTTGGCAAAGATACTGGTGTGGTCTGTCATTTCCCTGTCCAGCTTATTTTACAAATGAGGAAACTAAGGCAAATAGAGTTAAGTGACTTGCCTAATGTCACACAACAAGAAGCACCTGAGATTGAACTTCAACTCAGGATCTCTTGACTCCATACTCAGCCCTCTATCCACTGTGCCACCTAACTGCCCTTTGTTGTGCTGTATCAAATGCTTTTTTTGGGTAAGCAAATGATCAAAATAAGTTCTAATATCTCTACATATTTCAGTTAATTGTGAGATGAGAATTATGTGGCCCATTATTGAATGTAATTTGGGAAAGTTTATTTATTCTGTACTAATACCTTCATCAAATATGTTATCAGTTTATGTCTACATAACTCTTATTAAGTTTTTGTGTAAGCAGGAGAGTAGGAGTGTAGTTTGGGAGTTGTTACAGTCTCATAGTCACTTTTTTTGGTATTGATAAAGCCTGAAACAATTTTAACATCTTTGATCTCTTTCCCACTTACTCCAATATCCTATATATTCCAAATGTAGGCACTTAACTTGTGTTTGAATTGAATTGACTTATTTCAGCATTAAATAGCAGAAAGGCAATTTAAAAAAAAGATGAACAAGTTAATCTGAAAACTTATCCAGAATTCTTCTTCTCCCCATGTTTTTCTCTAATTGCCTTTTTTACACCCATGTTCCTTTTTACTTGTCTAGGTATTTTTCCCAGTTGTCTCTAAAGAGACCCTTTTTTGAATATGAATAGAATAAAAAATTAGTAAAATATCATTCTGCTCTCCATAATTCCTATACACATTTTCATGTATATGTATATACAGATACACACACACATACACACACAGCCAGAAGGAACTCCAATCAGTCATTACCCTCATGTAGACAAGAAACATCCTTACATCATTACACAAAGAAAAGTTTTTGCAGACTCCTAGAGCATATAGTTCCATAACCTTTCTCAAATACCGATTGGAGTGTTTAATAGCCTTCACAATCAAGAAATTCATCATTCAGTTAGTTAACATTTATTAAGTTCCTCCTGTGTGCCAGTCACTGCGTTTAGTCCTGAGGATTCAAAGAAAGTTTAAAGATATTCTGTTCTTAAAGAGGTAACAGTTTAATGGGAGAGACTTTCCATGCTGAAATAATAACCTCTTCTTCATTCTCACTTATTACCATCAGATACTTGAAAGATATTATTAAACTGCCCCTCATGTCATTTCCTCAACAAAATCTTCTGCAATCCCTCCAGGTTGCAGTAAATAATCAATCAAGCATTTGAGAAGCACCCACTGTGTGCCTAGTACTATGCTAGATGCTGGTTCCATGAAGACAAAAGAAACAGCTTCTGTCCTCAAAGAGATTATATTACCATTTCATGAAAATATGATTTTGCCTCTCAGTGAACTCACTATATTATATATTTGTGCTGATCTTAACCAAACTATTCATTTTCATCTTTGTATCTTTAACAATGCCTACTGTAGTGATCTACTTATGGTAAATGCTAAATAAATATTTGTTGAATGAATAAATAAATAATGATACCTTTTTAGCTGCTGTTTATGTCTTTTTAATATTTTTATAATTGGTAATTCTTCTGTCTCTGTTTTCAGTTTTTTGTTTTACTTTATATAATGGAACTAGAGCTCTTCTTTATTCATGACTGTATGGAGCTAAGGAAACTGGGAAGAATCTTATAGTTCTATTATATTCAGGTATCTCAGTGGTTTTTTGAACTGTTTCTTTATTCAAAATAAAGGGTTTTTTCTCTTTATTATTGATCCTAATTCCAAAGTTGCCTTTTTCTTTTCCACAAAAATATTCTATTTGCTCTAACTCTGTGCCACCTACCTCCATACTTTCCAAAGCAGTCAAGATCATGACTTTTCTTTCCTTCCTAGAGTTTTCCCAGTAATTTTATAAATCTCTAAAACACATAACAAATGAAATCCTTCTTTTCTTTTTTTTTAGTGCCTTTGGTGTCTGAGGAGACTTTATTTTTCATATCTTCTATCTAACAGTCACTACAAAGTTAGATTCCCTTCTAGTCTCTTTTGTGCTTTTCCCTTCTATATTTTTCCTGTTCAGGCTTCTCTCTCTGTCTCTCTGTCTCTGTCACACGCACACACACACACACACACACACACACACACACACACACAAACACAGTACTGGATGCTCTTTTCATCTTAAATCTCCTCCTCCAAATAGTGTGACTCTATTTCTAACTCTCAGTGTCAGGCTATATTTCAAAAGAAAAGCATGGCAATGTCATTAAAAAGATCAAGCACTTGCTTTGATCCACATGTGTACCACTTTGAGAAACCAACTTAGAGCATTTTTCTTTACTATTTGCTTTCTTCTCTGCCAATTAACTCTATTTGTCCTCTGTTTTTTTCCAGTTAGAATATATAGACTGACCTACTGGAAATATTCTTAGCCTACATGAATGAAATTTATACCTAGCTAATTCACTGATAGAAAATTCTCAGGTTACCATTCTTGGGATAGATTAACTGTGGAAGAGTATCTGAGACGTTTAATTCGTATCTGAAGCTAATTTTTTTCCTTATGCATTGTCATTATTTGAAAGAAGAAAAGTAAATATTTCCTCTAAAAAGATTTGTGTTGTCTGTTTCTGATTTGTGGTAAAAGAACTGAATAATGAATGGAAAATAAAAATTACTGGATGAAGATGGAACCTTCATAATGAATTATGGGACTCAAGCTTTTGAAAAGAAGAGCCACATATAGGAAAAAAAAAAAGTGGATCATCTTGTTTTACTCTATTTCCTCATTTGGCACAGATGATATTGTAGAAGTAGATTTGGAACCAGTATAACAGGATTCAAAATCCTGACTCTAACAAATGATGTCAGTCTGTGTGGGCAAGTCCTTTAATTTCTCTGATCCTAAATTTCCTCTTCTGCTGAGTGGAGGGTTTAGACTAGCTAATGGTGTTGTAGAATTGTTATTGGATTTGAAGTCAAAGATCTTGGATCTGAATTATAGTAACCATTCACTATGTATGTGTTGCATTTAACTACTATGGCTTCAGCTTTCTAACATTCTTTTTTTTTTTTTTTTTGGTAAGGCATTTGGGACTCAGTGATTTGCCTACACAACTAGCAAGTATTAAGTGTAAATTCAGATTTGAATTCAGGTCCTCCTGCCTCCAAGGCCTGGTACTCTATCTACTGCTCCATCTAACTATCCCCAGATTGCTGATGTGTAAAATGAGCAGGATATGTGATCTGGAAGATCCCTTTCAGAGCTAATTCCAAGAATCCAATGATCATTTGTCCTAACTCCATGCTTTTGCTCATTTCATTTTTTCCTTGCCTGAAATGTCCTATCCTTCCTCATGTGTCCCTGGACTTTATGGTTGATGTCACTCATCTCCTTCATTCTCTCACAATTCTTCTCTCATAGCTATATCTCTTAATGATGCATTAATCATCTGAACTCTCTAGCATTACTGTCTATAGCACTTCTTTGCCAGTTAGCCAATGCTCCCTCATCATGTATTTTTACTTCTTTTTCTATATAATTGTCCTGTGTTCCTACCTGAATGATAAGTCCATCAAGGACAGAAAATGTCTGGTGCATGTTTGGGGCCACATTATTTTTTTAAACTAAGAATATTTTATTTTTCATATATGTAAATATTGTTTTCAACATTCACCTTTGCAAAACCTTATGTTCCAAAATTTTCTCCTCTCTCCACTTCCTCCTCCTAAAGACAGCAATCAATGCAATATAGAATAAATGTGTTCAATTCCTTTAAATATATTTCCATATTCATCATGATGAACAAGAAAAAAATCAGATTAAAAAAATGTGAGAAATAAAAAAACCCAATCTAACAACAACAACAAAGAGGTGAAAATACTGTGCTTTGATCCACAGTCAGTTTCCATAGTTCTTTCTGGATTCAGATGGTTCTTTTCATCACAAGTCTATTGGAATTGCTTTGAATCACCTCATAGTTGATCTTGTTGTGTACAATATCCTCTTGATTCTGCTTGTTTTACTCAGCATCAGTTTATGTTAGTCTTTCCAGGCTTTTCTGAAATCAGCCTGCTCATTGTTCTTATGGAACAATAATATTCCATTTCATTCATGTACCATATTTAATCATCTATTCCCCAACTGATAGTCATCAACTCACTTTCCTATTCCTAGTGGAGCTACATTATTTAGCAGAGTACTTCATGCATTGTTTATTACTAATGATGATAATATTAAAACTCAAGATAGATATTCCACCTTTTTTTAAACAGCAACAACAAATTCTAGAAGCAGAAAACATCACTGGCCAGTGATTCAGTGGCAATTAAGCTGCTCATAGCATTTTCATTTCAAACCAAGTGTACATCTACATTAAGACATGTCATTTTGATTTTCTTTCCCTTTGGTCTAGGTGTTCATTTTTATTATCTGCTTGAGTACTTTTTGAGTGGAGAAGGGGGCAGCCATTTGTGAAAGGAAATCATGTCAAAGCCAAGACTGACCTTATGCTTTCCAATCTGCTTTCTCTTAAGTTTTGCTATTTCATTAGAGACTAGAGAGATAGAACCATGGAGGGAAGTAGTATTGCCTTTAAGATTCTATATACAAAGATTTAATAATCTCCTACTTAAGATATATAATATATATGTGTGTGTATATATGTATATATATCAACAAGAATTAAAAATGTATCTTGTATCCATACTCATAGAGCCTTTGCAAAACTCATAGGGCATATAGCTTTGATTTTATATATATATATATATATATCAACAAGAATTAAAAATGTATCTTGTATCCATACTCATAGAGCCTTTGCAAAACTCATAGGGCATATAGCTTTGATTCTTTTCTATTTTAAAAACTTCACAAGACATTTTTATATAGATAGCATAATACAGTGAATGGGGTATTGGCTATGGAATGAACATGTCCTGGATTCAAATTCTGCCTCAGATCATTATGAGCTGTATGATCCTGTCAGTTAATTCATTTCACCTTCCTAAGCCCTGTCTCCTTATTTATAAACTGAAGGCATTGGATTTAACTTCCAGTCCTAAAGCTATGATTCTGTGATTCTAGAATCAATGTTTTTTTCCAAACATTTTCATGATATTATTATTATTTGAATGTGGTGCCTTCTTTCCAATTATTTGCATGAATATTTGCTATTCCAGAGATCTCTAAGCTTTAGTGAGAAGGCATTCTTTCATTTTACCAGAGATCATTGAAGTAAAGGGAGGGAAGGAAAGAAGGAAGGATATTCATGAAGGAAGTGAATTTTGACTGGACAGAAATGGGGGGTGTAGAAGAGGGTAAGCATGGTTATGGCTCATAGTGAGATCATAAACCATCTTGCTGAAAATAAAAGTATTAAATTCTTTGTTATAAGGAATAACTCTCTAGGAGCCAAGTAGCTGTATACAAACAAACAAAAAAAATCAAAAATTATTGATCAAAAAATCAAATAAAAATATTTCAAAAGAAAATAAACAAAAATATCAATAAATGCAATCTACTGGTGATCACTGGTGAATAATAATAAAGGATTGTGGACTTTGGCCATGACACATACAAAATAGCATAAAGGTGATTATAGCAAAGGTTTCTCATCCATATCATTTAAAGAGTGTGGTTTACTAAGGTAATTAACAGGTTTTGTGAATTAGTCATGTTTCTTTACAATGTTGGTGAGTTAATTACTTATATGGAGTAGTTGAAAGCATTGGCGAATTGTTGTAGGTTTTGTGAAGATCAGATGACATAATACATGAAAATCTTCAAGTTCTACATCTATGGGGGAACAAGGAGGTGTATTATGACTAAAGTCTGAACAGTTAGCATATGAATAGTATAAAAGTTATGGACAAATTCAATATAATTACTTATAATTTTGAGGAAACTACTTATCATCACTCCTTCTCTTTAGTCAACTTTTGGACTATCTTGTGTCCATTTTCCCAGAACTTAAAACCAGATCTATTATTTCCTCCTTGCCTTACTTCTTGTGGGTGTCCCTACCCTGTTCCTAATCATGGTTATCTGCTGTCTCATTGCTGTCTGGATGACTGCTCTGATCTGATCCATGCTTCCCTGGGAGTTTCATATTCCCTACCAATTTCCGACTAGTTACTGGAATCTGCTCTAGCTTTCTACAATTTGCAACTTGTCCCTTTTCCTACCCTTGCTGTCTAATGGTCAAATGTTCTGACTCCAAATGAGCAGCTTCTGATCGTTCTGTGGATCAAAACCCCAGAATCAAAGCTGTTCCATATACATCCATACATGCATCCATATATATATTTAGGGGGATTTGGGCTATGGATCAAATTTATGATATACACATTGTATCACTCAACTGAATTTGAGGTCCCCAAGGGCAAAAATTTCATATTTTCTTTCTTTGTATTCACTGTACTTAGTATATAATAAGTACTTTATAAATTTTTTCTGAATTATTCGATTTGACTCCTGATGCATAACATATACATATACCTATGTATATAATATACATGTGTGTGTGTGAAAGGAAAATTATCAGGAAGAGCTAGGAATTGAAAAAATGAATTGTGAGCTGGAGCTAAGGTGTGTATATGCATACACGGAGATACATGCATCTATCTATGTGTATAATTAATATGTACAAATTTATATAATGTAACAATACACATACACATATATAATACATAGACATACACATATATCTATGATGTACATACATACATACATGTGTATACATATATGTGTGTATCTACTCCTTTGCGCTAGTTTACCTCATGGCTTTTTCAATCCTCATCCCTTCCTGATTATTATTGCCTTTTGACCATGTGTGATGTGACACGAAGATAAAATGAAGAATAATCATAGCTTTAAAACAAAGATCTGAACATATTAACTTTTCCTGGGTTTCAGGAAATGTGAGATCTGTGGAATATACTTGATGGAACAGTGATTATATTATCACCCACTTAATAGGTGCTTTCAACACTAATAAAAAATCAGCTATTAAATAATTAATTAGTACTTAATGTCTATATTAAATTAATTAGTAATTTGGGCAATAGGCTAAATTTAATTAATTTATTTACTCATTCACTATTCTTTCCTGATGCAGACCTCAAATTAGTATTTTAACCTCAGTAAGATAGGTTCCCATTGGAAAGTACATCTTTATTTTGGAAGACAGGAAGGCACAATTTATACCATGTCAGTGTGTGACAAAGAAACTGCTGATAGACAAATAGGATGTTTCATTGATTTTGACAGCAGGATGAAAAGCAACAGGTTAGTGTAATATACCTTTTTATGTGAAGGAGGTTATTTCCCTAGACATTGGACCTAGAGTTTTGCTGTGATCTGATTTTTTCACATCTTTCTTCAAATCTGTTCTGTATTTAATCATAGTGGTCTAGAGTGCATTCTAATGCATGCTACATGGCACGGATCCAAAATGAGCTGGAAAATACTTTTTCATTATTTGATTATAGAACCAGAGGAAAAGTAAAAAAAAAAAATTCTCCTTTTCTTTCTTTCTTTTTTCCCCAAATTAGATTACCCAACACTTTAAAATAGCTTTCTACTTGATTGCCAATTTTTTACACAGCTCCCCTCCACTCTTACTGTTGTTATAGCTTTTTGTTATATCAATATCTTGAACTAGATAAATTTTGAAACCAATGGTTTCAATTATTTTTGAATTGGCAGAAATCAGACAAGAGCAGTTGTTACTATCATTAAATGGAAATATCTGCATTGAGCTTCACCAATTTATGAGTTCTAAATGGATTCCTCCCCCCCCACCTCCCACCCACTCCCTCTTAACAGCAGAGAACAAGAGGTACCTGGAACATGCCCTGTTTTGGCAGACCTCACAGTAACCCAGTAGCTAAAAGAGGCAGGAGAATTTCTATAAACCCTGAAGTTATCAGCCAATAGCAGGACAGGTCATCATTCAATTCTGATTAGTTAAAGAGAAGCAACAACTCTATTTCCATATATAATAATGGGAAGATTTGAATCTTTGCTAAAGTTACTGACAGCTGGAGGAATTCCCAGCTGCTCATGAAACTAAAAGTATTTAACTAACCAATTAATCATGAATGGATGAATTCAATGAAACAAACAAAAAAAAAAAAATCAGTCTCTTTTTTTAGTGGAAGCTTTGAGAACTTGGAACCAGCCACTTCTTTTGGCTTGAACTGAATAGAATTTGAAGTCACTTAGTAAAGCGTTGTCCAATCTGAATTTCAATATCTTGCAAAGGAAGATATAGAGGGGTTATCACAGCTATCCTTCCCATTTAATGCTTTATCTCAGAGTTATCTCAAAGGTTCTTGTTTGGAATCTTTAAGGGAAGTCAGCATTTTCTTTTAGTTTTCAGTTGCCCCTGATGAGACAATGTGTAATGGAACAAAGATTCTGAGTTGACTTAATACACGGTTCCCATAACCTTCCTAAGTAAACAAACTTTAACTAATGTCTGTAATTGTGAGTTAACTTCAAATCCTAGTGGTCAAGGTCCTAGGAAGGGACCTAGAAATAAATGGGAACTGAGAAGTAATCTAGTTTTCTTTCTTGTTTTATAAATGAGGAAATTGAGATTCAGAACTATTAGATGACTAAAGTACCCTAGGTAATAATCAGATAAGAGAACAGGAATTGTAATTGCAGGCCCCTAATTCTAAATCAAGCATTCATTCTACTCTCAAAGAAAACAATATTGTACAGCATTCCACCAGAAACTTCTCTCCATTTAGCCCATTCCTTAGTGACTCAGTTCAATTTAAGATGGATTTGACTGAGTATCTGCCATGTCTTTTTCCTCAAAAAGTGAGGTAATTAAATATCTAGTACATACAAGTAAATTGGGGGAGATGGGTTAGAGGAGCACTAAAAATTAGGGAAATCAAGAAGGGCCTCCATTATGAAGTAAGATGTAAGCTGTATTTTTAAGGAAACAAGGAGCGATATCAACATATCGCATTTGATATCACAAATCTAGTCAGTTCCAATCCTATCCTACATGGAGATGATCTTTCAGACCAAGGAGAATATAGTGGATTTGGAGTCAGAAGAGTTAGTCTTACTTCTTTCAATTTCTTTGTCTATATGATAGAAATAATAATATGTATATCTAAATAGTATTGTATGGAAAATATTTTGTAAATTGTAAAAGACTAGACACATACCTGATATAGATGGTAGTGGTAAATTTTAAGTTGACATTCTATCCTTGTTTCAGTTGTTGCAGGTATTAGTAGAAGAGGAAAACAGAAGCCCCTCTAAAGAAGGCGCCAGAATACAATTTTCCTTCCAGTTTAGTTTTTAACAAGGCATTTTTGCTGTAATAGTTTCTATGCCAGCTTGAATCAGCAGTCCATTAAAAGATAAGTGATGGTTCTGGACATGATGAAGAATGCTGATAACTTCATCAGCATTTACTTTATTTTCCTCACTCAGAGCTACTCTTTGTGGGTAATAACTTTTCTAGCAATTCATTTTCTGGTCATTTAGAATATTCTGGCTGTCAGAAGCTGATTTTTTTCATAGACCTTCAGTGTCGTTATAATGTTTCGTAGTAAATGGCCCCTACATTCAGTTTACACTTTCCATTGGCAAAGTTGTCTTGGCTAGGTGTTTCTATGTCTATTTTTTTTTCTTTTCCTTTAAAATTCTTTTTAATTGAACAAATACTAAACAAAACAAGGGTATCTATATATCTACATCTTGTAGAATAGAAAGAGTTGTACATGAAATTGCAAATTTCTATCATGTAGAGCTTGTTTTCATTTTTAGTCTATAATAAATTCAATATATTGCTTCATTCTGTCTCTCATTTGTGATGGATTCTGACCCTCTTTTCATTCTCTTCTCATGTGGGGTTAAGGAGTAAGTAGAAGAGTGGAGGGGAGAACTAGTAATGCTTAGTTGGTGGTGGTGGTGATGGCAAGAATCAGATTGCCTAAGAAGTAATGAACTCGCTCAAAATTCACATGCTGGGCGTTAATATGATTAGTCCCCATTGCACATCCAACTTGGGCAAATTTATAAACATATACATATGCACACACACACACACACACACACACATACGTGTGTGTGTGTGTGTATGTCTTTTGACAGGGTAACTCACAACTACTATGTTTATTCTAAACAGAATTGGCTCTTCACCTGTTCCTTTATGCCCTGAGTTTCTTTTATTGTGTTTTAACCACCCTCCTCATCTGTGCCAGTGCCTTGTGTATTTTTTTCTGAATGTTCTATTAAAAAAAAAAAAGTAAATCACATATGATGGCACCATAGAGGGTTGCTTGAAATTGATGGTGTTTTTAATGCTAATTATTTGCTTCTATTCTTCATGCCTCCTCCTAATCCAGTCCCCAACTTTTCCCTTCTTACATTGTTTAATATGAAGCTCCACAGTATCTGTGAAATGAGAGGAATGGAACTCAATGACTATTAACATACTTTCCACTTCTAATCTGGGTTCTTATACTTATTTCTCTTAGTCAATAAAGTCATTGAGTATCTATTTACTTATCATTGAACCATGTAGAAATTTGTGGGGGGGGAAAAACACAATTACTAATTACCCAGAGGGCAATAGAGGGACCTATGTTTTATATAAATAGCCTGTGTCATTGATTTTACACAGTGTCATTAAAGCTACAATCAAAGTGATGCTTGTCTAGAAGAGGTAGGTTGGTCCTGGAGCCAGAGCAAAGGCTAATATAAATGGTCCTTGTACTACGCTGATACCTGCACTATTGATAACTAGTTGGTACAGAAACTATAACACCTGGACCTGAAGTCAAGACAACCTGAGTTCAAATCTAATTTCAGATATTTATTGTCCCTTGGCCACTTTACCTATGCATTCCTCACTTTCCTCATTTGCAAAATTAGGATTATTGTAAGGATAAAATGAGACAACATCATATTATAATATCATGATATAATATAATATAATATAATATAGCATTGTATCAATTTCATGATTAGATTTTTGCTGATAGATTCATGTTGATGTATATTTATGCAATATCATGTAACATCATACACTTTAAATAAATAGTATGGTATAGTAATATTATGTAGCACTTTATAAACCTTAAAGTTCTATGGAAATACTACCTATTATGCTAAGACTGATAAAGACAATGTCATGAGATTTAAAGGAAAACTCGCATCATATTAGGTGGGTTTCTGTCAAGAATGTCATAGAGTAAGGAGATATTGATGGGTTCTAATTTGTATTATTAAAAGTATACATTTTGAAAAGATCATATATTTCAAACAGAAATGAAATATTTGCTTTGTGCAAAAGTCTGGATGAAGCCATTGCAGGAAATACAAATTATGATTGCGTTTGTCTCAGATAGTTCATATGTATGTATGTACGTATATCTCTGTGGGTAGGTATAAGAGGGTGGATGGCATGAATGAAAAGGAGAGAAGACAATTCTATTTTAGAAATTCTACCCAGCCTCTGGTCACCATCTATCACCAGCTGTGCCTCCCCATTTTGCTAGTTGCAGATTTTACTTGCTTTTTTCTCTGGTCCTTACTATCTGGATCTTATATATAACAGCAGATGGAAGATCCATGATGCATTTTATTTATGTGCCATCAATCCTATGAGTGTTTTATAATTCTGCCTCCCTAGTATTTTCTCTTCTGCTTCTTCATAAGAACATAATAATTTTCTAGATCAACATAGACATAGACACATAAAAGGTTATGGATCAGGTGCCATCTTGGGCTCAATCTAGCCTAGACCTCCTCTAAGTGCTCCAAGCAGCTGTCTAAGACAACAAATTTTAAGACAATTGTCCATTTCCATTGGCAAATGGAGTTCCTTCCCTATATAAGTCCTTACATTAATTAAATCATAGGTTTGGATTTTTTTTTATTATATAAATAAATACATCTTTGCCTTTCACTCAAATCCCAGACATTTTAAAAGTGTGTCTATAAAATTCCAGACAACTTTTAAAGTGGAGAGAATAAATCTTATCAAAGTATTCCCCCCCAAAAAAAACAAAACAAAACACCATTCTGCTTTAGGGCACCGTGAAAAAAAAGTGTTTTGTAAATTTTAAGGCATTTTATAAATCTGAACTATTTTGAAAAATAAAAATTTTGAATTAGTTGGTTGCTAACTTGATGTACAATACTTTATTCTAACCCCCTGACCTAGAATTGATTAGCTTATCATCCAGTCACATTTGTTCCCTGAATGCCTTTATTTGCTTTTCCTTCATGCTCTTATTAGTTCCCCAAAAGAATAGAAAGTCAGCTTGACTTCCTGACTTTCATGATAATAAATATTTAGCTATAGTCTCATTCTCTTAACCATTTTCATCTACTTTCCTTGGGTTAGGAGAGAAAGAGAAAACAACCTTACCATTAAACTTCCTGGACTGTGCCCTGGACTGAGGAATAATCAGAGCAGTTTTTTTTTGGGGGGGGGGTGGTGAGGGAGGTGGGCAAAGAATCAAATGAAGGAACTTGAGGCCATAAAATATGAGAATTAGCTGAAGAAAATTGGAATGAACTTGGAGAACAGATATAATAACTATATTGAAGTAAGTGAAAGGCTTCTGTTTGGAAGAAGGAATAAACACTCTTTGTGGCCCAGAAAAAAATCAGGAACAATGAGTAAAAGTTGAAAAATGACAAATTTAGGTTTGATGTGAGGAAAAAGATCCTAACTATTGGAACTATCTATAAATAGAATAAATCAACTTAAGATATGGGTTGGGAGGGGGGAGGGGGATTCTCCTTCATCAGAACTCTCCAAATAGTAATTGAAAATAACTAGTCAGTTGTCAAATATGGTAGTAGAGATTCTTTTCCAGTTTGGGTTGGAATAGGTGGCCACAGATCAAATGTCAAATTCCGCGATTCTGTGAAAGTAGTATTGAGAGCCCTCTCCAGTCTAAAATTAGTAGCCTATAGGAAAGTTCACTCTTTAGTTTCCTAGCAGAGAGAAACTCTAGTCATATGACACAAATAGTATCAGTGTGGTCAAGGAGAAGGTGGTCCCAAAGAAGAAAAGAAGAGTCAGAGAGATCACCTGTAGTAAAGTATTTCCTGGACAGGAGATTTCAATCCTCTAGAAACTGGCATTCTTTGATACCCTAGAGATTGTCCTTATGCTTTTTTGAATTCCCTTGCTTCTCTTCTTCAGTACCCTCTGTCCCAAGTATACCAGTAAGTTTGGAGCTGAAGGAATACCAACTTCTATTGCCATGAAGGTAAAAAAATATATTGGAGGCAAGGAGTCTTTGGTAAATGTTTAACAACAGGTTTTTTTTGTGTGGAAGTAAATGTACACTAAACACACTTTCAGATTTAATCTACATTAACATTTTACCTATCTCTTCAGTAAATCTAAAAAATCAACAAAACAATAAATCAGTCCCTTATTTGTACCATTTACAAATTTCTGTGGTAATTATTCATATGAAAAATTTAACAATCAGTTCTTAAAAACTGGTGCAAACTAACTCTAGCATGTCTTTACACTAATCTCATTGCCAGATCCACAAGGATGCATACACACACACACACACACACCCCTATATACACATACATGCATACATATGCACACACATAAATATATGTATATGCATATATATACATATGCATACACACATAAATACATACATGGGCACTAAATTGGAGCCTTGAATGCATTTCCTCAAACAAACATTGATATACAGGGTATTTCGTTTCCCTATAGTCTTCTTAGCAAATGTTCTAACTACTGATCTATACTTGATAGATGGATTAGGCTTCTAAGAGATAGCTTAAAAATCTAACCACCATATATATATATATATATATATATATATATATATATATATATATATATATATATATTTCTATGGGAAAATATATTCTAGGTTCCAAGTAATTTATCTTCCAGCCAACTTTGAGCCTACTGTTTCTTAAATTTAAAACTGCACATATTGGATTTTCTTTTTCTTTTTTCTGGTAAGGCAGTTCTGGTAAGTGACTTGCCCAGGGTCACACAGCTAGGAAGTGTTAAGTAAGTATCTGACGTCAGATTTGAACTCAGGTCCTCCCAACTTTGCTCTATCCACTGTGCCACCCAGCTGCCCCCTTGGATTTTCTTAAAACAAGGGCAACAAAAAATTGATTCTAACATGCAAAACCCAATAAGGCCAAATTGTTATTCAGATAAGATTTTGAAGTGTTTAACTTGATATGAGATATGCTTAATCTTGATAGTGATCAAAGCACAATATTCTGTGTTAATACAAATTCATAGTTCTGTTATCTGAGCTTATTGTGTTGAATATGTTTGATCAGTTCCACAAACATATATTATTTATCAATTATCCTCACTCTCATCATGCCCTGCAGGGTTCCTGAAGACAATGCCAAAGGAGTGGTAGGCTAGCCCAGCATGCAGTCATATCTTCAAGAATGATTCTAGCAGTAGATTTAAATGCAAAGGATTTGGGAAGAAATACATTGAGTTTTCTTTTGGATATGTTGAATTTGAGATGCCTATAGGATATCCATCTCTAGTTATACAAAAGGCAGTGAGAACTATGTTACTGTAGCCCAGCAGAAAGACTAAGCTGGATATGTACATTTAGGAATCATCTGAATAAAAATGATAATTGAACTCATGGGAGCTGATGAGATCACCAAGTGAGATAGTATAGAATGAAAAGAAAATTGGATTCAGGACAGAAAACTGGGGGATATCCATGGTTAGTGGATATGACATGAATGAAAAACCAACAAAGAATTCTGAAAAGAAGTAGTCAAGCAATGAGGAGAACTACTGAAAAGAGTGGATACAGGAGAAGGTGATCAAAGTCAGTACAATAATAAAGGAAAAGAGGCCATTATATTTGGCAATTAAGACATCTTTGCTAAGTTTAGAGAAGACAGTTTCAATTGAATGCTGATGTGGGAAGCTAAATTGTAGAGTTTAGAAAACAAAGAGGGGAGAATTCTGGGAAGATGGTGGAGTAGGTTGGTAATTTTCAAGCTCTCCTGATTCCCCTCACAAATAGAACAAATTTGTGCCTTAGTGCGAACATAGACTGATGAAAAATCAAGAAAACTTGGGGCAGAATAAGGGTTCTTCTCATATAACCCTAGAAGATCTGAAGAAATACTTCTGGCTGGGGATTAACTTGTCTGAAGGGTAAACATCTCTGAGCTAGCTCCAGAAACATCAAATTCAGACTGCTTGGGTTAGTTAAATGTGGCTGGGTCTCAGCAGGAACCATAGAGACTTTCACCACCTGGAGTGTTTGTTGATTCAGTGAAGACTGAGGGAATCTCAGCTAATTGGGAAAACCAGGCCTAGCTGTGTTATAGAGACAAGGCCCTAGGTGAGAAGGAACCAGCAGAACCAGCACCCAGTGAATATAGAGGCAGTGGGGCAGGGACACTGCTGGCTGTGGACACTTGAAGGAAAATGGAGTTCTGATTTGGAGTTCCTGGAATGCTGAAGGGAAGCTTGAGGCCCCATCCCCCTACCCCACAATTAGAGGTGCTTACACTAACACTTATTATTAAAAAAAAAAAAAAAAAATGAAGGCAACTAAGCGGTGCAGTGGATAGAGCACCAATCCTGAAGTTAAGAGGACCTGAGTTCAAATCAGATCTCATTCACTTAACACTTCCTAACTGTGTGACCCTGGGCAAGTCACTTAACCCCAATTGCCTCAGTAAAAATAAATAAATAAATACATTGGAGAACCCCATCATTAAAATATATCATGGGAACATATTATGGGATTCATTCTCAGAGGAGGACCTTTAGTTTAAAAAAAAAAAAAGCTACTCCAAAGAATAATGTGAAATGGCTCCTCCTCCCCCCCAGAGAAATTTATAGAAGAACTCAAAAAAGAATTTAAAAATCAAATTAGAGACATTAAGAAGATAAAAAACTAGAAACTATCCAAGAAAACCAAGAAAATTATTTTTTTAAAGTGAATTAACTAGAAAAGGTATAGAGTCTCAAAGATGAAAGTAATTACTTTGTAATACCTTGAAACCTGGAATTTCACTGATGTTCTCCTGACTTCTCATTTTCAGTCAAGATTATACTCAACAATATACCATTCAGCTGGCAGCAAGTCAGCATTTTATAAGGGAAAGCCAGGATTGGAAATTAGGGCACTAACCACAAGGCCTCCAAGGAAGTATTCCAGGTGCTAGTAATACTGAGGAGCATAAGGCAGGATCCCAGTCTCAGAGGAACAAGGAAGGGACAAAAGTATGGGAAAAGTAGACATGGAACCGCATTATGAGGTGTTGTCTTGGGGAAGTTAATTAGAAGGTATAAGAAAGAAATCTGTTATTGGTACTGAATTTCAGTTCCCTGTAGAGGATGGCTCTTTCCTCCCCCATCCTCTTAGGCCTACAGAAAATAACCTTTCTGAGAAAAGAAGGTATGTTTCAAGTTCTGTTGAGTAAATAGAATGCCATTCCAGATTAATACACAGTTCAAAGGGGTAAACAAATACAAAGACCAGTAAGGACCTGACAGGAATCTGTAGGAACAGTCTAATATTGGGAAGATCAACACATAGTTATCAGGACAATTCATGTTGAAGAAAAATAGGGCAACAATAAATAAATGTTTAGTTCTGTACTTCAGATGGAATTATTTAACACGGGAGCATGTCAGCCCTTTCTTTCTCCTTGATCCACTGTGTCAGGATGACCACAAGCCCAGATATCTAGATCCAAAGTACAAGACCCAGAAAAAAGGCAGACTTGAAGCTGATCCTTCTGAATATAAAAACGAGGGGGCCTTTGTTTTATTTTGACCTGGATTAGTAGATTACTGATAGAGCCTAGAGTCTGAGTGAATGAGAACTAAACCAGTAGATGGTTATTAAGTGTCAGCAATTGGAGGGATGCAGGAACACAGAACCAAGAAAGTTAATATACTGCTTACTATAATAATTCCTCCTAGTGTCCTCTCAGAGGCCTCTTTGTTTTTGACGCAACCATCAGTGAAGCTTTTTTTATTTACATGTTTACCTTGCAATTCTGTTATCTTCCGTCTCAATTTCTTCCTCAGAAGGACTAGGGAGACCTAAATGTTTAATACAAATTTAGCTGCTTCTTTCTGGATTGCTTTGCTAACCTCCTTCCATTTCATGCCAGTGACTGCCCCAGTGCTAGGCTCCTTTCCCTAACAGCCCCCATGTGTGTACAGAAATGCATGTCCACAATCAGGAGACTAATTAGTTTGAGTGCTGAAATGGGGATGTTTAGAAAGACTGCTGCTAGATGTACTTACTTTCTTTTTTAGTAAAGTAAATAAAACTATTACCATAAAACCTTAACTAATTTGGAATTGATTTTGATTTGAAAGGAGATTTCACTAAAACTCACTAAAGTTTACCTTAGTTCTATTTGTATGCATGTGTAAAATGCTAATTGAGTGAAAAGTATGAATGAGATTATACAAGGTATTTTTGAACCAATTTCAGAGAAAAAGCTGCTTTAAATACTTCCAAAACAATCAATTATATACAAACTTTTAGTCTGCTAATTATAAATTATTCTTGTCCAATAAAGCAGGATCCCAAAACATTATTAACTTGCCAATGCATTCTACCCTAATTTAAGTATATATGTGCACTTGAAAAGAATAAAATTGCATTTTCTTTTTATTCTATAATTCATTTTTATTAATATTGGATATCCTTACTCTCTGCCACTAAATATACATAGCCCAAATAAATGGGACTTTATTACAATGTAAACACCAGGAAAATATACTAAAATATATTATTTTGATTAAGGACATTAACCTTTTTATGAGCTTTTTGCAACAAATTCTTCAGTTAGTTAAAGATGTAGAATCTTTTCACTTATAGGAAAAGTGCTCTCTGCCTTGTAACTGTAAGAGTGAGCATGTTATTTAGGCTTGTTAATAGTTCCTAGCTGTAAAATTAGCAAGCCTGATTATATGTCTCTTCTTTCTTACCACCCTAATTCAACTTCAGTTCAACTAAATAAACATGTATTAAGTATTTACTACATATGGTTTTTACTTTCAAGAAATCTATGATATGCTATAGATATGATATGACAAATTTACATATAGTTTTAAAAGCCTCCTAAATTGTCTTCCTATCTGTACTCATCTTCTCTAGTCTTATATCACTCCATGAATAATGATTCTGAGTTTCATTTTGATCATATCATTCCTGCTCAAAACCTTTTTGTGACTCTCTATTGTTACTAATAAAGTCTAAACTCTTTACTCCCAAATTTCGTGTACTACCTGATCTGATTCCAAACTACCTTTCTCAACCATGTCACAACCATTCCAAACACCAAGAACTACTTTCTCTCCCCTTTTCTTGTTCTGCCTTCTTCCATCTTTATAGTTTTGTTCCTAACTTCCTGAATATTTGAAGTGCAATTTTTTTGTTGTTGTTGAGGCAATTGGGGTTAAATGACTTGCCCAAGAAAGTATTAAGTATCTGAGACTAGATTTGAACTCAGGTCCTCCTGACTTCAGGACTGGTGCTGAAATGTATTTTTTTTATTGCTCAGTATTAACTAGTTAAAATCCTTTTTGCAAGACTACCTGTGGTACCGTTTAGTTTGTGAAGACTTCCTTGATCTTCTGCTCGCCCCTTCTCCCTTCTTGCACAGAACACAGTCCTTCCTGCTTCAAACTTCTCATAATAGTCCAGACTTCACTTTTTATATTCCTTATATCCTGCCTTGTGTTTGCATACCTTTTAAATTATCCTTTTACATCAATTGTAAAATAGTTGAGAGCAGGAAATGTATCATTTTATTTTTAAAAATTTCTAATGTATTACTTTGCACATAGTAGTGTCTCAGGATATATTTAGTCACCAGATAAACATCACCAGGAAACTCATTATCTCAGAGGTTAATTCAGTTTTACCACTCCATACCTCATCATTACACTCAGTTGCTTCTGACTCTTGATTGGAAGGATGGAAAGCAGAGCAAAAAACTCCTCTTATTATAGACTTTCTTTTTAGATGGCCCCAAATCCCAACCAAATCTTCATTTGCTACTTTAGACTTCTACCATCTTCTTCAACATGGCTCTCTGAGTTCCCTCTGATACAACTCCCAACTTTTAAGCTTTCTTTTATGTATTATCTATCCTCATTAGATTATAAACTGCTTAAGGATAGGAACTGTCTTTATTTGTATCCCAAGTCCTTAGCACAATTCCTGACACATAGTAGATGCTTAATAATATCTTTCATATCACATCAATAAATGTAAGGTTGTGTGATCACCGCATTAGCAGCCTGAATACCTTAGAATCAGCCATAGTCAGGATAAGCAAAAGTCCTTGGTCTTTATTCTTGATCTTTAGAGGTAGGAGTGAATTGGATGGAAGCAGAATCTCTGTGACCTTCCTTCTTTGTCTCCCGCCCAGAAGTGATGCTGACTAGTCTTACTCCACCCCCTAGTCCCTCCTACAATTCTCTACACCAATTATCGAGCCAGCACAGGATAGTGGGAAGGGCCATTTTCCAAGCATATGCTAATAGAATATTGTTCAATCAGTAGTTAGCCTTAAGTGCTCATTTGTCTGACCTCAGTGCATGAACTCAAGAGTTTCAGCCCTTTACAAGGTTGAATTGAAGTAGTTAATAAGAAGTATAGTTAACACAAAAAATATACAAATAAAGTGCTATATAAAGTTGGGGGTCCAGTGGGGAAATAAATTCTGGCTTGATGAATCAGGAAAAAATCTAATGTATGACCTAGAATTGGGCCCAGGTCTTAAAAGATGGGTAAAATTTCAGAAGGTGGCCATTGAAAGAGCAGTAAGAGCTCGGCAGACAAAAGAAATATCAAGAGCTGAAGGCAAGTGGTCCTATTTAGTTGGAACATACATTGAGTAATATGAATTAAACGTAATAATAATAGCAATTAAGTTGTATAGTACTTAATGTGTGCCAGAAACTGTGCTAAACACTTTACAATTAATAGCTAATTCGAGCCTTATATAACAATCCTAAAAGATAGGTACTATTGTTATCCCCATTTTACAGACAAGGAAACTGATGCAAACGGTGATTAAGTGGTTAAGAGTTGCCCAGGATCAAACAGCTAGTAAGTGTGTTAGAGGCAATATTTGAACTCAAGTCTTCTGATTTCATTGCTCTATATGTGCTTCCTAGCTGCCCCTCACAAAAAGAGTCAGAGAGATTTATTGGTAAGAAAGAGTCCAGGTAAGAAAGAAGTAATGTGGTACTCATCAGACTGTGGAGGAGGAAATGAAGACAAGAGATAGAAATAGAAATAAGAGGAAATGGTAGGTGATTAGATGTAGGAGGCAAGGGAAAAGAAATGTTATAGGATTAGATTCAGATCTAGAAGAGACCTTAGTCTAAAGAATGGTGTTAAGAGTAAGAAATGTCATCCACCCCTTACAGTAAAGTCAGGCAAAATTATATTAGAGGAAAAGATGACAATTTTAACTTGGACATATTAAGTTTGTTGAGTAAATTAAGCTAACAGGAGTAGTGTGGGATTATGTGAACAGTGAGACCATTATATTTGACAGCTGTATCTACATAATTTCTAGAGCTTGATAGGGTTTGGAATGAAGTTGAACTTTCTCTGCCCTACTTCCTAGTACAGAGGAAGACTTTTATCAGCCCCTATGGAGTAGGAAGTTGCTGCAGAGGAGTTAAACAGGGAAAACCTTGCCTGTAGGTAGAACAATTTAAGAAGTCTTAAAAAAGTCTCCTTGTTCAGAAAGCTCTCCTCACTCCAGCTTTGCCAAGCTGCCAGAAATTTCCACATAATTTATTCCTTTTTTGATTGTCATTGAAAATCACTTTTAAAATGTAGCTTTTGCTTGAAGAAGAAAACACAGTATATCATTATTAGTCATTAATTCCTTAGCTGTCATTAATTGAATTTGCTAGCCAGTTGTTCAGGCAGCTAGGAGGTATAGTGGATAAAGTGCTTCACCCAGAATCAGAAAGTCTCATTTCTCAGAGTTCATATTTGGCCTCAGGCACTTACTAGCTGTGTGACCTTAGGCAAGTCATTTAACTCAGCCTCAGTTTCCTCATCTGTAAAATGAGCTAGAGAAGGCAGTGGCAAACCACTCCAATGTCTTTACCAAAAAAACTCCAGATCAGGACACAAAAAGTCAGATGTGCCTGAAAACAACTGGACAATAGCAAAAAAAAAGAAAGAAAGAAAGAAAAAAGAAAAAGAAAGCCAGTTACTAAAAAGAGCTTTGATGAAGAGGTACAAAGAAAAGTTGTGTTTCGATGAGGAAGCTGGAATCAGGAAAGATCTCATTCATTAGCTACTGCTTACTGGAAGGACTCCCAAAGTGATTGTTGGGGTGTTAGTAGCCTCTGAGTGACTAATGGCATCTTTTGGGGAAAAGGATATTTAGGGAAAATACCCGAAATAAAGAGAGGAACACTGATAAGTTATCTGAAAGGAGTAGGAAAAGTTTTTTCTTCAAATTAAGTTCTGAGGTATGGAACCAATTGCCTTTGAACATCTCCAGGGGGGTCATTCTGATATCTTCCAATGTGCTTTTTTTTTGGTGGTGAAGGGGGCACTCTACCTCCCAGTGTGCCTTTCTGGGAAATGGAAGGGGACATTGGATCTCCCTATCTTGCCCAGCCTAGAAGTCCAATCACTGTTCATGGACCTGATCCCAATATTGATCATAGAAGCCTTAACCTTCTCCATTTTCTGATCTGAGTTGATTCACCCATTCTTAGGTAGCTGGTAGCTATCAGTAGCTCATCATATTAGATTTAGTGTAAAAATCCATTTGGCTTTAGCCCTACTGTAGCTCCCAAATTTAAGAGATTAACCAGCTCTTCTTCTTCCAAAAGCAGGGATTATAAACTAGTGCTACAAAATTTTATTTTGGCACCAAAGAGCAACATCAAATTCATTAGGTTCTATGCAGAGTTTTGGAGAACATTCTTTTATCACCTAGTACACCTCTTAATTTAATTTAATACACCTTTTAAACTGCTAAATTAATCTCAAAGTCATAGGTTTCTCACCTCTCTTATCTGTGTCTTGAGTATACTTTTAAAATATTGATATACTAATAATAAAGTCCATTATATCATGTTTTATAGTTTTAAAATCACTTTATATGCATTAAATTATTTGAATCTTGTGAGTTAGGAAAGGCGGCTCTGATTATATTTAGTTTCAAACAAGGAAATGGAAGCTCAGAAGTGACCCACTTAAAATCATGCAAATGGTAAAGGCAGAATCAGGATTATAACCCAGATCTTGTCAAATGAAGGTAGGTAAAAGGAACTGAGTAAGCACATTCAGCTCAGAGAGGAGATAATTCAGGGCAATTCAATAGCCATCTTTAAGTATCTGAAGGTCTGTTTTGTGGGGAAGGGATTGAACAACTGTTCTCTTTGGTCTCAGAGGGCAAAACCTGGAATTTTGGAAGTTGTAAGAAAACAAAGTTAGTCTTGGGGTAAGAAGGGAAAACCTCCAACAGTATGATAATTTGAGCTCTACAAAAGTAGAGCAGGATGTTTTGAGAAGTAGATACTCCCTGTTTGTAGGTCTACAGGCAGAGCCTGCATGGCCACTTTCTGGAGACACTTAGTGAGGATTACTTTTGTGTATGGGACCAAAGAGTTCTCGAATTGCCTTTTAGTTCTCCAATTCTCCAATTCTATGTTATGAGTCCTAGTCCAATATTGTTGGTTGGGTTTTTTTTTTTTTCATTTATACCATAATGCCAATACATTTTTTGTTTTGTTTTTCTTTTTAATTTTTATTTGGGGGAATACAGAAAAAGATATCTGATGACAGGACTGTTAAGCCAGTATATCAGTGCTCTATTGGTGGAGCTATAACCTAGTTTAGATATTTGAAAAATAATTTGGAACTCTGCCTCAAACTCAAAAACAAACAAGCAAACAAATAAAAGAAAGGGAAAACACTACTATCCTTTTACCCCAAAGATATCAAAGAAAGAAGAAAAGGATTTGAGAGAGAGAGAGAGACATATAAATACATAGATTTGAGATAGTTTGGATAGATTGGTGAGTATGCTAATGAATATTTAGATATATGTGTATATATATGTGAAATATGTACATATATACTCATATATGTCTTGCATTCCCTCTATACAGATTATTTCATATATAACATCCAATACTTTTAAGCTAGTTTTTTTCCTTTGTTAACATTTAATCATTCCTAATGCTGAGATTTCTTTTTGATAAGAGAGGAATAGGTGGTGTGTTGTGCTGTGGAGTGTGTGTTTGTGTGTGTGCACATGTGCTTTCCACAGGAAAGTGGAATCTGTGTTAGCCTTCAAAAGTCTAAAATGTAAATCCTAAAAAACAAAAAACAAAAAAAAACAAAAAAAACTTGAAAAATAGTCA
This sequence comes from Sarcophilus harrisii, assembly GCF_902635505.1. Taxonomy (NCBI): domain Eukaryota; kingdom Metazoa; phylum Chordata; class Mammalia; order Dasyuromorphia; family Dasyuridae; genus Sarcophilus; species Sarcophilus harrisii. The sequence goes on from NC_045428.1 coordinate 424,928,479, forward strand.
TGAAAAGCTGCCAAGATCAGTAACTTGTGAGCTGAGGAATAATTTTTGGTGTTTTATGATTCTTGATGAATGGAACATTTATGTCTCAGCCTCAAATGAAGCACCAGGAAACAACAGAAACAAAAAAGCTAATTTCCTGCCTATTTTTCCTCAGGTAAGGAAAAAGAAGCTTTCTAGCTTTCAGTCTGATCCTTAACAGCCTGAAGCAAATGACTTTAACAAACCTATAACAAAGAGGCAATTTAATATGGAAGGAAATTGAAGGAAAAACTGTGAAGTAGGGATTAAAAAAAAAAAAAAAAAGAGGCAGTGGAAGATAGTGAATAGTGCTCTCACAGTCAGATCCTGGGTTCGAATTCTGACCTCTACCACCAACTAGCTTTGGGAATATGGGTAAATCAAAACCTCTCTGAGTTCTCTGACATGGGAAGGAAAGCATTTAGTTAGTTTCTGCATATGCCAGGTACTATGCTGTTTTAAAAACACTATCTCATTTGATAATTTTTACCAATCAGCCCTGCAAGGTAAGTAGTGTTATACCTTCTGAATCCAATTCTCCCTGTGCAACAAGAGAACTGTTCGGTTCTGCACACATAAATTGTATCTAGGATATACTGCGACATATTTAACATATATAGGACTGCTTGCCATCTAGGGGAGGGAGTGGAGGGAGAGAGGGGAAAAATCAGAACAGAAGTCAGTGCAAGGGATAATGTAAAAAATTACCCTGGCATGGGTTCTGTCAATAAAAAGTTATAAAAAAAAAAAAAAAAAAAGGTAAGTTGTGTTGTTATTTCTATCAAATAGTTGAGGAAAGAAAGGCAAACAGAGATTAAGTGATTTGATCAGGATCACAGAATCAGTAAGAATACAAGTCCAAGATTTTAAAATGTAGCACTCAATCCACTGAACCACCTAGCTGCCTAAATGTCTAAGATACTATGTTATATAGGAGTTGTTTATATGTATCAATAGAGTTTCCATTAAAGATTTGGATGTTATAGATCCAAAATAAAACCAAACAGACAAAAACAAAACAGACAGAACTACCGAACTAAGACACTAAGAACTGTTTGTGTCTCTAACATGTAACAATGGAATAATAACAAATTACAATCAGGAAATTATAACAAAATAGTATTTGTATATTAGTTGCAATTCTTTTGGAAGACTGAAAAAATGGAATGAGAAACATACCAGGAATTGCATTGCATTTAAGCAGGTATAGAAGAATCAGATGAAAATAAAAGGTACATTAGGAAGTTTACTCATACACCAAGGTTTTTGGCCAATACTAATCTCAGTGGAGCTCATAGAGAGCTCAATGGAGTAACCTTCTATCCATTAACCCCATCTGGGGTTTTCTAAGCAAAAATACTGGAGTGGTTTGCCATTTCCTTCTCTAGATCATTTTACAGATGAGAAAAGAGGCAAACAGGATTAAGTGACTTGCCTAGAATCACACAGCTAGTAAGTGCTTGAGGCTGGTTTTGAACTCGCATCTTTGTGACTTGAGATCCAGTGTTCCATCTGCTAGATGATATCTCTGAGAGATAAAGCATGTCATCATTACTGAGTTTAAAATCACAAGCTATAAGCAAGTTCAATACAATCCATTTAGCTTTATGGAAATTAAAAATTGACTCCTCTCTCTCCCCACAGCATGTAAGAAAAGATACAGAATAGAATTTTCTATAACTTTCTTAGACTTGTGTTAAGGTGATTCATGAAAAGCATGAATCATAAGTGTATTTTTGATATTAGAGCCTACCCCCTCAATACTTTAAGCCATATTCTTACAGAAATGTCTTTTGTTTTTTGGGGTATTTGTGAAACTCCATTAAAGTAGTACTCTGATCTATTACATAGCATGAAAATGATCTTTAGTTTTGTACGCACAATTTGGGAGGTCCTCCTGAGCTGGATAGGATTTAAATTTGGCCCAATGATGCAATAACTATATGCCTTCTCTTTAAAGTCCAATTTAGCTAACCCTGGTTAGTTCCATCACCAGATTCACCACTGGATAATAAATTTTTCAACCACAACAAATCCTGAAGACCATTTACTTAAGTGACTAAAGGGACAGAATAAGCATTAATGGTGAAAGCACTCAAAGCTACAAAATCATAGATCTCCAAAGCCTGGTACATTTTTTTAAGCTTATATTAGTTGACAATGACTTTATAAAAGGCATTACAATGTAATTGACAAAATACTAGACTAGGAATTAAAAGCTCTAGGTTTAAATTCCAGTGCTGACAATTACCATCTTGATCATTTTGGACTAAACACATTCTTTTTGAACTTCAGTTTCCCTGTTTGTAAAATGGAGATAATATTTTTGTTACCTAAGTTATAGGGTTGTTGTGAAGCATGTGTTCTTTAAATCTTAAGGCATTATGCAAACATGCATTTATTGTTATTTCTGTGTTCTATTGATTATAATGAAATAAAAATTATAGATAATGCAAAGGCCAGTGGTGAGGTACATGGTGTTGTAAGTGGGATCATGCATATAGAGTTGGAAGAGAAATTAGATATCATTGCCTCAAACCTTTTTATTTTATTTTATTTGAGATATATACATAATGTATCAGATACACATTATATATATATATGTATATATATACATATGTAGGTGTATGTATACATATATTATATACCACACATGTATATATAGAGATATATGTATATCTGGAGATGAATTTGAACCCAAATGCAGTACTATATCAGTCAGTAAAAATTTTTACAGAATATATGTTTAACTTTTATTGGATTACTTGCTTTCAAAGGGAGAAAGGAAGGGAGAAAAATTTGGAACACAAAGTTTTGCAAGGGTGAATGTTGAAAACTATCCTCACATGCATTTTGACAATAAAAAGCTATTATTAAAAATTATAAAAACATGCAAAATAATGCAACTGAGTTGCATCTGAAAGGAAAAGCTGGAATGTAAAGGGCAGAATTGCATTGGGAGAAGGGGGGCATCCAGTGCTACCAGGCATAGAATACATGGAATATTGTGAGTCATTTGTAATAATTTATTCTTCTTTTAATAGAAGATTAAAATACTAGAATTGAAAGGAATTTTAAAGGTTTATCTTGCTTTTTAGCTGTTTTACTTCTGGGGACTTGCTGTTTTCTTTTGAACTTTTTGAGTGATCAGCTGTTTTCATCCTACATGTAGAGCAGAAGTATTGTTTTGTGGCCAGCTGATTTTGATTATTTGAAAAGCCATCAATTTAGTATTAAATTTAGCTTCTTGTCCACACTACCATATAGTAATGAATAATATAAAATTTATATGCTGGTGTAGCACTAAGCAGTACTGAATAATGCTACACCACATAAAAAAATGAGTTTGCCCAGTTCTCATCTTATCTCGTTTTCTTCAGACTTCACTTTGCATTATGTTGCTTACTTTCCCTAACCAGTAATTATTTACTTACAAATTTATGAGATCTCTTCACCTACATGTTCTATTACACTCTCAAATCTTAACATCTAAACTAAATTCATTCTCTTTCCCCTAAAATTACTCTTCCTGCAGACTTCACTAATTCTCTCAGTCATTTCCTACTGAGTTCCTACCTTTGCCCCATCTCCTATATTTGTAATTGTAATATTATCTTTAATGTTAATTTTTCCTCTCTTCTTTCACTCCCATATCTAATCTTTCACCAAATCCCATTAATTCTGTTTCTGCAATGTCTCTTAAATCTGTTCCCTTCATTTTGATCCCCACTGCCACCATTTTCTTGGGGTCCCATTTACCCTATTTCCCATACTTGAAACATTGCATTATCTTTAATCTTCCAGTTTTTCTTCCTCCTTCACCCTTTTATTTTCTTGCCTTGGTGCTTTTGTTTACACCATTCCCTATGCCTAAAATGTTTCCTCTTTCTCTTATTTGTTTGCTGATTTTCTACCCTTTCTAGATTGTTTCATTTTTTGTAACAACTTTACCCCTCAGACCACTGGTAGAAACTAATTTGGAAAACAAGTTAGGCATCATATTAGGCACCACAAATACAAAGATACACAAAGGCAGTAACTATGGTTTAGATTGAATATAAAGTGTTAGACACATAGCAGGTCCTTCAGAATTATTTGTTGAATTGACTGGCCTCAAAGTTGCTCCACTAACTCCTTCATACTCTCAAAGGGGAGCAAAGCTCCATCAGTTTCACACTTTGATTACCATGTAGCTGTGACCTTACTTGTTTTGTTCTTCTTTAGAGGTGGTTCTTAGAAATAAGTATATCAACAAAAATCTTTGATTCTTCAAAGTTGGTGGAAGAATCCATAGCATAATTAAAATAATTTAAAAGATCTTATATCACTGTTCTTATTTTTTTAAGTTAATATTCTTTGAGTTATTTTTCTAGAGAAGGTTGCATGCCATAATTTGAGAAGTTGGAAGACAGTTTGGGAAATTAGCCAAATCTCAGTGTCAATAGCAGGTTGGGTGTTCTAGGCTTTTGACTCATTGATTTTGGGGGCAGCCCACTTTCTTTTAAACTGCAGACATTAGCCTTTATTGATGCATGCTCTCCAAAAAGAGGCAGCAGCCTCCCTTTCAACTTACTGCTGTATGATTGTTTTAAAATCCATAATATAGCCATATCTGACACTGCTAACAGTTTGAAACAGGTTTTCTGAATGCCTCATATTCTGATTAAAGCACACCATAGGTTTGAAAGAAGACTATGAACTCATAGGACATTCTTAAATACACTTGAAAATCCTTTTATTTTTCTTACCTTTCCATCTTAAATGGAATATACACGAGTATTCCTAAGTTTATGCAATAGGTGTGTTCTTGAAAAGTTTGCTAAAAAAAAAAAAAAGCACCATTTTAAAAATGTGAATTACGACCTTTAACCATATCTGTTTTGTGGATCAGATTTTTAAAATATGTGTGTGTGTGTGGGGGGGGGCATATACACACATATATTTGCTTTAAAACATTTGGTGAACAAGTTTAATTTGGTGAACATAATCTAAACATAGATTTTTTTTCATTTTTTTATTATAGCCTTTTATTTATAAGATATATGCATGGGTAATTTTTCAGCATTGATAATTGCAAAACCTTTTGTTCCAACTTTTCCCCTCCTTCCTTCTCCCCTCTCCCCCAGGTGGCGGATTGACTAATACATGTTAAACATGTTGAAGTATAAATTAAATACAATATATGTATAAATAAACATAGATTCTTTAAAGAACATGTGAAAAAATATCAATCAGTAAATCAATAAATATTGTTATATGTCCAAGACTTTGTCCTGAGTCCTTTTCTCTATATATACCATTTCATTTGTTAATGTTATTAACTCCCATTGTTTCAATTACCATCTTTATACAAATGACTCACTTCTAAATGTCCATCCCTATCCATTCTCCTTAAATCATCCTTGACTCCTTACTTTCTCACACCCCATATACAATCACTTTGCCATGTCTTGTTTCTACTGTAACATTTCTTGTATATGAAGATTTCTCCATCCTGGTGCAGGGCCTTATTACCTCCCACCTAGCTTACTGATTGGTTTCCTTGTCAAAAGTCATTTTCCCCTTCAATCTATACTCCTCTCAGTTGTCAAATTGATTTCTTTGAGAGACAAATCTGACCAGATCAACTCCTATTCAGTCAATCCCAGGGTCTCCCTGTTGTCTCCAAAATAAGATATAAAATCCTTTGTTTGGATTTTAAAGCCTTTCATATTCTGGCCCCCTTCCACCTTTCCAGTCTCTTTACACCTCACTTTCTCCACATATTCTGTGTTCCAATGACATTGGTCTCCTCACTGATCCTCCTACACAAAACTCCATCTTCCAACTCAGCCTGTCCCCCCTGCCTGCAATGCTCACCGCTCTAGTCTACTTTCTCTCATTACTGGCTTCCTTCACTTCCCAGCTAAAATGTCACCTATTACAAGAAGTCTATCTATGTCCCACTTACTCTTAGTGCCTTCTGAGACCACCCATCCCAATCCCATATTTATCTTGTTTGTACAGAGTGGTTTTCATGTTGTCTCTCTAAACCTTAGCACAGGGTCTGGAATGTAGTACCCCTTGAGTAAAAGTAGCTGACTGATTGACTAAAATGTACCAGATACTGCTCAAGATGTGAAGAAAAGTGAAATTATCTGTCCTTGAACAATTTACTATCTAACTGGGGGAGAGATTTTACTACATGATGCACATGAATTGGAAAGCATTCCTATTATCATATGAATCTACCTTGACATAGGACATGTTTTCTATGCTTATATTTCACAGGTCTCCAGGATCCCTGATTTTGTCAGTTGATGCACCTCCTGCATTCATTATATTCTATAGGAAAAAAAAATCACCATCCAATAGACTACTTTCTAGTGATAAATCTCTCTGAATTTAGCTAGATGTGGATCAGTCAGCCAGTCAACAAACATTTATTACATGCCTAGGAATAGGTAAGAAGCCTCAGAGGTCTGCTAATTCAGCCATTGCATTTTATAGATGTGAAACTAAGACCCTGAGAGACTGGGATTTTCCTAGTATCAGATAATGGCAGAGTTAGGCAATAATTAGATTTGGAATCTTCTGACTCTGAATCTAGTGTTGTCAGAGCTTGTCATCTGCTAGCATAAGTTTTAAGAATCTAGGATCCCTGGGGCAGATAGTTGTTGCATTGGATAGAGCATCAGGCCTGTAGTCAGGAGAATCTGAATTCAAATCCAGCCTCAGAGACTTAACACTTCCTATCTGTGTGATCCTGGGCAAGTCACTTAACCTCAATTGCCTCAGCAAAAAATAAAATAAAATAAAATCTAGGGTCCCCCTTTCACTTTAATGAGGCATCAGAAAAATAACAATACCATAATATAAATAATACAAATTACCAGAAATAGTATAGCATAAGTGGATAGCACACTGGACACAATTGTAATCCGAAAGATCCAGGTTCAAATGCTGTCTCAGATATTACTAACTGTCTGACCCTAGGCAAATCATTTAAACTCTGTTATTTTCTCTTCTGTAAAATCAGGGAGTTGGACTTCATAACCTCTAGGATTCATTTCAGCTCTATATGATTCAATGATCAATTAATATACTACACCTTCAACATGGAATTAAGGTGTCAGATTCTGTCTAAGCAAATTAAAATACTTGGTGGTACTCATGAAAAGGAATAGCTAGGTGGTGAGTAAATAGAGTGCTGCACCTGGAAACAGAAAGACCTGAATTTGAATTCAGCCTCAAACACTTACTATCTGTGTGATCTTATACAAATCATTTAACTCTGTTTGCCTCAGTTTCCTCATCTGTAAAATGAGCTGAAGAAGGAACATCACTCCATTATCTTTGCCCCCCCCCAAAAAAAACCCAACAACCACAATTGGGGTCATGAAGAGTTGGTCATAACAGAAATGACTCCACAGCAATTCATGTGAAAAGTTTTATGGTAGTAGGTTCTAACTTTACCCAGAGGAAGAGTGAAAGCTGTCACCTGGCTTGCCATTACTTAAGCATCATTCCTGCCATTTTTTAAGACAGGCATTTAATTTTATAGATGCTAAACTGAGACCCTGAGAGACTGGGATTTTCCTAGTATCAGGTAATGGCAGAGTTAAGCAATAATTAGATTTGGGAGGCTGGATTGTTTCTTGAGGAAAATGATCTTTTTCTGCCTGTGAAGAGTATGAACACTGGGCATTTCCTACAGATATTTAGTGGAAAATTTCAAAGCTACTCAAAGAATTTCAATTTAGTAAATATATGTATATGTATATTTATGTCTAAAATACTATACCTGCATTTATATGCACACATATTATATCTACATATTTCATAACTTTCTATAAGTTTCAGCTTTGCCATTCTTTAAAATGAGGTGGTCATAAAACAGTTTTAGGAATAAGAAAGCTAGACTTTCAGATATCTCCTCCTCTCCCCACAAACACACTTGACTGTCTGGTATGTCATCTCTTCTTGTTTTGCAACCTCCAAAGTAGCAGCAGTTGCTTCTAGGCTTGCTAATTCAGCTCACTTAGGGTGTGATTTCACTCCTGCTCAGTGAAGTTGACCCCTTTCTGAGTATGACTCTGCATATTCTTGCTCCCAGTTCCAAACACGTTTGTCTGCTTTGCAATTGCCTTGTCAAAACTGGGCACAGGTTGAGTGACAAATTTTGTATGGAATAAAATGTTGAAATATAAACTAGCAAAGCCACAGAATTAATATATGTTAACTAGCTTTGTTCTGTTGTAAACTTTGACTAATATGTAATCATTAGCCTAAGTCCTTCCCTTAGAATTTGCCTCATAATAAGCTGAATCTCTTTTCCCGGCTAATTATTTCACATATACATACATATGAAAGAACGGGGGTGAGGTGCAAATTCCACAGATAAATGCTTGCTCAATGTAAAGACATCAGAAAATAAAGAAATGTTGAGATTCAAAATTGCATAATTTTCCCTTGCAGTATATTTCCTAGCATTTAGTCTAGTCAAAATATTTTCCCTTGCAACATTGCTACCTTTTAAAGTTTCCCAGATGCCTTGCTAAAGTCTACATTCTAAATTTATATCCACAATAAAATACATATTCTCTGCACTGGTTTTTATGCAAATGAAAAGAACATACCCTTGGATTCGCTTATGAATCTGAAAATTTAATATTCTTCTCATTGTCTTGTTTTGCTGAATGTTTTTCTTTGCAGGGTTCAGCGGATTCCTATACAAGTAGACCATCTGATTCAGATGTATCGTTGGAAGAGGATAGAGAAGCAATTCGTCAAGAAAGAGAACAACAAGCGGCTATTCAACTTGAAAGAGCAAAGGTGAATTTTTTTTCTCTTTTATTCAGACATGAGCTTGTGTTTAGTGGGGATCTGGCTATGAATGCCTTGTCCAAACCTTCCAAGTTTCTCATGGTGAACATTTTGTTGGCATTTAAATGAAGTATTTGATTATAGGCCTTTAGGATTACCCTTCCCCTCCACCCAGCAGAGATGAATAATACCCTTGGTAAGTAATCCTTCTTGAAGTAGCAACCCTTTTCCCCTTTATACACAACCCTATGTGCTCTCTTTATTTACTTATATTTTTTCCTTTTTATTTCTTTATTTGTTGTTATTATTATTATTATTTTGTTGTTGTTAAGGAAGTTGGGGTTAAGTGATCTGCCCAGGGTACCACAGCTAGGAAGTCTTAAGTGTCTGAGGTCTGATTTGAACTTAGGTCCTCCTGACTTAAGGGCTGGTGCTCTATCCACTGCACCATCTAGCTGACCCTCCTATGTGCTTTGTTTATGAAGTTATCAATCACTTGCAAACTGGTTACCCTCCTGTTTCAGCCAGGATCAAGCTTGTTCTTCCTGGTCTTCAAACACACTGAGAAATGAAAAGCTATTTTAGGGATAATTAGAAGCGGATTCCTTCCTTTACTCCTTCACTCTCCATTGGACTAAACATTGTGTGGCAGATTAGCTCTGTGAACCTCTTAGTTTCTCTATGTGACCCTCTTAGTTTCTCTATTTTCTTCTCTGAGTCTTTGATTTTACTTCCTTTTCCCATATCAGCTCATATATGTGAGAAACATGAATTTCTCACAGATATAAGACCTGAAACTGGTGTAGTCGTGAATAGGGGGGAAATACAGATGCAGGAAATATAAGAGTTGTAGAATATTGTTAAATGTCAGACCTTTCCATATCTCAGAAGGAAAGAGCTCCTGAGGCTTACTTCTATTTATAGTAGTAGCCAGGAGCTATTTACCTATAGGATTTCTCCTCATCTCCTAACTTTAGAAGTAAAATATCTGATGGAAAGGGCTTTGGGGGAGAATTAGGTAAATGTGGTAAGCACATCTATTTCATCAGCCAAAGAAATGTGAAGTTGTAGGTGGTTAACACCTACCTACCTGAGGGAGGAGATAGTGAGTGCATGCAATTCTTGTATGACAGGCTGATATCCAGCAGCATTGTCTCTTGGCAATCATAGGTGTTAGCATAATACCTTAGGTCCTATGAGGACCACTTTCTGTTTGTGCTATGGCTTTTGAAAGTTTCTTTCAAGATCTGATTTGTTTTAATTATGGCTGCCCAAATAAATGAAGGAGGTTGTACAAAATGGCTTGTTTATATGAAGGAATTCTGGAATAAAGATCTTGGAATAGCCAAGCTTTATAATTGGTCTTCTGAAATTAAAGTGGTCTTTGCATTGATCAAAGCTCCTTAGTCTTTCAGAGCTTATATTTCTTTTCTGGGGCAGAACCTGTCAATAACTTTATACAGATTCAAGAATCCTAGGGGGATTCTTTAGACTTTCACCATCCCTTGCTCTGATTCCTCAGTGTTTTTGAGATTTATTATATATTTCCTTTTTCATTTTCATTGTAAACTTTCCAGATTCCATGACTTTCCAGAATGAATGAGAATACAGAATGCTTTGGGGATTTCTTTCTGGGTGTTGATTTACACAGATATCCAGCCAGATCACAGAAGATAATTTAAATTTGAAAAGTTTCAACTTACAGTACTTCTCTCCCTCTCTTTTTTCACGTTTCTGTCCCAAGTCAAAACCTGTAGCATTTGCAGTGAAAACGAATGTGAGTTATTGTGGAGCTCTAGATGAAGATGTCCCTGTTCCAAGCACTGCCATCTCCTTTGATGCCAAGGACTTTCTGCACATTAAAGAGGTAAATATAAAACACCTTATTCTCTTTTCTACCCAAAGCCTGAACCTGAAAGTGAGATCTGAAACAGACTAATCTTAGAGAAAACCTGATTACTTCCAATATGGCAAATTATTGTTTTATGGGATAACTTAAGGCTAAATTAACCTTTATAAAATTTAGCATCATGAAATGATAACGATCTTATTATTAAAAAGTTTAACTGAATGTGCTGTTCTTTCTTAAAAGGCATGGGGGGAAAACAGATTATCATCTGATAATTTAGCAATCAGTGTGGTTGAATGGCACTTTACTGGGCTATAGAAATCAAACTCAACCAAATGTCAGTCCACTAGTAAATTAACTTCATGGTGAGCCCTCTCTCCTAAAGAAAATAAGTCGGCTGAAATTTTATTGTGGACTCCCTAGGATTTGGAATTTAGAACTCAGTCAATGAGTGCAATCAAAGGAAGGTACTAAAGTTGAGAAAGAGAAGAAAATACAGTCATCCCATCCATATTACAACTTTCCCCATCATGGTTTCAATATATCATGGTTTGGCATAAGAAGTTAAATGGAAATATTTTGGGGAGTTTTACAAAAGCATAGATGAAATAAAGACTGGCAGATGATATAGAACTGATGAACAAATATTTAACTCAAATTTTATTTTAAAAAGGTATTGTAAACACCCCAGTAAAGATAATGAAAAATTCAGACTTTTTCTCTGACACAAAGGGAGAGACAAAAAATTTTACAAAGATTTTCCAGATGGCAGGGGCACTGCCCTAACAATGTAGAAAGAATAACTGTCTGAGAAACAGAGAGTGAAATAAAACTGGGTAATAAAAATATTTTTTATAATCTTAAGGCATACTATAAAAGTTTGGAGAAAGGAGGTCAAGGAGACAAAATGCATGCAGAATTGTTTCTGGGAAGGAGAAATGTAAGATAAAACAATATTGTCAAGTGTGCCACAGTAAAACAAAATTTAAATGTATTGACCTGCTTTCATTTATCAAAGTCAAAAGATGTTTTTTCCCTCATTTATCTTTTTTTAAATATGAAAGTTTTCATGTCATGACCTAAGAGAACATTTATGGATTCCAATACTTTCCCATCCCCTTTGTATGATCACCTGTCAGTTTACTTTTTGTGAACTATTGGAATTTTCCAACAGTTTTATTAATATATCTTGATAATTCATGTTTTAAAATTATGGATTGTACTGGAGCCAGCTCATACTGGCTGACAAGAGCCGATTGTTAAATTTTCAGTGTGAACATTTACCCTTCAGAAATTGGTAAATCCTATATATAAGGACTTGATTGATCATTTTGCTGGTTGTCTAGATTTTAGAAATTGATTAAAAATGCAGTTTGAAGTATATGTGTTCATTATTCTTTTCTGAAGAAATGGTTGTTAAATATATACTATTATATTCCAGATCAGAATATTAGTAGTATCTGTAATGTATGTGAGAACAGTGTAATGTCATGGATTATGAACCTACCTTAGAGTCAAAAAGACCTGGATTCAAATTCCATGTTTGACACATACTGGATATGTGACCCTGGTCAAATTGTATAATGGTCCAAAAAAAAAAAAAAAACCCTAAGTTATTTCAAGATTGTATGTATGTGTAAAGTCAGAGAAACTGAGGCAAGATAGAGATTAGAGAGTTTTTAATAATTTATTTGAAAGGGAGAGATTGTGCTGGGGGCATGCTGTCCCCAGGGTTGATGTCCAAATCATCCAGCAATTAATATGTGCTTCCCCATGAAGTATATATACACACATGGCTCCAAGCTACCAGAGGACAGGGCAGGGGCAGAATCAGAGCACTGAGAGTGGGAACGGACTATCAATCTGGTTCTGACAGGGTATGGGGAGGCACCGGACATTCTGATGAGATGGGATCAATAAGAACAATGACAGGATAGGGGGTAGTACCATAAATTCTAACAAACTGGGAGTTAAGGAGGTGTCCAACTTAGAGCCAGGAAATCTGGACTCCCCCTTATCTTGAGTTTACACATTGACAATTTATAAGCTTAGAGTAAGTAGCCCTGAATTATATCAGTCTTTTTTTTTAATTTATTATAGCTTTTTTATTTACAAGATATATGCATGGATAATTTTTCAGCTTTGATCCTTGCAAAACCTTCTATTCCAACTTTTCCCCTTCTTACCCCTACCCTCTCCCTTAGATAGCAGGTAGTCCCATACATGTTAAATATGTTAAAGTATATGTTAAACACAATATATGCATACATATCCATATAGTTATTTTGCTGCACAAGAAAAACCAGACTTAGAAATAAGTAAAAATAACCTGAGAAGGAAATAAAAAATGCAAGCGGACAAAAACAGAGGGATTGGAAATGCTATGTTGCGGTTCACACTCATTTCTCATGTTCTTTCATTGGGTGTAGCTGGTCCTCTTCATTATTGAACAAATGGAACTGATTTGGTTCATCTCATTGTTGAAGAGAGCCATGTCCATCAGAATTGTATATCTGAATTGTATATCAGTTTTAATGAACCGGAGGGGAGTGTTGCAACTAAGGGGATTGAGGCAGAACAATTAAGGAAACTGAAGCAGAACCAATTAGGGAAATTGAGTCAGGACAATTAGGGAAACTGAGCCAGGACAATAAAAGGGAATTGTGGCACAACATATGTAAGTGATACCAAATCATCAAAACTGTGACAACAGGATAGTATCTTATGCTATTTAGGCAAACGGCTAAGTATCTTCAGATATATCTGCATTTAGACTTAGGAAGTATGATGTAGAGGAAAGAACACTGGGGGTCAAAAAGACCTAGATTTCAGACCTAGCTCTGACTCTTAAAAATATAATAATTCTCAGTAAGTCACTTAACTTTTCTAAGCTTCTGCATCCTCATCTGTAAAATGGGGATAAATAATACCTGCACTGCTTGCCCTGTATAGCTATTTTGAGTGCTCTATAAACCCTTAAATGCTATGTGTTTGCAAGTTGTGGTTGTTATTATTGTTATCATTTTGCAGCCTGCATGATCATCAGGAATGAAAAGAAAATCCCCGGTGACTTTCCCAGTTGCTTTCTCAGTTAATTTCATAGAACATACCCATATGGGAGTTGCACTTCTCTTTGGTTAATGATACTTAACCACAGTTGTAGGCTGATTGTTACTGTAAATACAGATATGGATTGTGAAGTGGGTTATAATTGTGTACTTTTACAAACAATGTGTTATTGCCTTTTTACAACCCTTGAGATAGATCTTTGCAATTAAAGCCATGTCAGTGGTTCAGTAACAATTTCCCAAACCACAAGATTTATGCCAGGTCGGTTTTTCTCAGATGGCTCTGTCTCTGTCAGTATCCTTTTGGTTCTCAACTTCTTCTTGCTCCAGCTCACCCCAAATACTCTGTACTTTTTTCCCCTCTTGAGGTCCCCCTTTCTTACTTTTTCAATCTTGTCATACTTTGCTTCCCTTCACATTCACAGTGACATTGGTCTTCTTGCTGCTCCTCACTCATGATACCCCATTTCTCAATTGAACATTTTCACTGGCTATCTTTTCATGACTAGAAAATGGTTTCCCTTCATCTCTGCCTCATGGCTTTCTGGACAAAGTTCCACTTTCTGCAAGAAACTTTCCCTAATTCTCCTTAATCTCATTGCTTTCTCTTTGAGACTATCCTGTGTATGTTGCATATATCTTGTTTGCATGTTATGTCCCCTCTTATAATTTAGGAGATTCTTGAGAATAGGAACTGTTTGCCTTTCTTTGTTTCTCTATTGCTTAAGCACAGAGCCTGACACATAATAGACTGGTCTTAACAACATAATGACCTCTACTTGCCTTGGGAGATTTCAAACCATTTTAGAATAAAGTTAGTAAATCCAATCAAAAGTAATGATTTTGATCAATTTTTTAATCCCCTGAGTGAAAGTGTTGGGGAGAATCCTCAGCTGTAGAGAGCTAGGAGCTCTGGAGAAGTATACTTGAAACAAGGTGTTAACTCAGTGGAATTGATGAGATGATGGTTCTCTAGTTCACATATATACTCAGTACTTAGTATGGTGATGTAATGGTTCTCTAGTTCACACATATTCAGTATGCTGTAATGATGTAATTGTACTAAGGTATATAAGGGCTGAGAAGGACTGGAAATGATTCATTCCATTTTTGACCAGCTTTGTGGTGGCTGTCCTGCCTCCTTCACTCCTCCACTAAGACCAAGGATTCAGGCTGATTTTGCGGTCCTTCAGAACACTAGCCCAAACATTGCACTCAGCCACTGTCTTTACTTTTTTGCAAAAATATCATGTTTTATATCTTTTATACAAATCTAGTTTCCTTATATAATTAAAAAAATATTTATGTATTTATTTAATTTTGTGGTTGGAGATAGGGACTATAGAAGATTGAGGGTGATGGAAGTTCTATAAACACACTTAAGTAAGTAATCCAAATTCTGAAAGGAGAATAATAGCGAAGTGATGAGCTGAAATGCACTACAATAAGTATAGAACAAAATAGATATTCAATAAATATAGAATAATAAAACCAATAAGTATTCAAATATCCTATGAATATACCTAAAGGAAAATAGCAAGTCTGCCTGACATAACACAGCCCATAATGCTCATGTTATTATTACTTGTCTCTAATATCATCATTAAAAGCAAGTACTATTGTATCTTTAAGAAATGCTTGTATTTCTATAAATCCACATTCAAATTTGTACTTTGCCTTACACTTTTTCTCTAGAAGTGCTTAATTTGTCTATATCACTAGAATTATACCTAACTTTTCCATCTTTAAATTTAAAAAAAATACCAAAACTTTGTATCTTCTCTTCCCCCATTAGAATTTGGCTCCTGAATAAGCTGGAGCACAGTATATCTCCAATTCAGAAAATATTATCTTAATAATGCTTTGTAGAGTAACTGAGGGATATTTCTGATGAGTAGAGACCTTTAGTCAATAACATGTTCCAACATTAACTAAATAATAAAAGTAGTCTTACCTTGCACCATCTCCTTTTTTTTTTTTTTTTTTTTTTTTTTTTTTTTTTTTTTGGAATGGGGAAAAAAATTGTATTGAGAGCCAG
The DNA here is from genome assembly GCF_902635505.1 of Sarcophilus harrisii. Lineage (NCBI taxonomy): Eukaryota > Metazoa > Chordata > Mammalia > Dasyuromorphia > Dasyuridae > Sarcophilus > Sarcophilus harrisii. Next base: position 424,944,257 of record NC_045428.1, read on the forward strand.
GCACTATACTAATTAATGGGGATACAAATGGAAAAGTGAGAGTCCCTGCTCTCAAGGACCTCTACCTGAAGAAGACAACACATAAAGAAGGATAAAACTTCAGAACAGATGAACACACCTGAGGGTCCTTGGTTTGTACCACCAGGGCAGAGAAGCAATCCCCAAGAGACAGTAGGGCAGTAGATCAGAAGGAGCTAGAAAAGTCCATCCTATAGTAGGCCTAATGGTCATTAAGCAACAGGGTCTTTGGTTTCTTTCCTGAAGAAATTGGAAAGGGGTGGAGGAAAGGGGGTTAATAAGAAGATATATATATATATATATATATATATATATATATATATATATATATAGAAGGGGCACCAAGGCACCAGCTTTTGCTGGACCCTCCAACTTTAAGACTTTCTGATATTTAATTCAGGCTCTTTTTGCTACACTAATGTCATCAATCCTAAGCCCCAGTGCCTGTTTCATGCGACATCACTGTTGACTTGATGCTCTAAAGGACAGAGGTTAAAAGTCAGGGAGAAGTGAGAAGAGATCATGATGGTCAGGGGAGGTTGTTTTCTTAGCAGCAGGTACTATACAGATTTTCTTTATATCCTATTCATTCATCCCAACCCTTTTGTCCCCTTTCGTGTTGTTACTTTCCCTATCTTTTCTATCTCCATCCATCCAACTGGAAATTTCTGCTTCCAGATATCCACCCATTCTATTTTCAATCCCTCAAAGCACTTAAAAAGCATTGCTAAAATTAAAACAAAGCTTCTTCCTTTGGGGTCCTATCTTGAAAGACTTACATTTACATACATTATTATATTTGATTATCACAAGAATCTCATAGGTACAGGTAGGTACAGCAACTATCTTCAATCCTGTTTTGTAAATGAGGAAATTTGAGGCTTGGAGGTAATTGTAAACAATTACACAGCAGTTTGGTAGTATCAAAGGAGGCATTAGAACTCCAGTTTTATTGGCTTTCAAGTTCAGACCATTATCACCTATGCCATAGTCATTCTTAAAATTCTCTAATTTAGCCATGTTTGGGAACCCACAAAAGAGATCAACTGCCTTCACCTTCACTGTTCAGTTCACTCCTAGCTGTACAACCAAAGGTATTTCAGAGAGTCCACCATCTCCTAATAAGGCATTCCCAACCAAAAAGTGTCCAGGCCTTGTTACCTAAGCCCTTTAAATATGCCCAATAAAGAATCTTACTCTCATCAGATTTGGCTCAAAGAAAGAATATTAGACATATTTGGTTTCACCTAGAAATTTCTCTCACATTATAGAAAAGCAAGAGGGGAAAGGGGAAAAGGGAAGGGGTAGGCTAAAGAGAAGGGAAAACAGAAATAGTAGGGGAAAGGAATAAGAAACAGGGAGGGTCTGTAAAAGGGGAGGACTGCTTGAGGCAAGTAGTGCTCATTAGTAAAATACTGAGGAGGAGGGAAAGGGGGAAAGAAAAAAGAAAAGTATAATTTGGGGTTAATAAGATGTTAGGAAATACAGAATTAGTAGTTTTAACCATAAATGTGAATTGGGTGAACTCTCCCATAAAGCGTAAGCAGATAGCAGACTGGATTAAATATGCCCAATATCTAGTTATCTTCTAGTGCTTTTAGGATTACAGTTAGGTTATCCTTTTCTTTATTGCTTTTTATTGGATTCTACTGTCTCTTCAATATCCTTGAAGATAGAGATGTACAAAGTAATGCCTAGTGGCCAAATCTCCCCAAGTCTGCCAGAACCAGATTAAAATGTAGTTGTAAAATATTTGACAAAAGAAATAAAAATACAATAGCTCATATGTGGCATTAATATGTGGCTAAGTCAATATGTGTCCTCCTCCCTAGGAAGCCATATGTACTATTTAGTGCTTCTTCCTTACCACTTTCTATTTGAGTTTGATAATCTAATTCACTTGCATATCATGGTACCACCTTCCCGATGTCATGGTCCTCTTGTAGAACAAAGGACAAACAACAATAATAACAATTCTATTTAAAGCAATCTATTAGGTATTTGTTTTTTTTTTTTTTCATTTTTTTTTTTATAGTTGGGATCAATGTTCTTGTTTTTTCTCTTTGACTGTAGATGGCTGATACTGAGCTAGATAATCTCATGGGGATTATGGCCACTTGTTTTCAAATCTTGAAACACTAAATTTAGGGGGAAAAAATATCTTTAGAGAGTATTGATCCCTTTAAGGAACTCAAAGTCTAGGGGCTTGGAATACAACTAAGGTGACCTTATGAGAAAGCTAGTTTGTGCTACAGAATATCAGCAGAAATGGCAAGACATTGTTCACAAAGGTGCCTTCTACTCCTCTCATCCATCTCTCTGAAGGCCATTCAGTATTTGCCATCCAAAGTACTACTAATAAGGACACTAATATGTGTCAAAGGATGACACATGTTAAAGTCTGATACTCCCAGTATTTGAACTATTCTTTGGAATTGAATTGAGCATTTGGGGGAATTACATAGTTTTCCAGGATACCAGTGCCCCCTTAGGGGCACCAAGGTACCATTTACTAAATTACTGCTTTGCTGAACTAACTTACTCACAGGAAATAGTTGTAGCCCTGGGAGAATATGAGTCATAATCACTTTTGTCCTTACAACAATAGTCAGCTTAAAATCTAGCTGTCCAAGCAAAAGTTTCTGGAATGGACCCCTTCCTTGTTAATTTAAAATAAACATACTTAGTTCCCTTCTAATGCAAAGGCAGTTGCTGAGAGTAAATTAAAGCTAGAGTGTCCTGAGTTATCTATCAAGGCAGAGCCTGAGTTAAGAAATGAACTTAGATTTCCTAACTCCAGTTTAATGTTCATTTAACATTGCACACCTGCCCAATTTAGCACCATTTATTCAGTAGATTTTAATAAATGTTCATTATGTAATATACCTTTGCTATTGTTCTTTGATGAATACCAAACTAAATTTCCATATTGTGTATCTGTCTCATTTGTGGCCTAGTCTATATGGTTATACACTCTATAATCAAATCAGGCTTCTATAAAACCTGACTGTTGACTATAATTGGTATTCATTTTTAGTTTATACAATTATGTACTATATATGCTTATTTTATTTCTCATAGGAAATAACCTTTGAATTGGAAAGGACAGAGTAAAAGCAATGATGGCTAACATTTATCTAGCACCTTAAAATCTATAAAGCCCTTTATAGATATTATTTTATTTAAGCCTTATAATGACCCTATTATTATCTTATTATCTCCATCTTACAGATGAAGAAGCTGAGTCCAAGAGAGAACAGATGATCTGCCCAGGATTTCAGAACTAGTGAATGTTAAATTTAGAGGAAATTAGGTTTACATAATTTTAAGTCTGAGTTTCTATCTACTTTGTGCCAACACCTTTCTGAACAGAAATGATTAAAAGGAAGATGATACCCAAGATAAACAGAAAGATTACAAGTTGTCTTTAATAAATTAAAGCTACCAATCCCAGTTTTACTGATGAGTCCTAAAAGAATTGGTAGATTTGATTGCTTAGTAATTTTGTAATGTCTGAATGCTCATATAAAACATGGAATCAGATAGATAATTTTCAAAAAATGGGAGACTACACTATAGACCAGAGAATTTGACTTAAGACTCCTGATCAAGTATAAAATGTCTTATTAAAGGGAAGAGAGGAAATGAGACACAGTGGATAGAAAGGTGGCACAGAAGTCAAACTTTAATCGTATGACTTTAAGTCTGATCTTTGTCATATGCTGTCTGTATTGCCCTGGGCATAGTCCTCAATTAGCCTCACAATATTACAAGCAAAATCTTGGAAGAAAAGATTTGCATTGAGTATTTAGGGGTCAGAATGAACAGATTGTTGAATTGTGGAATTAGGAAGACGAGCCAGAGGCCTGAGATTCCTTATCTATAAACTAATGCCAATTATAGACCACAGCCAGGTTTTATAGAATCCTGATATGGGGGGGGGGGGGAGGAATAAGGCCTATATTTAGAAAAGCATAATAGAGATCTCTCCCTTTTTTTTCTCAGTAGCATCTTTAACTTTTTTTTTAACCACTTAGGTGTTTTTATCACATTCCTCTGAGATAAACTAGATTCTCTACATAAATGGCACCTTTTCAGAATATAAGCATACTTTTGGAATAAAAGAGCCTAAGAAAATCTAATGCTGAAATAGATAGCCAAGAAAAGTTTTGACCTCTTCCCAGAAGGCTCTGGAGACAATAGTATTAATATCTATTTTCCAGGAATGGTTCTAAGGAAGCCCTTTGCCAAAGAAGCAGAGACACAGAATAACTGATAATAGCTCAGGGAGTCTATGATTACAAGTCAGCTCTTGCTTTATTCATTCAATAAGGTCATCCACATAACCTTAGTCTGGATTGTATAAGGCTTTTAAGTTTGCTTGTTTCCTGGGTTTACATGTTATGGAACTTGATATAGAATGGAAAACCAGAGATGTAGTTAGTCATCAGGTCAGTTCTAAGGTTGCTGTTTCCATCAAGATACATGACAACCTTATACTACACCATATATTTGCTTTCTTTAAAGCAATAAAAAATGAACCTCAATTTGTAATTCCACGTTTCAAAGAGTATGCCTCTTACCAACATTGCACATAGTAAGTAACATATCATTTTCCCTATAATTTCTTGAGTAATGAGGGAATATTGGGGGTACCCCATCTTAGATGTGATTATAGATTCTTTCCAATTCTAATAGCTTTGCTGTATTTTTATCCTGTATCAAACTTTGTTCCATATAAACTGGAAATGGCATGAACCAGGGAACTATAGGATTCATGCATCTAGCCTCAGCCTTATATCTGACACTTGGGCACTGTACATAATTTGTTGATGTTTAAGATTTCTGGGGGGAGAGCATGAGGTTAAAAGTGCTAAGGACATATGTGTGATTATAAATCATTGGCAGCTAAGTGGTTTGGATATCACTACTTTGATAGATATTAGTTTTATTTCTGCATTACAGAAATATAACAATGATTGGTGGATAGGACGGCTGGTTAAAGAGGGCTGTGAAATTGGCTTCATTCCAAGTCCACTTAGACTGGAGAATATCCGAATCCAGCAAGAGCAGAAAAGAGGACGTTTTCATGGAGGGTAAGATTCTGTCTTCCTTATTCAAATTGTCATGCCAAAGGAAAATCAGGTGATTTTTTTTATTCAAGTTCTAATTTTAAAATGCACAGTATTTTAAAAAAAAAAAAACAACCCAAAATTCGCCTGATATGCAAGACGTTCTTTGTGAAACCTTCCTTACCTGAAAGGGATCCAAACATCTCAATATCCTTAGCACTCTTCCCAACTATGTGCTAATTATAATCTTATAATTCCATTGGAGATATTTGAAATTTTGTGACTAAGTCCATATTTTCATGATCACAAAAAAAAAAAATCATACATGGTATCAAAAGCTTCATCAGATTATTTTGTTAGGTGGTAAAGCCTTACTTGCCTATTTATCCATTTAAATAGCCTATAGTAAACCACATTGTCAAATGTTATAGTTCTTTTCCAGTCACCTTTAAATAACTGGACAAATAGGCAGACCACAGAACGTAATGGAAAACCAAATAATGTAAGGGCACTATTTGTCCACTCAAAGTTTTTCTGAAATGTCTGGCTAAGAAAATTAAGAATTTAGTTAACTTTGTGGGAACCAAACTATAGAAAAATACCAGAGGAGAAAGAGTACTCTTATTTGTGAGACAAATGTTTAAAACCTTCACAGAAAAGCAAAAAGTATTAATAGACCTGTCTATGTTAAGTATCTACAATCACTGAAGCATTGATTGTATGTGTCACTATTTTTGAATACCTTAAAATAGAATTAATTATCACTCTTTCTTTACCTATTTCCTCCATCTCCTTCCTTTGCTGTAGCCATCTTTAACTGTTTCAGAAATGTTTCTGTGTTTGGAATCCCATGTTATTGCTTTAACAGTAATTTGATTAGCAAGAAGAAATATAGACAAGTCAGAATGAAAAATCAAATACTTTCTTCCATTGCTACTTTGATTATTCTTTCTAGTATGCACCATGATTGTCTTTGGTAATATTTTCTAAACCTATTTTAAGGTGAAGGAGAAGAAGTAGGAAGATATATTTTCTGGGATTGGGCAAAACAATATTTTACTGGGTGCACATGGAAGTACTCTTATAAATTCATTTTAGCTCAACAAACTTTTAAATGTGTGCCCAATTATTGCATGGCCAGTACTAGGCACTGGGGTCACATTGAAAGGTATGACTTTTGTGGTTTTCATTGAGAGAGTAAGGCATTTTTATTTTGGCTTATGTTTTGGCACACTGAATGGAAATGCTAAACCTTAACTAAGCAAGCATATACATTAAAATGTATACTTATGAGATGGTTTATTACTCCTAATTATTCTCACAAAAATCAAAAATTAAATGAGGGTAAACAATGATAAATTAAATACTTCCATAACTCCAAAATTTTCTGAAAGAAGGAACCATGACCTATTTATCTTTGTATCCTACTATCACCTAGTGTATATAGGTAATAAAAGCTTCATAAACACTGTTAAATAATAATCTCACTACATTAAAAAAAATATTTTCAAAGGTTAGCTAAAAGTCTACTCATTATAAATATGTTTCTTTCCCCAGAATTCCATTACTCTAATAAAAAAATAATAAATTTGGAGACATAATTGAGGTTTGATTGCACAGGATTTGATTTGTTGAATTCATTAGGATGAATTCTGGCTCTGTCTTGAGAATTGTGTTGCATATACTTCTTTGGTTTTATCCTAGGAAATCAGGTGGAAATTCTTCTTCAAGTCTCGGAGAAATGGTGTCAGGAACATTTCGAGCAACACCCACATCAACTGGTAGGGATATTATTTGAACACTTATTAGAAATTATTCCTTTCTTGAAATTTCAAAATAAATGAAAGTGCTTTTTAACCAATTCAGAGAAGTTTTAGAAAGTCTGATTTTTTTTTCTGATGTTTTCTTTTTATTATGTAATTACGGTCTTTTTTTTTTTTTTAACTTAACTTAGCAATAATATTAAAAAAAAAAAAAAAGAACAGAATGCCACAACTGTAAAATAATTATGAATATCTTATTGACAGCCCAGAGGTAGGACCTCTTAACACATCTAAGATTATTTGAAATAGGTCCTCCATTTAATTCCAAGCTCAAAAGACTTAGAGGTTTTTTTTTAAAACCAAAAGAAGAAAGAAATGGAAAGTTGTGGATTTTTTAAAGAGGAAATACTCTTACCAAGTCTCAAAATGAAAACTTAAAAATAGCTGTCATTGCTTAAGGTATCCCCCACAAATTTATAAATAATGAAGAGGGAGGGCAACTATTTTCAGGATCTAAAATGAATTCTGGAATTGATAGGGTCAGGATGAAAGGCAGTGTGTTGGGGAGGTATTCATACATTGGGGACAATTGACAGACACAGGAGTTTTTCTCCTACTTCTTGTACCTTTTTCTTTCTACATGCTGATTTCAGTTCTGATTCAGCTCAGATGCAGGGGAAGTAGCAGGGTGAAGAAAGATAGTATTTCAAATTTAGACTAGTTATCTCAAAGATTCAATTTGGCTGATACAAACCCCAGCTGATCTCTCTGAAGAACCACAAGGAGATATAATTGTAGCTAGAACACCTTTAGTTTTTTTCTCAAGTAAACCCAGACTAACCCCAGTGATCCTGAACTAAAATTATCTCCCTTTTCTAAAAACCAAGTTGCATCCCTGACTTAGTCAGAAAACTGCTTAGAACTTCTGGAAGTTCTTCTGCTTAGGCCTTATCAGGGCTGGCCCCGAACTTTCAGACACGGTATGAATTAATAGCCCACTTACCTCCTTGTATGAATAGGATAGGGCATAAGGTAGCAAACTATTTATGTGTTCTGTTCTCCTTTACATTTCACGAAGTGGAGAGCATCAGCTTAAAAATTTAATCACTTTTTCATGTGATCTTTGTCACAGATTAGTAGATCAAAAGAATTATGAGAGAGAAATTAATACATTTTCCCCATCATTTAATATCATCTATTATCATTTAAAGACAGTACATATTTTGATATAGTTCTCATTGTTGTCTTTTAGCAAAACAGAAGCAAAAAGTGGTAAGTTGTGTTTTTTTTTAATTATTCATTCTATTGTTAAGGTCTGCTTGCCTGATATCAGTTTCACTGATCTAATCTGTTATTAAGTGAGGGATGTTTCCCTCCTCAGCAGGAAACTGTGATGATATCTTAGTGTTTGAACTGGAAAGTGGAAACTTGTGTTATTATTGAAAAATTTTTAATTATTTTCATGTCTGGTTATCAATTAAAAATCAATTTTTTTCAGACGGAGCACATCCCACCTTATGATGTTGTGCCATCCATGAGGCCGGTTGTGTTAGTGGGGCCGTCACTGAAAGGTTATGAGGTATAAATGTCAGTGTGTTGTTTTACCATTCTTCTTCTAAAACATAGAGCACTGTCTTTTGGGTCTAGTTCTTCTGGGTATTCAATCCTGTCATTAAGCATTCATTGATTACTGTTGATCATCCATTATGTGAGGATAAATAGTCAAATTTGTGTTCTATTCAGGTACCTCTGTTTTTTTTTTTTTTTTTTTCTGTCTCTTTTATTTCTTCATTTAACCCTTTAGAAAGACCTTCCAGGGAAAATGAAAGAAGATATACTAGAAGGATGCTGTTTTGTTAGTCTTTTTGACAGCTGTGATCAAAGATTAAATTGGGCATAGAAAGGATACATTAATTTCCTATTGATAGCATTTATTTGTAAGCCCTTCTTCTCCTATCACCATAGAAAATTGAAAATCAATTTCATGAGGGAATATACCAACAATCACCACCCAGCAGTTCTGAATTATCTTGTAGGAGATATCATAAAAGCACCCTTTGTGAGGTCCTTTGGAAGCAATATTCAGATACTATCATGGGATTGAATTTCTCTATTTAAAAAAAATAATATCAAAAATGCTGGCATAATTTTAAAGCAGGTCAATTAAATATCATTAGACATAAATAAGGACTTTTATCATCAATTTTCTAAAAAATGGTATCAATTTTGATCCTTCCATTTAAGAGAAGGAAATTGCATAGTGAGTAGCACGCCAAAATGGAAATCTCAAAGTACGGAAAACTTACTGCTCTTTTGAGGACAGAAATAAACATCATCATTCTCTTCTTCTGTTGCTATTTGGAGATCTGGGGATTGCTGATGGGACAGTGCATTGTGGACTTTTTGGCCACCGATGTTTCACTAAATATACATTACCTTAGAAAACTCCTAAACTCTTTGTAGTTTTTAAATTTCCCTCACATAAACCTTACCAATGAGAAGACTGATGGGGTGTTTTGGGCCAGGGCCAGCACCTGCATATAAAAAATAGTTCTATGATTACCCAGTGGTTTTTGCCCTGGTCCCTGTCAAGGAGTTCTGGGATAGGTGACTGACTCTGGAATAATTCATGTCTTCATTTAGATGAGAACCTGGATAAAGTAGAAGTTTTAGGAAAGAAATAAGGAGAGAATTTCCTTTTTTCAAGTTTAGGAAACATTGCTAGCTTACCCTTATGTGAGTAGAAAAAGCCAAGTAGGAAAAATGAGCGTAGTTACACATAAAATGGCTTTCATAAGAACTTAACTCTAATTGATTACTGGCTATGAAAGGGTCTTGGGTTACTGATAGAAAGCATCCTTACATTCTGCCTCTTCTCTCACTTTTGATTTCTTTTTCTCCCTCTCTGTCAATACTTGTTCTATCTTTCTTACTTCCACAAAGGTGACAGACATGATGCAGAAAGCCCTTTTTGACTTCTTGAAGCACAGGTTTGATGGGAGGTGAGACATAAAGATTTTTTTTTCTTATCACTAAATGTGTGTGATGGTTTCTATTCCTATATAGGTTCCTTCTAGTACATAAATGTTATTATAGTAATTTTATTTGGTTATCAGAAAGGAATAAAAAATCCTGAAATTCTGAAGTCTGAAATAAACTTTTTGTAACCAAGCACAAAACAATTCTATGGATATACATGAATATAATTACTTTTTAAAAAAATGTTTGAATATTGCCTTCTTAAAATTTTGAATTGATTTTTCTTCCTGCCTATTATATCTTATACACAGAAAGCATATACACATACACACAGACATATATCCTACACCTGGAAAATATACGTACACATACACACTCACATATCTCTCTCTCTCTCTCTCTCTCTATATATATATATATATATATAGAGAGAGAGAGAGAGAGAGACATACATATATGTATATAAGCACATGGTCTATTTGCTTTAAAATAGAAATATTAATATAAATTAGGATATTACCTATACCTTATTATAGAGCTCTTAAACTGTGAGTTTAACTATATATATATATATATATATATATATAGTTAAACCTCTTAAGGTTAAAAAAGATTAAAATGATTTATGTTTATGTATATATATGTATATGTATATATGTGTTGTGTCATTTATTTTTTAACAAACAGACTAGAAGTTCTTGATCCATATGAGTCTTGTCACCTTAAAATAGTCACCTTGGTAAACTATATACTTATTCCAATCATACTATTGTAGCTCAAAATTTTTTTAACTTTTCTTTTAGAATTGCTTTGACAGGCCACAATTCTTTTGACTGTTATGGACAACAAAATACTTGAAGCAAATTTGGCTTTCTAAAATAGTTCAAATAATTTGGAGCACAATCTGATGAATATGACAGATGATCAGGCTGGATAGTAATATAATTTTTTATCCCAAATATTGCATGACTACAAAGACTGGTTTTCTTCTATGGCTCATAAATTGGCTGGTGGAAAGTAACTTTCAAAGAGAAGTCCCAGAAAGGTTCTCAACAATGGCAGCATTATTCAAGTATTTAACTTCCTAAATTATATATGTCTGTGTGTATGTGTATAAAGATAGGACTATACTTATTTGAGAGTATAAATTCTTATATATTTTGTTTGTTCAGTCTATTCCTGAATGTGTCTTCCATGGCATCTTAGCAATGTCACTATATTCTGAACATAAAATATTTGGTTACTTACTAGCATGAGAAATTAAAAAAACAAACTATGATATAGAAAAGGAATAGTAGAGAACTCTATTTTAGAAGGAAGTGACAAATTAGTTCATTTTCAATTGATTCAAAATACAAAGCTCTTCTTGCACAATGGAATAATGGAATGTGCTTCAAGTAAAAAGAATCACACAGCATTGAAGAATTGTCGAGAATGGAAAGAAAATTTATAAGATTAATACAGAGAAGCCTGCATAGACACTTTTAAGTTGTTAAATGGATTAAATATATTTTTAAAAATAGATTAAAATTAATATTGGCAAAGATGGATACTTTAAGGAAATTACTATAATGATTTGATAACTCTTTGACTGCTAGTATGTAAATATTTATAAGAACAAAAACATTCTAATTGTCCTTAGTACAGTACAAGTATACCGTAGGTGCTTCATAAGTGTTTATTGGATAAATGGAAGATTTTAACACCCCACAAGTTTTGGGAACTGCTGATTCTGGATAATAGAATGGTAATGGATCTTCCTCAAATAAAGCAAGATTTAAAAAAAAATTCTTTTTAGTCTGATAAATTAGAACTCTTTAATACTAATATTGGAATTAATACTCCATTGAGTACTAAGACATTATCACGGAGGTAGTGCCATATATAGACTTCTTTATTGGCTTCTCATACATTTCATAAATGTCTAAGATGGGCATTTCCCCAAGGTTCTCTATTTGGTTCTTTATTCTTTCTAGTCCTCCTTGGCTTCCTGTCTTCTTTACAAGCTCATTTATTCCTTTGGCTTCCACTATGCACATGATTCCTGGTTAAATTTCTTTCTTCAGTTGTATCTCTAAATGTTTCTCAATTAGGTAGCAGAGTAAATAGAACACTAGGTCTGGAGCCAAGAAGCTCTTTGTTCAAGTTTAGCTTCAGGCACTTATTAGCTATGTGATCCTAAACAAATCACTTCATCACTGCTTGCCTCAGTTTTCTCATACATAAATTGGGGATAATAATTGTACCTACTTCACAAGGTTTTTGTGAGGATCAAATGTGAAAATATTTGTAAAGTGCTTGGGATGCTATATAAAAGTTAGCTATTTGTTATTACTACTACTTATTATTATTATCATTTCTGACTTCTCCTTAATGCTAGAATCAAATTTTCAAGTGGCTGCAGAACATAAAGCATCTTACCAGTATATCAAAATGTTAAAAAGCAGGCTCATGGGGCAAGTAGGTGGCGCAGTGGATAAAGCACCAGCCCTGACGTCAGGAGGACCCGAGTTCAAATGTGGCCTCAGACACTTAACACTTCCTAGCTGTGTAACCCTGGGCAAGTCATTTAACCACAATTACCTCAGCAAAAAAAAAAAAAAAAAAAAAAAAAAAAAAAAAAGGCTCATTATTATTTCCCTTAAATTTGTCCCTCTTTCTGCCCCGCTTACCATTTCTAATGTCACAAAATCATTCACCCATTCGAAATGTTGGTATAATCTTTGAGTCTTTTCTTCTCTTTTTACATTAACATTGCCAAATCTCAATTATATGTAAATAATACTTTTCAGATCTGTCCTCTCTCTATTCTCATTGCCATAATCCTTATACAGATGCTTCATACTGCCTTGCTGGATAGTCTTCTAACAAGTCTTCTATATTCATTCTCTACTCCTAATTCATCCTTACTTAATATATTTTCTAGGTCATAAAACTCTTCTCAAAAAAACTTCAGTGAATCCCCAAAGCCCACACAGTTACATTCAAACTTTTTTTTTTTTGGCATTGAATTAGCATCTAAGGCCATAACCTAGAGCTATCTTACCTTTACAGCATTTTCTCTCATGATTCCCTTGCATACACTTTACATTGACCACGTTAGTCATTATCCCTCACATGTCTTGTGCTTTCCCAGGTGCATGCCTTCTCCATTCCTGTTAAAATTTTTAATGATATTAATGGTTAGAAAGTAGGATCTATGAAAAAGAAGTTGTAATTTTGTAGCCAGAAATCAACCAACTATTTTCCTTCAACTCTGAAACTATATGAAAAAAGAAAGATTATTTATTTTAGAGATCCATTGCTAATCAGGAAGAATATTTTGAGAGAATCCTTAAACATTAAAATTTTCTATCAATCAGACCATAAAAGAAAGGAGAATTGAAATTTTTTGTTTGGATATCAGAGGACCTGATGATAGGATGGCATATACAGTGAAGTAGGAGATGGATCAGAAAGCATCAGAAAATATAGTTATCATAGAATGTGAAATTAATTATGAAAAATCCTTTGAGGGAAAGTCTTGGCCTAAATTGTAGGTAGTAGAAATTGCTAAAGCTGGAGATCAGAGAGAGGACTCACTTTAAAATAGTTTTGACTTGTAAGACTGATGCAAGGGTGGAATTTTGATAATCACTTTGTTAAGAGGGAATTTGTGAAGACCTTGATAAAGAAGAACTGCTTTCTGATTATGGCTTCCAATCCTCTTCACTGTTTTATATTCCATTTGGTTTATCATTTTATATTGGGCTAACACAGCTGGCTGAGTTGTATGTTACCAGTTAATAAAAAGAGAAAACAGACATACTTTAATAAGAATTAGACAAAAGAGCAATGTTGCTGAAGGTTTCTCTAGAGTGATGTAGCAAAAATATGTGTTGCTGAAGAAATAAATAATTCATTGACTAGAATGTAGCTAGATTGAACAAAGTAAGGTTGAAAAAATTCAATTATTCATTCCTTCTCCAAAGTCAAAGAAGCAACTGGTCATCAAGATTCTCTTACTTAGTATGATGGCTTGTTATCTTAGAAAATAATCAAACATCTAATTGAAGTAGTATGATTTTAATATTAAATCATTGATAAATGATTAATGGACTGTCCCCAAATTCCATAAACCAAACTTTCTTTTGTTACTACTTTAGAAGTGTTCAGCATTAAATTAGTATATAAAGTTTGTAAATAATGATATTATTGTAGTTGTTGGTGGAGCTGTATTTTGTAGAAATTTGGAGAAATGTCACAGAATATATTTGGGGGGGAGGAAAGATGTTATATTAATACAATTGAATTTCTTGCTAGTACTATACTCATTACTAAAGAGGAAATTGGAGAAGTTAATATTCGATCTTGGAGGCAGGAAGCCTCATACTTAATAGCAGTGTGAATCTGGGCAAAGTGTATAAAGCTGTGTGCCCCAAATTACAGAAGAGTTGTGATATGCTTAGTGGAGGAAATTTCTATTCTGAGAAGATAGAATTATATAAAATAAACAATAATGGAGAGCTGTATTTTTACTTTAATACACATCTTTGTTATTCAATTAAAGGGTTCCCTCCGTTCTGTCCTGCTTTCTCTTTTTAAGTAAAGCCCAGCACCTATTAAATAATATATTTTTTTTCTTTTTGGTATTTACTATACTGTGCCTGGGCTATATATAATGTGTCAAGTGCTTGCTGAGTATTATGGTTCAAAATCACCTACAGCCTAGCCAAGTTTTGACTCATTATTCTGTTCTATGTTCCTGTTAATAGGATATCCATTACGAGAGTGACAGCTGACATTTCTCTTGCTAAGAGGTCTGTCCTAAATAATCCCAGCAAGAGGGCAATAATCGAGCGGTCAAACACACGATCCAGCTTAGGTAAGATGTTCAAATGTTCTGTATTTCTCCAATATGAGTTTCTAGATCAGAATGGCACATACTGATTTTGTGAATGTCTTTTCCAAGTCACACGCTATTCAAATCATTGAACTATACATAATGCCAGCATCTGAAAGGAGAGACAGTTGAGTTGCAGGATATAGACCCAGTCAATTAGTTAATTAGTAGCCTAGTGGGAAGGGCCCTTGAGTGAGTTCAAATTTTAGAACCATTTAAGAGGATCCACAGGAAGTCTCACATCTCTTAGTCTTGCTCTGTGTCCCATTTTTCCTAACTTTTCAATAAAATTAATGATACCTATCTGATACTTAACTTACAAACAGGTAGGAAATAAAATGAAGTGTGAAGTTCTGTTAAATCCTTGAAAGAAAGGCTAGATAATAAAGTATTCTTGGTATTGCTACTACTTTTAAATATGTGTGTATGTGTTTTGGTTCAAACTTATCATTTGTTCAATAGTGACTCCCTCCATTAATGCAAATTGTAGCTGATTAGTAATTTATAGTTTTAGTTTATATTTATGTAAATATAAATTGATTACTATAATCTATAAATTATAGTAATCTATAGTTTATAGAGTCATCTGAGACATTGAGAGCTTATGTGATTTGCCCAGCGTCACAAAACCACTAAGATACATCGTCAAATAGACAGTTTGAGGATATTGGAATGGATACTCAGTATAATATACTTACTTTTGTGTTTATCACATTGCTTATGAGAGAAGGTATAGTAGCCATGACACAGTAGATGGGTTTTTGGAGTTTCAGAATTTTTTTTGGTTCAATTGCGTAACTTTTCATGACACCAATTAGAATTTTTTTTTTTTTTTTTTTTTTGGCAAATATATTGGAGTGATTTGCCATTTCCTTCTCCAGCTTATTTTATAGATGAGAAAACTGAAATAAACCAGGGGTAGGTGGCTTGCTCAGGGTCAGCTAGTCAGTGTCTGAGACCAGATTTGAACTCTGTCTTCCTAATTACAGATCTGATGCTCCATCCACTGTGCAATCTCACTGTTTTGGAGTCAAGAATACTTGAGTTAAAATTCTCCCTCAAATGCTTGCTAGTTGTGTGACAATTGAGGTCCAAATCTAGGACCCCATTCATACTACATCACATTTTCCCCCCATAAGAACACAAAATTGATGTTCGCCACGCATATGAATTACATAAGCAAATCTGGTTCCAGAATTGTCAAACAGTATTTCATCTCTAAAATAATACTTTCAGTTGGGCATGGTGGTACATGTTTATTCTATCTGCTACTAAGGATTAAGGCTGCTGATCTTTCAAGCTCTGGAATATGTGGTTAAAGTGGGCTAAAGCTGAGTGGGTGCCCACACTAAGTCCAGCATTATTATGGCGATGGAGACCATCAGGCTATCCAGGGAACCATCAAGACTGCTACAAAACTCTCTGGCTGATCAGCAGTGGAATTAGGTCCAAATGTGATCACTGCATTTCCATGCTGGGCAAAATAAGGAGGAGGACGGAAAGGGAAAAAAAGGAAAAAAAAAGTTGTTTTGGTATCAGATCAACTTGTTTGTGTATGCTGGATATTTTATACAAAGATACTATCAGTTTGGTACTTCTGTTTTGGGGATTTGGGACGAGGTGAGGAGTAGAATTATTAGGTCACATTTGGAGCTAAACATTCTGAAAATATAATACCCAGTTACCTATAGTTTAAATATAACCCATTCATTTGAAGTGTAAAACATTGTGCCAGATGCTATGGGAAATGAAAAGATTAATAATAATAAATAACATTCATAAAGAACTTTGTTTTGCAAAATTGATTTATAAATATGATCTCATGTGATCTTCATAACAACCTTGAGATAAATTCTATTATTACTGTCATTTTTCAGATGAGGAAACTGAGACCAATAGAGGCTAAGTGACTTGCCTAGATTCACATAGCTAGTGTGACTGTAGCAAGACTAAACCTCAAGTCTTCTTGACTGGAGTCAGGTCCTGCACTCTTTTTACTGTATCAGCTAGATTAATAAAACAGAGTCTAATTTCTCAGAGAGCTTATTCTTTAGAGAGGGTAAAAGAAATTTACACAAATACAATACAAGGTAGAATGGGGCAAGTGCAAAATGGAAATAGAAAATTATCAGCAAAATTTTTATATTTCAGATAAAGTCATATTGTCTTTACTGTTTTTGAGAAATATCAATCAGTAAACATGTATTAAGCTCTTGCTATGTACCAGGAACTGTGCTGGAGATAGGTAAAAGACAGTCCCTGTCCTCAAGGAGTTTACAATCTAAACATTCAGATTGTTTAGCAATGCTTTCATTATAGATCTGTTATTTGAAAAATAACTAGGTTTTTTATTTGACTGGATTTGAAAATATAGATTTAAAGGTAGAAATAACCTTAGAGATCATTTAATCCAATCGCCTCTAATTTATAGACTTAAAAAACTAAGTTTTAGAGAAGTGTAAGGATTTGAATCCTGATCCCTTATTGCTAATCTGGTGTTCCTCCTGTACCATGTTGTCATTATTTACATACTGTTTCCTTTCATGATGATTAAGCTTGTTGAATGAGCTATAAAATAATGGACAGATAGAAAAAGTGTAAAATATCCTAGCATGTATTGTTGCCAGACTGACTAGTTGACAACAGTTTTACTGAAAGTAAGAATTAAAAAATGGGAATGGCTTTAACCTGTTGTTTCTATTTCTCTTCTTAGCTGAAGTACAAAGTGAAATTGAAAGAATCTTTGAGTTGGCAAGATCCTTGCAACTTGTTGTCCTTGATGCAGATACTATCAACCATCCAGCACAACTTATAAAGACTTCTTTAGCACCAATTATTGTCCATGTAAAAGTTTCATCCCCAAAGGTAATTAGGTCATTTCTTTATCAAGGACAAAGATTTATTGCTGAAAGTCTATAAACATCTTTTAAAATATTTTTTAAAACTTTATTTCACAATAATTGGAGTTCTTTGCAATCTAATGTTTTTTTATGCATTGAAAAACATTATTCTGAAAAGGGGTAAATAGATTTAATTTACCAGACTGCCAGGATGTGGGTGGGGGAGATGATACACAAAAG
The DNA here is from genome assembly GCF_902635505.1 of Sarcophilus harrisii. Taxonomy (NCBI): domain Eukaryota; kingdom Metazoa; phylum Chordata; class Mammalia; order Dasyuromorphia; family Dasyuridae; genus Sarcophilus; species Sarcophilus harrisii. The sequence continues at coordinate 424,962,051 of NC_045428.1, forward strand.
TTTAAAAACTAATAATCTAAGAGAAAAGGATTTTTCTTTGAAAATAATTCCTTCCCAGAATTTCTTATGGGCAAAAAGGATTAAGTATTTTCCCAGACACACTTAATGATTATATTGAAAACCCACTGAATGTGTAAATTTTAGATATTTAGGGATATCAGTAAAACCATGGTATCCGTCCTAGGTAAATAATCTATATCAAAATATTATGGACAGATGAATGGATAGATGGATGGATGGATAGACAGAGACACATAGATATTAGATAAATGAATGATGGGTAAATAACATGTATATCCAAATATAGATATGTCCATATGTACACAGCAGTTACCAAAAAGACCTTGGAAGGAGTGGGTGGCTCCAAGATATTGTTCAGCTCTTCAAAAATCTTCCTTTGACCTACATTCACTCTGCAAATGATGGAATACATTAAGTGAGTGAATCTGTACTTCACAATTCAATAAAATCAAGGAAAATATAGTGTTTGACCAATTTTTCAAGTTTTCAGTTTTAATGCTGAGCAGGATCATAGTATATACACTATTATATTGCTACGTATTTAGATGGCCACTAAAATATTAGCAAGAGATAGGAAAATCTTAGAGTCAAAAATGTATATCTTTTGGATTAATGTTCCTTCTCCTTAAAAAAAAAAAAAAAAAAAAAAAAAAAAAAGATGGTACTGTTTTTAAAAAAAATGAGACATTCTTTATTCTTGTGTAAAACTTATAAGTATAGATCATTAGACTTCTGGAAAGGACAATTTGAGAGATAACTATTCCAGTAGGTATTTACGATTACCTGATGTGTTCCAATATGACAGTTTAAACTATACTGATTCAAGTCAGGAAATAACCAACAGTCACATTTAGAATTTTATTATGCTCAGGTGAACATAGTAAGACTGAATTTTAAAGTCATTGTCCTATACAGGTTATATGTACATGTTTAAATATCTATCTCAGCATGTAAACTCTTACTTAATTTAAGGGTCACACTGGCACACTTGTGATTTGAGTCTCTATTCAGAGAAAGTCTTTAACTATCTCCAATACAAAAGGAAACAAAAATATGAAGTTATATATTTTTAAAATAACTATAGTAACCTAAGGAAGAGGAAATTTAACATTTGAAGGAATGCTAAATCATACATTATTGTAGCACTCTTTCACCTGATTAAAAAATGAAAAATGTTTATTATTAGTCCCATATGGCATGTAGGCCCCTTCTTTTGACTTCTCATTGGGTAAATATCCATAGATAACATTTTTAAATTTCTAAAAACATCTTCCAATTTTAATTCTTCCCATGTTGCTACATCTTGCATAATATAGACTTTTTATATCAAGTAATATCCTGTCTCTTTTTTAACATCCTCAGCTCATGGCTCAGAAGACTTAGCCTGTATCTGCATAGATTTTCTGTCTCTAATACCACCTCCAACACCTAGTGGTTTCATCCGTTTGGCAATAAGCACTAGGTGGAAAGCTAGTAATTATATTCCCACACTTCTCAATCTTTATTCTTTTAATAAGAGATGGATTTAAATGATAGACAAGAAAACAGATTTGAATATATGCATCTACTTTTAAAAGTTTCCATGTTCTTAGCTATAGTTCATATTGCAAACATATAGTTTTTCTTTTATTATTATTATTTTTTATTAATAGCTTTTTATTTACAAGTTATATGCATGGATAATTTTACAGCATTGACAATTGTCAAACCTTTTGTTCCAATTTTTCCCCTCCTTCTCCCCACCCCCTCCCCTAGATGGCAGGATGACCAATACAAAACATATAGTCTTTCAACATGTATACCATAAAAATGCATATATTTTAACTCAAGGGGGGAAAAAAATCACTCTACTTAGCTGCCAAAGAATTGTAAAATTCAAATGAAACATATAGAAATAAAGGATAAATTTTTTTTAAAAGAAAAAATATTCCTTAGCCAAAGAGATCCAGGATTTTTTAATAGTGAACCATATGTTCTAAAATCCATACCTATAGTGGCTACATGATTTGGGTCTTCCCTTCATCCTCAATTACTAATTATTTCAAGTATATTTGCATAATACCTTATGATAATCAGCTGACAAAATGGTGGTAATGGTGAGCAAGTGGTTAGGCTTTATAGGCTTATGACTTTGTCTATAACTCCTAATTGGATAAACAATTTAATTGCTAAAAACTCAGGCTACATTTGACTCAGGGTTCACATGTCAAAGACCTAAACTCCTATCCTTTATTCAGTCTAGTTTCCTTTTTGAGTTAGCAAAAGTAGAATCCCATCCAAGATTTCTTAAAAAAAAAAAAAAATTGTTCATGTGTGATGAACTACAAACAAATAAGCAGTACTGATGGAATGAGTTGAGCTCTGTACACAAGATGCCAAGTTTCCTAGAATCATTTCATTGAGACCCCAACTGGGATATCTTTCAAATTTCAACAACACTTAATCCCTCTTAAAGAATGTCATCACCTTACAAGTTTCCTATTACCTGGATCAAAATCTATTTGTCTTGTGTAAATTTACAGTCACAACAGAGCTATATTGGAATATTTCAATAAGTATCAGTGATAAGAGAAACAAATATGTTCCTTGATAATTGCCTGGTATAAAGAAAGCCATTAAAAATGTCGCACAATTGAAAAAAATTTAATGTGCATGTTGTCTGAACATATGTTTGCTTCCCAAATACTCTTTCACCCTTACAAAGTACCCTCAAAAATGAAAGAATTTAAGCAGGGAATATAGGCTTCAGAACACTTTAAGAATCAGATGCAATATAAACCAGAAGTTTCTCAAAACAGAAAATATTGTACCTCATTTCTTACATATTATTTCATTTTCTGTCATATTTGAAGTCAAAGCAACAAGATCCGATTCTGTTTTTATTTTTGACAAACGTCTCCATGATGACTCAAGATTTGTGTGTTTTTCTACCAGGTTTTGCAACGGCTGATTAAGTCTAGAGGAAAGTCCCAAAGTAAACACTTAAATGTCCAATTGGTGGCAGCTGATAAACTTGCACAATGTCCCCCTGTAAGTACAATTTTGTTTAAATTATTCTTAACTGCTACATGGCATGCTGTTTCACATTTGGGATATTTTTCTGTGGACTACATTGGTTTTTTTTTTTTTTTTAATCTATTAGCCTGGTGGGTAGCCATAATACACATGGACACAAGTTAATCGTTTATTGGTTGCTCTGTTTGTTATCTCATTTACATTCAGGCATCTCTGTCTGTGGTGAATTAATAATAGCATGCAATGGGCTTGGAGTCACATGTTATCCCTGTTGACTTCCTTGCCTTGAGTACTTTTTGTTAACTTTTAAAGAAATCCCTTGATTCCAGAAGAGAAATATGTATTAAAAAAAAAAAAAAAAAAAAGCAAAACTTTCTTTTAACTCTCCTGCCGGACAAAATGTTGGCAGGTATGAAAGACTATGGGAAAAAAATGTAGGAAGACAGAGTTCAATAGAGCAAAAGGGAGTCCTGTGGGTATCAGTTACATTGAATCAGATCCTTGTGACTCCAGAACCACATGGTTACAAAGTTTGTTAAAAAATATATATATATATATATTATTTTGGAAAGAGCTGAGCATATTAGGAAGACCTAACCTGATCCCATGCCATGTACTCTCAGTCCTAGCAAGCTAATGCCTCCTGCCTATTTGCCAACTTCTTTGTACCTCAGCTCCTCTAAACTTCAAAAGAGAATGATAAACCTATTGATACACTTAGATGGCCAAATAGCTTTCACAGAAACACATATCTCCTTTTCCTAGGTAATCCTATGCAACACTACTTTCTTTTCCTTTCCCCAATCTTTCCCTATGTCATCCAAATCCAAGAAGAGTTCAGAAAATACCTGGTTTAGATAAGTGGTGTGAGAACCATTTTAATTTTTTCTCAATAGTACTTTATTTTTCTAAATACATGTAAAGATAATTTTCAGCATTCACTTCTGTAAAATTTTGTGTTCCAAATTTTTCCTTCCTTTCTCTTTCCCTAAGACAGCAAGCAATCTGATACAGATTAAACATGTACAATCCTACTAAACATATTTTCATATTTGTCATGTGTGAGAAAAATTTAAAAAAACACAAAAAAGGAAAAGCAAACAGACAAACAAAAAAGGGTGAAAATACTATGCTTCAATCCACATTAATATCCGTTGTTTCCTTTCTGGATGTGGATGGCATTTTCTAACCCAAGTCTATTGGAATTGTCTTGGATCACTATACTGCTAAGAAGAACCAAGTTGATTATCATAGTTGATAATCATATAATCTCTCCATTTCTTTGTACAGGTTTTCCTAGATCTGCTTATTTCATTCAGCATCAGTTCTTTTCAGGCTTTTCAGAAATCAGCCTACTCATCATTTCATATAGAATAATAATACTTAAATGCCATAATTTATTCAGCCATTTAATTTCTGAATTCTTTGCTGCCACACAAAGAAATGCTGCAAACATTTTCGCACATGTGTCTCCTTTTCCCTCTTTTATGATTTCTTTGGGATATAGACCCAGAAATGACACTGTTGGATCAAAGGGTATGCATAGTTTTATAGCCTTTTGTGAATAGAGAACTATTTTTTAGATCAACATTTCAATGTGACTCTTTTGTTCTAGTTATTAGACCCCCAGACAAAACTCATGATGTGGCACATACTGACCACTGTAACCTCCAATTCCCAAACCCTTCAGTTCGATGCAGACTCTCTCCCTTGCACTAACCACTCTCTCTTCTTCTCCCCATTTAACAACTCTATAGTGTCTTCTCTTGAATGCTTAGTCTCCTTGCCATATTACTATATACCCAACCAAGCCTCAGCTTTTTTTTTCACTATCCTTTGCCTTTGCTCCTACTTATGGACTACTAAGTGAAGATAGAGAAAATCATGTAACCCTTCTAATTCATCCACAACAAATTTATGTTACACAGTCTTAACTGGGCCCTCACTGCTGCTAGGCAACATTATAGTTCCTTTATTAACTTGCCATCCCATTCTCTACAGTGACTTTTCCAACTATTTTCATCCTTCTCTAAACTTTCCATGGCTTCCTCTCCTCCATCTTCTTGTCTGAGAACTTTTCTACATATTTTACAGAAAAAATTGGGCCACTTGCTATAAAGTCCCTCTTCTCTCTGCTTTGTCTCCTATTACTCAGATGCCTTCTGCCACTATCTCCTGCTTCAAGTTCAATCTTGACTTCAAGTTGCTTTTAATTTGTAGGAATATAAAGACATATATAAAATAAGTAATATTCAGAAAAGACCTAAATGAAACTTAATCAAATCAGGTATCGAAAATTCTAGAATTGCTTAGTAAGGGGATAATTAGTGAACATCTAGTAAAGGAAGCAGAAATTACAAAAGGCCAGCATGGCTTCACCAAGAATAGGTTATGTCAGACATCACATTTCCTTGTTGGGCAGTGTTGCTAGACTGATAGATCAAGGTCATATTGTAGATAAAATATGCCTATATTTTGGCAGAACATTTGATAAAACTCTTCATGCTTTTCTTATGAGAATGATAGAGAGATTTAGGTTAAATAATGGTACAAATGGATAGTTTAGGAGTTTGTCTTAACTTGGAAGGTTTTAAGCAGAGTACCTTGGGTATCTGATAATAATAATAATAATTTTAAAAATCTTTTTTCCCCATAGAGTTGTAGATTTTTTGGGGGGATATAAGGAACTCCTTTATGATGAAATTGCTTCTACCAATACAGATTACCAAATGATGTATAACTTAGAATCATAAAGAGTTGCCTCCAGTGTCACTGATAGATTAAATAATTTGTCCAGATTCAAAAGTAGATATCCAAAGCAGGACCTGAATCTATGTCTTTCTGACTTCCCAGGGCAGCTTTCTATTCACTTCACCATGTTGCCTCTCCTGGTTTTTTATTTTTTGTAATGGTATGGATAAAGGAATAGATGTCATGTTTGTAAATTTGCAGATGACACAAAGTCCAATTCTTATCCACCAACAAAAGAGTAGCTGTAAATATTTTTGTACAAATAAGTCCCTTTCCCTTTTGTGGATGTCTTTGGGATATAGACCTAGCAGTATTATTGCTTATTAAAGGGTATGTACAGCTTTATAGCCCATTGGGCATAGTTCCAAATTGTTCCCCAGAGTGGTTGAATCAGTTCACAACTCTACCAATAGAGCATTATTGTCGCAGTTTTCCCACAGCCGACATCATCCCTTTATGTCATATTAGCCACTCTAGTGGATGTGAGGTGATACCCGAATTATTTTAATTTGCATTTATCTGATCAATAGTGATTTAGAGCATTTTTTCATATGCTTTGATTTGTCTAAAAACTACCTGTTCATATTTTTTGACTATTTGTCAAGTTGTACTTTTATGAATTTGTATCAATTTTCTATATATTTGAGATACGAAACCTTTATCAGAGATAATTATGACCTATTTTCAAAGTTTGCCACATGTTAGGATCTGGAAATACTGGTCCTATTGTTTATAGGACTAATCCTTAGTAATTTGAGCAATCACATCCATCCAACTCAGCCACAGATATATAAACATAACATAAGAGCCCTCAAATAATTCATGGGTCAACAATAAAGTCATATAAACTCATTGTATAAGATTTTCTCTTTTTAATTTTTGAAAATTATTTTCAGTTCAAAATTCTCTTTCTCCATCACCCATTACAGATATGAAATCATGCAAAACTTTCACACATTAACTATGTCATAGGAGAAAAAAGCAAGAAAAATAAATGAAGAAAAAGAATAAATGTTAACCTGCATTCAGAGTATATCAGTTCTCTCCCTGGAAGACTTTTTTTGTCATGACAGAGTAGGTTGATTATCATTACAATAATTCTATTATTGTGTACAATGTTCTCCTAGTTATGTTCACTTCACTTTGTATCAGTTCATGTAGATGTAATGCTGGAGAAACTGAGGCAAGACAAAGATTGGTTTTTAATCTTTTAATTGTAGAGAGTTTTAGACAAGCTGAGTTTGGGGCTAGCTGCCTGTATGGGACTCTTGTCCAAAGCATTTAGCAGCAAGCAATCTAATATAAATTAAACATGTGCAATTCTTCTAAACATATTTCTACATTTTCATGCTGCGTAAGAACAATCAGATCAAAAGGGGGAAAAATGAGAAAGAAAAACACAAGCAAGGAAACAACAACAAAAAGGGTGAAAATACTATGGTGTGATCTACAGCTAGGGAGAATTATCCCAGCAAGGATTGAGATAAGACACTTAGAATTTTATGACTCAATTCTATGTCTAGGCTTCTTTTCAGACTCAATTCTCTCAGTCCTAATGGCAAGAAAAAGGCAGGGGTGGGTGGGTGGTGGGTGGAGGGGGGTGGTTGTTCCTCTTGATGAATTTTTCATCATTTTTTTCTAATTCTAGAAAGTAATTCTTTGTTAGTTTTGTTGTTATGGAGCTGAATAATTAATTTAGATAATATTGACATTTTTATTATATTGGCTGGGCCTACCCATGAGCTATTAATATTTCTCCATGTAGTTAAATCTCTTTATTTGTGTTAAGGATGTTTTGTAACTGTATTCGTATAATTCTTGATTATGTCTTGGCAGGTAGACTCCCGATTATTATGCCATCTGCACTTATTTTAAATGCAATTTCTATTTCTATCTCTTTCTGTTGAATTTTGTTGGTAATACAGAAAAATGTTGATGATTTATGTGGGTTTATTTTATATCCTGCAAATTTGCCAAAGTTGTTAATTGTTTCAATTAGTTTTCAGTTTATTTTCTAGGGTTTCTCAGTACATTATATTGTCTGCAAAAAAAGAAAAAAAAAGTGATAGTTTTGTTTTCTCCTTGACTATTCTTACTCCTTCAATTTTTTCTTGCCTAATAAAGTAATAACTAACAATAGTTAGTATGATATTGAAAAATAATGGCAATAATAGATTTCCTTGCTTCACTTTGATTTAATTGGAAAGGCTTTTAGTTTATTCCCTTTGTAGATAATGCTGGTTCTCAGTTTTCGATTAATGTAACACTAAAAGAAATAATTAACATGATTGAAATTAGTATATGCCTACAACAGACGTTTCAATGGTAAATTCAAGGATAAATGGAAGAATAAAATATGTATCCATGACTATACCTGTTATTTTAACTGGTCCTGATGAGGTTTAGGTTTTGGGGTTGCCTTTAGTAAGGATCCAAATGATAAGGTCTAGATTTAGAGAACCAAAATGAAATTAGGGTTTCTGGTGGTCAGGGAGTTAAATAAGGTCTAGTGGCAGGTTTGGGGTTCAGGGAACCAAATGGAGAGATTTGGCTCCACTACATCCTCTTGGGTTTCAGTGCAAGGATAGGGAGTTTGGGGGAACTTCCTTCTGGTGGAGCAGAGATTCTCTGTAAAGGAATTTACAAACCCAAAAAACCTAGATTGGTAAAAGTATTATTTTAGGGATTGGGAAGTAAGGTTAGAAATCCTGACAGTGAGGCATAAGGTCTCATTAGGGAGATAGGTGAGGATAAAGAGAGGATAACACTGGAAGAGAATAGTATTCCAGTGGGCAGAGGTTTCCTTGTCATGGCATAGCCTAGCATGGCATAGCATGGCACATTTAGAACTTTTGCAAAGAGAGGATTTTAGTTTGGCTCGTTTAGTATAGGAGCTTTGACTACCAGCTAAAGAGGACTAGTGGTTGACATTCTACAAGCTGGGTTTCAGCTTGGTCTGGAATTTGAATAGAATTCAATGACTTTCAGGACTGAACCGAACCCACCTAGATAACAAGAATGAAACTGCTTGTCCCTCGGGCAGGGTCCCTCACTGAGGCAGAGTTGAAAGAGATTTTTTCCTTCAAGGAGTTTACAAATTTTGGGGTCCCTTCTTCATTCCCTCAATGGCATAAATCTACTGGGGGAAGGAGGGTTATTTTTTACATATTTGGTATCCCTTACAATCATCAGAAAAGTATAGTGTAAATTTCTTTTAGGTAAGCACTGTCTTTTTTGTATTTATGTCCCCAACACTTAGCACAATTCCTGGCATATAGTTGATGTTTAATAAACATTTATTGACTGACTTTTAAATATTTTAGTGCATTTCATATTAAGAAATCTAGTAACTAAACAGTTGTGATTAAGGTACAACTTAGTATGTCTAGATTAATTGTAACTAGGCACAATATGGATTTTTCATGATCCAGGCAATCCAGAGAGCTGGTTTAGCACTTTTCCGTACATGGAGAAAATTGGAGAAGTGTCACAATGGGCAGCATCAATGCTGTGGGGGCTGATACTCTATAATCTTTCTAGAAAGCAAACTCTTTTCAGGTGGTAAACCAGCTATCCTAGTAAGATCATTATCATAGATCATGTCATATATTTAAACCTGGAAGAAAGCCAGAAGAGGTCCAGCCTCTTCATTTTGTGGATAAGGAAAATAAGGCATAAAGAAGTTAAATGACTTAAAGAAGGTCACAAAGATAGTGTCAAAGGTAGATCTGGAGAGATTTCTGGTAAAAAATTTTGTATGGAAAAGTGATTCAGAGTTTGGAGATCCAAATATATCTTGGATAAATGATTTAGTAATAAAAATCTAAATCATTGGGCAACATTATTAAAACATGTTAGATAACATGAATGATGTTACAGGTAACATGCAATAATGTAAATTGATGTCTATGATAAGATTAGATTCTGCCTTTTAATTCTGACACACATAACTTGAAGCCACAAAAAGGACTATAATAAAAAACTGTCTCTAATTTAGTACAAAGTACCAATTTTCATTATTTTCAAATGGTTTCTGATCTTGATATCATTTGGACTTCTTTAGAAAGAACTGAGACTGATTTAACTGACCACTGCATGTCTCTCTGCAAAGCCAGCAAATTGAGTTGACAGGATAGAGAGCTGCTACTAGTGCTTAGAACAGTAACTTTAAAAATTAACTTTTTAAAATAAAAGTTAGGCTCTGTTGAAAAACTACCTAGATAGAGTAGAAAACATAGTAGAATCAAAGGACCAAGATCTGAACCCTTGTCTATTATCTAGTACCTATTGTTTAACCCCTCTGAGCTTCTGTTCTTCATCTCCAAAATAAGGAGATGGCCTATGAAGTCCCTTCCAGGTATCAAGCTATGATCCTATGTCAGAGTTGGAAGGAGCCTTAGAGACTTGCATCTAACTTATTCATTTTGCAAATGATATGATGAAAGTTGCTTAATGTCACAGAGCACATTTTTACTGGCAGAATGAGAACTTTAAAACCCTGGCCTAATGATAGCCAGGCTACCCAGACAAAAATAGTATTGGAACAAAGACTGTATTTCACAGGGAAAAGATGGTTGAATCAAGCCTAAACCATTGTAAGGATGTTTGTGCTAGAATAGAATCATCTACAATTGATCTTAGATTCTTGGATTGTTCTATCCAAAATAAGAACTACTGTCCTTGTTTTTTTGACTCATACGAGAGAAGACTCGTGTCCAACCTTTGTTTCAGACATAGCCTGAATTTATCTATGAAATCTATAAGCTTGCAAATTTAAAAATTTTTAAATTTGACATTTGATTTCACCAGATAAATTCAAGTATTGTAATTTTTTTGTGTCCTCTCCACCTCCAATTGGAAGTTTAAATTAGAATAGAAAAGGAAAAAAGCTTAAAGTCAAATGATTTAGGTACCCTAATGATGAAAGCTCTGGATAAATAAATAGAAAAATAAATGAATATATAAAAGAAAAGTAATCACTTAATATAACAATGATGACTTTTGCTACCAAAAACCGACTCCATACCTCCATGGAAAACTGTATAGTTTTCCATGTAAAAAGACATATAATGATAAAAATCCACCCTTTTTTATGTAAAACTAAAGTGTCTTATAACACTCTAACAAGCATTACATTAACTGTAGTAGTATGTGATCTTTTCTCTGTCATCCTTTCACCCCATTGCAGTAGAGATTTAGATTTGTTGTGGCTTAAATATAAGCCCTCTAAGGTTCATGATAGTTCCCAATATGCTAGTTCATGTTGCTCCCTTATTAAAAATTTTCCATTGACCTGTGCCATTAATAAAGAATGAAAGTGAGTAATTTTATCTTTATACTTAAAATATCTGACACTTTCAGAAGCAATTGTTTCTGACCCACTTAATGTACATAGATTCACTATGCTGCAAAACCTGTGAATTGGAAATTGAGCAATTCCAGATGCAACTATCATGTGTACTTAATTGAGACATAGAGATTCCAAAATCTCAGAGGTTTTGGAAAAAGGACCTGAATTTCTAAGAGTATTAATGGTAACTGGAGGTTAATGGTCCATAGTTCCTAGTTATTGGTTTGCTGTATACATCTTCTTTTTTTTTTTAATAACCTTTTATTGACAGTACATATGCATGGGTAACTTCTGTTCCCACTTTTCCCTTCCCTCCCTTCACCCCCTCTCCTAGATGGCAGGCTCTCTTATACATGTAAATATGTTATACTACATTCTAGATACAATATATGTGTGCAAAATGGAACAGTTCTCTTGTTGCACAGGAAGAATTGGATTCAGAAGGTAAAAATTACCTGAGAAGAAAAACAAAAAAGCAAACAGTTCACACTCATTTCCCAATGTTCCTTCTCTGCGTGTAGCTGATTCTGTCCATCATTGACCAACTGGAACTGAATTAGATCTTCTCTTTATCGAAGATATCCACTTTCATCAGAATACATCCTCATACAGAATTGTTGTTGAAGTGTGTATACATTTTCTTTATGTTTTGGAGGAGTGGTAGGAGACCAGTTTTAGAGATAGAAAGAAATAGGAGGAACATACAAAAAAAAAATCAACTAAAGGATCAAAAGGAGGCGGGTAGCTGTCCCCCTAACATAGAAGGAATGGTTTTCTGTCACAACAGGGAGGAAAAATGAAGTGGCCAGATATGATAGAGGAAGGATAACAGAACTGAGACAATTGTCAATATGTAGCAACCTTGATCTGAAGCACTTAGATATAGCTGAGCTTTTCTATATTCATTTATTTATTGACTTTATTTAGTTATTGGTCAGTCATTTTTCAGTCATGTCTGACTCTTCATGATTCCCTTTGGAGTTTTCTTGACTAAGATACTAGTCTTGCCATTTCCTTCTTCAGTTCATTTTACAGATGAGGAAACTGAAAAACAGGGGTAAGTGAGCCCAGGGTCAAATGCTTAGTAAGTATCTGAATCTGAATTTGAACTCAGAAAGAGGAGTTTTTTTGACTTCTGGCCTGACAATGCACCACCTAACTGCCAATTTTTATTTAGACTAGTAAAAAATTCCTTTCAAAAATTCCTTTCATTTTATTGTGTCTCAAAAGATTAAGCATGTAACAATTGAATGAGCGATGAATTTACAGTCAAAAGACTTAGGTTCAAATCTCAGGCTTGTCACTCTGTCTGACTTTGGGCTTCACTGTAGAATGAGGTTTCTAACATCCCTATAAAATGTTATTACTGAGAATTGGCAGTCATATATATCTATTATCCTCTCCTCCTCTGACTTTATCACTATCAATGTTCACCTCCCTTCCCCCCAATCTCTCACCTCACTCATGGACTATAATAGTAGATATAGAATTAGTTTTCTACCTCAATCAAGTTTCTCCCCATTGTAGGCCATCTTCCACTTACCTGTCAATGTGATCTTCCAAAAGTATAAAACTGCTGATACCACTTTCCCCTACCCCATTAAGTAGACTTCACTCATTATTATCTTCAGGGTCAAATATAAAATCTGTTTGGTTTTCACAGTTCCCATAACCTGGCCCTGTCCTGCCTTTCCAATCCTCTTCTACATTGCTTCTGTTTTTATATTCTGCAATCTAGTGATACTGTGTAATAGGCTGAAACTCTTGAGTTGTTGCACTGAGATCCCAAGCACTTGAGGTTAATTAGCAATTGGACAATACTCTATTAATATCTGCCTGGAGAAAGAATGGCCCCGCCCACTCTCTGTGCAAGTTTGATGTGTTGTATAGGAGATTGCGTAGAAGATTTGGTGGGTGGAGTGTGAGAGCCAGAGGCACGGCTGGCCAGATTAGTGTTGCTATTGCTCTCATTTCATATCGCCATTCTCCTTCACCTCTGCAAAGAATAAAGATCAAGGATTTTCCCTTATTCTGACTCCGGTTGATTTTAATATACTCTGGGTGCTAAACGTGGTCATCACAATACTGGCTTCCTTGTAGTTCCTTGTTGTACATAATAATCCATATCCCAACTCTGGATAGTATCACTGACTGTCCCTTATACTTGAAATTTTATCCTTCTCATTTGCCTCCCACTCTTCCTAGCTTCTTTCAAATTCTAGCTAAATTTCTACCTTTTGCAAGAAGCCTTTCTTGATCTTCCTGAATGCTAATTCATTCTCTCCAATTTATCCTTTATACATCTGGTTTATACATAGTCTATTAGACTATAACCTCCTCAAGAGCAGAAATAACCTTTCTTTTTCATTTCTTTTCATTCCTGGCAAAAATACAGTGTCTAACACTGTATTTGTCTTATTGACTTGATTTAAGGTGGAAGAGGTACTTAGAAGAAAGTTTATAACCCCTTAGAGCATATGGCTCCTTAGAGTGGTGATGGTGGAAAACAAAACAATTTTCTTCCTGGCAACCTAAAAATTGACATAGCTGTTCCACTTTTCTACTTCTGGGAAGTGGTATTATGTCTCTGACCTATGAAGGGTTAAGAATTAAGCAGATATTTCGATTACAGTTTATCACTTAATAAAAACCCATTGCAAAGTGTTTTTATTTATTTTAATTATTTTTGTACAGTGTCCTAATATTTAAAACCAAAATAATTTCTTAAAAACCTGTTGAAGCCAGAGAGTGACTCAGGCATATCTTTTTTTCCCCTTTATTTATGATATTTGATTTTTAAATTTATCCTAGTTTTCAATTAGTTTTCATTTTATATAAATTCTTATAATACAAATTCAATTTTACATAAAGAATTCTGAAAGAAATATGTATTAAAAAAAAAAACTTAGCTACAGTAATTTTTCTGTATAGCTACATCTGCTCTTCAGCTCAGCATTTTGTGGCCTCCCCGACTCCCCCACCAAAAACAAAAACAAAAAACCCACAACCCTTTAAAGAAATAATAAAAGAAAGCCCAATCACCACAAGAAAATAGAACAGAAGCAGAGAGACCAGCCCTCTGTGCTGCAAGGGAAGACTATCTCCCCACTTCACCACCTGCCCTGCATCCCTGAATATCTAGCCCTTGTGTCTTTCTGCTCAGTGAGCCTGCCCCTGTCCCCTACCACTCTTGTCAGATTCCTCCTCCTGTTCCAGCCACCACATATTCCAGAATGATGTACCATCCCCCTCTCCCTCCTTAATCAAAGTTGTCAGAGAAATTTGCATTATGTAAAAATCACTTCACATAGAGGTTTGAAAAGCAGTGTTTAAAAAAAAAAAAAAAACCCTAGGATGGACTTTTGGACCAGTAATCCTTCATCTGGAAGGAGACTGGGAAGTGGCCCAGGGGTGATGGGAGGGTTGGGGGAAACTGATGGAATACCGAGGTAAGAGACCAGACAGACAAACATTTGCATGTGTATGCACGCACGCACACACACACACACACACACACACACATACACACAGAGTAAATAAACAAAGCCTGATGATTATAGAAAGGAAGACTATAAAACTTAACCAGAAAAGGAGACAAGACTCATTGATGGGTGACCAATAGCAGCAGGAAGAAGAAAGATGGAGAATTTTTAAGGAGACAAAGCAGTCTAATTACGTAAAGAAAGATGTTTTGATCTGACTGCTCTGTATTCCAGTTGTTCATTTGGGACATAATCACCTTTGCTGGCCTGTACCAATAGCTCCTATTCCATTAATAGAAGTTTAAGAGAGTTATGTATAGAATATAAACCACAATAGAGTAACAATGTTGCTCATTTGGGAAGTATCTTGAGAGCAAGCATCTCAGTTACAAAAGGAACAATATTATTTTGTTCTGGTCCCTTTGCTTTTCAGTTGCCTGAAACTGTCAGAATTATTTATACATAATTTTTTTGTTTTGTTTTTTGGTTGTTGATGAGAATTCTTTCTCCATCCAAATCCTACTGTGGGCTCTCACATGTTTGCAGCAGACATGACCTGACTTAGGTAGTTACACTAGCTAGGTTTGTATCATATTTTGAAGTATTAAAAAGAGTATACTAAAGAGTTGATCAGTTGAGATTAAATAACATAAATTGATAGTGAATCCAGTTGACTTGATCTTGTAGCATCTCAGGGGTATGTGAGTAGGAAGAAGGTGAATGGGTGGGTTCGGGACTAATGGATAGATTGCTGGCAAAGTATGATAGGTGATAGAACAATGGAGAGATTCAAGTATAAATGCTACTCTTATGTTTGAATTGGTAAGCCATATTGTCAAGACTATGAAGAAAGGAAATTAAGGTTAGAGAAAAAAATGATTTATTGAAAGAACAGGGAGGGTGGGGGCCATCTTTAGGAGAAGTAAAAAAATAGGGAAAAAGCAAAGTATTGGAGGTTTGGGCCAAAGATAGAAAATTTCATTTTTGAATCATAGAAGTGGAACAATAGAGATAACAATAAGATGAAATGTATAATCCCTGTGTATGGATAAAGTTGAGGGAAGATGGAGGTCATAGGTGTTTAGGAAGTTGATGATTTAGGAAATAAAAATATCCAAGGAGACATTGATATACTTATTGAAATTCCCAAATATGAAGAAGACATATGAAGTGAGGTATTGAACTTTGTAAAATAGAAGGAAGATGACTTTTAGTCCAGGAGGGAAGCATGACAAGGATTTAGACGGCTGATAAAGATAGGAGAAAATGTAAAAGATAGAGAGGTTGTTAAATGGGATATGGTAGTCAAGATAAGAAACAGAGACTGTGCCTGTTCTTTCTGTTAGCCCTGGTCTTTGGGTTCTATAAAAGAGCATCCAGTTCTGGAGAAAGCAGCCAAAGATTAAATGAGTAGAAGGGCAGTATGACAAAGAGAGTTGGCCTAAGAGCCTGCCTAACCTAGGTTTAGATACATTCTCTAATGAATACTGGCTGTGTAGTCCTAGGCAAGTCATTTAACCTTTCCATTATATAAGAAATTTTCTAAGAATTTAGCAAAATTTCAATCTGCATTGGTAAAGGGAGTTTTTTCATTTAAGAGTTCTGCATTCTAGTGAAATCACAAGTTCACTCTCTGTGTCCATCATTACCTTTTATTGTTACCTCCTAACCCTGAAATAACTGAATTTCTAAACAAAATACTCAAACTAAGACAAATATTCCCTTGAAATTAATCACCTTTGAAATCCATTGTATTATCCATGGAATTCATCATTCCATCCACAGTAACTGCTTCAAAAGATAACACTTACTTGGTTGTATAAATATTGATATGGATTAAAAATCACACTTATTAGTTTAGAGTCATACTATAGCACTAATGGAAGTGAAGTAGATCAAATTCAATCATCAAATTCACTGAATGCTCACTACATGCACAACGGTGTGCTAAGCATTCAATGGATAAAGATAAATAACATAGTCTTTTCCCTTAAGAATTAGGACTTTTCATTATTAATCAGAGAAATGAAAATTAAGACAACTCTGAGATACCACTACACACCTATCAGATTGGCTAGAATGACAGGAAAAGATAATGCTGAATGTTGAAGGGGATGTGGGAAAACTGGAACACTGATACATTGTTGGTGGAATTGTGAATATATCCAGTCATTCTGAAAAGTGATTTGGAACTATGCTCAAAAAGTTATCAAACTGTGCATACCCTTTGACCCAGCAGTGTTTCTACTGAGATTATATCCCAAAGAGATCTTAAAGAAGGGAAAGGGACCTATATGTACAAGAATGTTTGTGGCAGCCCTCTTTGTAGTGGCCAGAAACTGGAAACTGAGTGGATGCCCATCAATTGGAGAATGGCTGAATAAATTGTGGTATATGAATGTTATGGAATATTATTGTTCTATAAGAAGTGACCAGCAGGATGATTTCAGAAAGGCCTGGAGAGACTTACATGAACTGATGCTGAGTGAAATGAGAAGCCCAGGAGATCATTATATACTTCAACAACAATATCATATGATGATCAATTCTGATGGATGTGGCTCTCTTCAACAATAAGATGAACCAAATCAGTTCCATTTGTTCAATAATGAATAGAACCAGCTACACCCAGTGAAAGAACTCTGGGAAATGAATGTGAACCACTATACAGCATTTCCAATCCCTCTGTTTGTGTCCACATGCATTTTTTATTTCCTTCACAGGTTAAGTGTACATTATTTCTAAGTCCGATTCTTCTTGTGCAGCAAAATATCTGTATGGATATGTATATATATATTGTATTTAACATATACTTTAACATATTTAACATGTATTGATCTATCTGCCATCTAGGTGAGAGGGTGGTGGGAAGAAAGGGAAAAATTGGAACAAAAGGTTTTGCAATTGTCAATGCTGAAAAATTACCCATGCATATATCTTGTAAATAAAAAGCTATAATAATTTTTTAAAAATAATAAAATAAAATAAAAGAATGAGCACTTTTAAAAGATTATTGGAAATAGCAACTGTGATGCCTTTGATGACTTTAAGAGAACAATTTTCATGGGATGTGGTAATAAGGAAAGAAAAAACAAACAAACAAGTGTTTATTAAGTATCTACCAGGTATGGAGATGAGGAATGAGTGGGTTGTAAGGAATTGAGGGCAGTGAATGTAAACTATTCTTTCAAGAAATCTATCTCTTGGTGGGAAGCATATAAAAGGATAAAAGGATCTGTGGAAGGTATGTGGTTTTTGTTTGGGTTTTTTGTTTTGTTTTAGGACTGAGGAGATCTGAGCATATTTATAATACAAGGGAAAGGAGCCAGTAGAAAGGAAGAAAGGTTAGATGAAGAATAGAAGAAAGAATTGATGGAGGAAGATCTTGGCAGAAGTAAGATCTATTAAGATTCAGGGTACAGCTAGAGGGAAGAAAGATATCTACCAATTTCTGGGATAGATAAGGATATTCTGAGAAGGCAGGACAGCTATTCAATTCTGGTATCTTTGCCAGTAGTAGATAATATGACTATGGTCCTTTCATTAATAAAACTGACCATACTCTTCAAATGTATCTTCTGTCATTAGCTTAAAAGACTGTTTTAGCAATGTAAAAATTTAATTTTTGCCAAACAAAACAAAACAAAAACTCTCCTTCCCTTGTGATACATAGACTTCTTCCTCTATATTCCTCCTATACTCCTCTAAGAGTATAGATAGGCTTGTTCTTTCTATTTGAAAGAACATTAATTTCAACTCTACAGGATTATGTGGGACAAACATTGTAAAAATATACAAAATACTTCTATTTTGGTTATATCGCCATTAAACTGACCTTTAATGTCTTCTAAAGAATATGAAACTCAGCTGGATGGCACAATGGATAGTGTTGAACTTGACGTCAGGAAAACATTTAGTTCTGTGACTCTGAGCCACATAATTTCTAAGCTTTGCCATACTCAACTGTAAAATGTAGCTAGCTATTAAAAGCCCCTTCCTTATAAGATTGTTAAAAGGATCAGGTGAAATAACAAGCAGAAAGCATTTTGCAAAATTTCAAGTACTATATAAGTGAATAGGTATTATTTCTTATTATACAGGAGATGCACAGGAGATGTAATAAGATGCACTTATTACACAGGAGGTTACAGAGATCATCTGAAATAAGGATAATTTTTGCATTCTTATCAATACTAACCCAAGTTTGATATCTGGGAGACAGTATGATATAGTGAAAATAATATTGGAACTTGGGGTCAGGAAATCTGGATATGAATGTGTCTCTGCTAAATGACAATGACTAAATCACTTAATTTTGAAATCTCAGTTT
The DNA here is from genome assembly GCF_902635505.1 of Sarcophilus harrisii. Taxonomy (NCBI): domain Eukaryota; kingdom Metazoa; phylum Chordata; class Mammalia; order Dasyuromorphia; family Dasyuridae; genus Sarcophilus; species Sarcophilus harrisii. Next base: position 424,981,000 of record NC_045428.1, read on the forward strand.
GCTTATTTGTAAAATGAGGAAATAACATTTTTACCACTTATCTATTTGCAAAGTTGTGGTGAGAACAAAACTTTAAAACTTATAAATGTTAAGCTATGATCATTATTTTTAAAAACATTGTGCTATTTAGAAACCCATGCTCTTTGTTCAATCTTTATGATATTAAATTGAAATGGATAAGAATACAGAATACCTGGAAATTGGGCTTAGTTTCATAGAGAAGGTTAAAAAAAAAAACCTTATGAATGTTGAATGTTTTTTAATCAAAATTGTGTATCTAAAAAATAAAACAGCTTGAATTTCATTCATATAGGTAAGAACTTCTTTCATAGTGTTATAACTTTTAGTAAAATATTCATTCTTCTTACTAACTGCAATATTGTTGTAACCTTTTTAAAACCTAAGACATCATGCAAACAAAATAAAAAATTTACCTAGATACTTCAGATGGAAAAAACTGCTTTCTTTTAAATATCTAGATTTGCTTTTCCCCATATTCACAGAATAATTCTAGACACTCACTTAACTTTGTGTGGACCTGACAATACATCATTCAGTTCTGATAGAGAAATGTATATATAAAGATGATAGATCGCTAAAGTGAATATTAGCATGGTATTATCAATACACACTAGAATTTAAGGGTTTTATTGCTTATAAACTAAAAGGGAACTAACATGATTTTTTCTTTCTGTGGACAGGAAATGTTTGATGTTATTCTGGATGAAAATCAGCTTGAGGATGCATGTGAACATTTGGCAGAATACCTTGAGGCATACTGGCGTGCTACACATACAACAAGTAGCACCCCCATGACACCCCTACTTGGAAGGAATTTGGGCTCCACAGCACTTTCACCATACCCCACTGCAATCTCTGGATTACAGGTATCTGATAATTCAGTTGCTTTTTTCAAGCATTTTCTTTACACCTTGTAGACCAATGATGGTGAATCTGAGGAGGAAAACATTCCATGGTAAAAATAAAATACATCATTTGTTAAGAGACTACTTTGTACATATCAATGCTAGTTCTTGAAGGCAATACAAGGTTTAGATCACCTCTTTATAGGTGAATTCAAAATCTCCATGTTTTAATATTTTTATTGATCTTTGATCTCATTATTATAACTCTTCTCTGTAATGACTCAGAACACAACTAGTCATGCCTTTTCATGCTATACATCTCTCAATCATATCCTTCCATAAATCTTCCATAAAGAATCCATACTAAATTGTTGTAGACATCTAATCTCTTGCCATTGCATAGGTACCAGTGGAATACACAGAGATTGTTGATTAGTAATCCCTTATTCTTTCTATGTGATGAATTTTCTTCCTTTTCTAGGCCTAGTTATCTCTAAAGTTATTCTTTATACTGTCCTGTGTAATTCTTCTTTAGTAATATGCTGCAGTTTACTTACTCTCACCATGTATTTTACCACAATCCTTTGGATTACTTAAAATTTTAATACTTGAGAGACTATACTATTTCATGATCTGTCATTATATATAGCATCATGAGAGGAATACTGATGTTAAAAAGATAGTCCATTATTTCAAAAATAAGTTTGGAGTCATTAGAAACAATATACAGTTTCCCAAATGGGCTAAGTTGGTTGTCTATCTTTATTGCCTTCTCAAGATACATATTCTAATAGAAGTATATTTATGGACCATCTCTTCAATTAAATTCATGTCAACAAATATTTATTAAATATCTACTCTGTGAAAGATATACCTGATGATGGAAAAGAAAGACAAAACTAAAACAATCCCTGATCTTAAGGAGCTTACATTCCTCTAGAAGGATATAAAATATACAGAAATATATTAAAAGGAAATGAACAATAACAATAGGTGAGAATTAGGGAAATCATTATGTAAGAGGTGGCAGATAAGCTAAGACTTGAAGAAAAATGGCTTCTGAATCAAACTTCCTTTTATATATTTTGCTTATCATGCTTTTTGTACTTTTTCATTCATCATGGATACCTTTAATATAGATGCGGCTTTGTCTAATAAAGATTTTTTTTTTTTTTAGAGAAAAGAAAATAGGCAATATCTTCTAGGGAATATTTTTTTCATGACTTATTGAGGGGTAGTAATAATTTCTGATATTTTCCACATGTTTGTTATTCTCCTTTTTCATATGTCTCAAGAAGCAATCTCTCTGCGTTCTCTAAGTCATGCTATATCTGTCACAGACCTCTGTATATTCTTTGTCTACTACTTGCTTTCTTCATCGTTGTCTTTTTTAACATCCTTTCTATTTCTCATGTAGTATAAGTTAAATAATATGTGCGAAGCCCTCTGCAAACTCAAAAGTGCTATATAGATATTATCATCATCATTAATTTATAATAATAATAATTATTATTATTATCTTTAATAATACTAGGGGCTCTTTGCAAATATTTATCATGAGACCCATAATACAAAATGATCAAATGCTCCAAGAATATTTCTTGTTGCCTTTGGATGTACAATAAAACCAACTATATTTTGTTGCCTTTTTTTCTCTCAAGAACTATGAGCCATCTTTACATTTAGCTGCATTTATTTTTGTTTTCTGTTTAATTTATATTAAGAACATCAAGACTGGTACAGCTCAGTCCCTTCAATAAAGTGTCTACTCATTGGTCAAGAGGCAGTTCAGTGGATAAACTATTAGACTTGGAGTCAAGAATCCTGTTTGACTTATTTGTCTGACTCAAGGCAAATCATTAAACCTTTAAGCCACAGTTTATGAAGCTGTAAAATGAATGGTTTGGGTTCCCTTCTAGCTTGAAGGTTGTGGTTCTAAGGATCTCATGTTTACATTTCTAATAACTCTGTTAATATGTAGTCTAAAAATTGTTTGAGTCTTTGTATCTACTACTTACCCCTCCCCATCATTTACCTATTGTTATTAGAGAAGTTGAAGGAAGCTTATGCAACTGAGTCATTGTATATTTTTCTTTGTTTGGGGTGGTCATAGTTGCCAGAGAATTCATCCTTAAGGGATTATCTTTCCAGTACTGGACTACAAGAGTTAGAAAAGTAAAAGCTGGCCTTCGGTCATTAATAACTCTGTGTACTGGGGCAAGTCACTTAATCTCTGTCTGCCTGAGTTTCCTCATCTGGAAAGTAAGGATGGTCATGATAGTATCACAGGATTTTTGTGATGATTAAATGAGATATTATTTGGAGGGCACTTAGCACAGTGTCTGGCATATAGTAGGTGCTATTATAAATGATAACTATATTATTGTCATCATCATCATTGAGTTTCTCCATACTTAGCTTGTTTTATCCCTGGAAAGCAGAAATAGGTTGTTGCCAGAATTATTCTGAAGCTTTTCCAAACTAGTAGAGTCTGCCAGAGTTTATGCTTTGCTGGCATGACCATGGCCACTTGTAGACCATGATGAAACAAAGAAGCCTAGGCCTTTGTCCAAGTCTATATTTACATAGCTAAATTCTCCTGGGAACCCCTAGCTGACCACTTAAAATATCTGCTGGACAGGGGCTGCACAATCTCAGTATTCCACTGGGGTCACAGCTCCATCATCAAAAACCTCCTAGCAACCCTTGGGGCTATTGAGTGGGGCAGGTTCTAGTGGCAAGCTGGTTTTTGCTTCTACTGCAGGCATGATGGGGCAGACAGGGATGCCCGGAATCAGAGAACAGCCAGAACCAGCTCTGAATATCCTCCCAGAACTGACCAATCCTGATGAGCTACTGTCCTATCTGATCTCCCCACCAATACTAATGATGACTTGCTGTCCCTCTTCAAGAACAACTGACCCTTGATTTCATTTGGATCCCAGCTCAGACTGAGATCTACTCATTGGTCTCAGAACTGCCATGTTCACTTATCATTGTCTCACAGTCCTTACATACTCACCTCTATTCTCCCTTATTCAGAAGCAGGGAAACTAAGGAGTTTCAGCTAATTGTATATCATTTTCATCCAACCAAAGCCACTTCTGTAGATGGTCAGATTTAGTAACCACACACATTGTGGCTGACCACTTCAATTCATTCTTCTTCTTAGCTGTTCTGGTGGTTATTTCTATGGAAGTCCCTTTCCCTCAGCTCTCTATTAGCATCAGAACTGAGGCTCCCTTTTCTTGGACCTGATGTATTCTTTATATTTTCCTACTGCACAGGCCATCCACAGTATTCTTACAGGAGCCTTTTCCAACCCTACCCTGACTGGTACCACCCCTCTATCTGACTCTGGCTTTGACCCTTCTGTTTTATCTTCTTCATGAATGTGGTAGAGTTGGAGGAGAAGTTGAGCATGGTTTGTGGTATTCTGGGCCTATGGACTCTGGGAGGGTCCTGGGTTTTTTCTTCCTAGCTCATTGATGAAGTCCTACTAATTCATTGTTAGTAGTCATTACATATGTAGACCTAAAAAGTTACAGAAAGCCTTGCTACCCTTAATTGTGTACCAAAGAGCTGTCTCGTAGACTGGCTCTTTCCTTGTCTATCTGTGGTACCCATGTTCTTTCCCCCCACTTCAAGCCAAATACAAGAGGCTGTGTAGGTTAGGACTGAAGGGGAGGGATGTGCTTAATTACAAAGCATAAAATGTACTTATTGTAGAAATACTAAAATCAGGCTTGGGGAGAAAGGGGAAAAAGCTATTTAAAGGGAAAAAATAAAAAATAAAATGTGTTGGACAGCTCCATTTAAATGTCTTTACCTCAAACTTAATTATGTTCAAAACTGAATTCATCATCTTTCTTCCTTAAACTTGCCCTCCCTCCAACTTCCCTCTCTCATTTGAACTTTCTCTAGTCACTCAGCTTCATAACTTTGGAATCATTCTTAGTGTTTTCTTGAACTTGGCAATTAGGAGATCATTAGTGACCTTTTAAGGAATATTTTCAATAGAATGATAGGGTTAAAAATCTTATCCAAAGAGATAAGCAAAAAGTGTATATTAAAGAATTAGAGGGGGGCAGCTTGGTGGCACAGTGGATAAAGCACCAGCCCTGAAGTCAGGAGAATCTGAGTTCAAATCTGACTTCAGACACTTAACACATCCTAGCTGTGTGACCCCGGGCAAGTCACTTAACCCTAATTGCCTCCGCAAAAAAATAAAATAAAATAAATGAAAAAAGAATTAGAAGAGTCAAGATCAAAAGTCAACTTTTAGAAAATTACTTCTATCTAGATATACAATGAAGTAGCTAACTTCTTTTTTTCCTTTGATACATTCTGTTCTCCTTTCAGTATTCTCTTCCATGGGCTCTATACCTTAATGTTTTAGGGGAAAGACCTAACATATTGAGTAACATATAATAATGTATTATCTTAATAATCAATATTCAAATGTCTCTGTGATCTCATTATTATAAAAGTTCTCTCCAGAGAGGGTGATCATAGACTATTCATGCCTATTCAGTTCCCATAAGTTTACTACCAGGGATTTACCCAATACTCTTGGAGCCCTTCACATTTGCTCCTGGTATCATAAAGATTCAGTGGAGAAAACAGACCACCCAGCAGCTGTCCCTTGCCTACATGATATTTGCCTTCTTTTTAAAAAATCATCCATTTCTTTTATAAGATTCTTTATACATGATCTTTCCATAGAGTTCATTATTCATAGTATCAGGTAATGAAGCCTGCTGATACTCTTATTATTTTTGACGTAATAGTCAATATAAATATTTAAACATACACCATAATTTTGTGATATTTCTTGAAAGACATACCAACTGGAATAAACTTCTTTATGTATACTTTCTTTTTTTATTATTAGGCAAGCCATAAAATAGGGAGATGTGATTACCAAAAGTATTTACATGGGAGAGATCCAGCATTTAATGACCTCAAATTTCTACTGAAATGAAAATCCATATTTTAAATATCAATATTCTTCTGAAGCATGGCTAGAAGTCATAGTTACAGTACATAATACTTTTATGTGCAATTAAAATTCTATTATTCTTCCAAATCCCTAAGAAGTGAATCTAATGGTGGATGTTTCAAATATACATTTGGGAATAGACTGGCATTTTGGCAGCCCTCAAATGGCAGTTATCATATAGAGAATGAGCAGGATCTCCAATTATGCTTTTTAGTACAGAATCCAGACATGGTTGCATTTGTAGCTTATGTTTCTAAGCATTTTTTCAAGTGTGCAAGTATAGCTCCTATACACATAATGCCTTGCATAAGATCCAATCTTAGTCAGCAGTCATAGAACTTCTCCAAGAGGGAATGTGGAGATGGATAAAAATGAGAATTTTTCTTTCCTCCGTTGTTCTTTTGTATGCATTGTAGTATGTTCAGGCCCAGACATGGAGAATCAGAGTAATTATGTTACCAAATGAATGTTGCCTTTGCTGAATTAATTATTATTTACTTCTTATCCAGCAGCTGCAGGAATGTAAAGACCCCCCCCCCCCAGCTAACTGACTCTGAGGAATATGTAGTCAATTGAACCTTCTTGCATCATGACTAGTTTTGTTTTAATGGGTTATAATGATAGTCATAATTGTAGATCATGTGGAGTTAACCCTGAGATAAATGGCGCTCTCTGAAATGCTATTATAGTTACATTACTATGCTACAATATTGCATTTTTATGAGTGCAAGAAGTACCATATGAATGAATAGCATCAGGGGATAGAAATGAACATATTATAAGGTAGATATAATATGTCTATTGAATCATGTCTTGGTTTTACATACTGTAGAGCTAATTTGGATATAGCAATTCCATTGTCTTGTTTGGGTGAGTTCTGAGAAACACAATGAAGAATTTAAAATAGATTTATTAAGAGGTATATTTCTGTAACATATTTATAGAAGTTCAGTTATTATGAATATGACACTGCTGGTATATCATCAGAACATTCATTTAGTGTTTGTTTTCTCATCGTGGTAATGAGTTCTCACTGAGCCATTTGCATCACTGTCCGTTTTGGCTTATGACCACTGGCATGTTTGTTAGACTATTGATTAGGGTCAAGGGTACAATATGTTATCTATATCTCTGAAACAGTTTTCTCTTTTTTGAAGCTAAAAATCCTGCAGGAAAAAAGAAACCTAGGACCTATCTCATTAGAATATGGCTCACTACTAAGATAACTAACTTAAGCTGTTGGTAAGATGCAGGTGGACACTATATGTATACACAAAAACTCAGGTGACCATGCTGGAGAGTATGGGTCAATATAAATGAAAGTTTTGAACTTGAAGTTCTTAAGAATTCTTATAAATTAGAAATATAAGTTTGTTATTCTTTACTCAGGCATCTGTAAGTGGAACAATTCAATCTCAAAATTTCTTCTATCCTACTGTGGGAAAATTGTAATATAATTTTAACTTTCTATTGAGCTCTATCATATTTGGCATTCAGTCCTGAAGAGTACATGAGAGGTTTGGGAGGAAAGGATAAATATTAAACCTGAGTCCAACAAGAAAAAATACAAAGAAGAGAAATTCTAAAACCAGGAATTAATGCCATTCTGAATTAAGAGGGAAGATTATAGCAGTGGGAATCAGCATGTTATAGCAAAGGGTATTGAAAAAGAGCATATAAAAAGGAGAAAAGTTTAAATGTTAGACCTAAGGGGGATCTTACAGTGAAGTTTAGGATTTTATTAATGATAGATAATTTGCTTTCTCAGCTTTCAGTTGGCTGTAGAATCTTGGTCTGTGGTTCACTACAGACAAAATACTTTTAACTATGTTGATGGTAGGAAAATGAAAACAAGCTTCCCTGTCTACCAGATCTTGACTGTAAACCTGACCCTGAACCAGTATTTCTGTTTTTCATCATTAATGACCTAAGACAGTTTCTGGCTTTAATTTTAATTTTTTTTGTGTTGAACTTTTTTTACATTGAGATTTTCTCACTCTTAAGCCCTCTTTACTAATCTCCAGTAGCTTTATTGAGATTAATTTTCCACAGAACTTGAGGTAATATCTTATGAATACTATAGGAACCATTATAAAAATATTATATTATATATATTATATAAAATATATAAAAAATATTGAGTAATAAGTTTAATCAGTCAAATAGGTTATGTTGTTTCTGTTATATTAATTTAGTTTTATATGAAAATACAGATTATTACAAATTCATTAAGAAAGCAAGATCTGATTTCATCCACAGATTTGTTAATTATTTGTTTCAGCCTTGATTTTACAATTCTCCAAAATGCTTTTAAAGGAAGATATATATATATATATATATATATATATAATAATGTTGTAGCATAAAATCAAATAAAAAGAAGACTAGCAGACAATCTAAATTATAATTTTAAAAGAATATTATGATATTTCAATGGCTCTGTGATTTCACTGATGTGAGAATTTCCTTCTATCACATCATTATAACATATCAGGAAAAGTATATGTTAAAAAAAAATATGGTCCTTTGTGTCAGAAAGAAGCTTGGCATCATTAAATATAATACACACTTACTTTTCCTCAAAGCAAGCCAGAATTCCTTTTTTTTTTTTTCTGTTCACTTCTCAGCCAAATTCATTTTCCATCTCCCGTAAATATCTAAAATATACATGATAACAGATCATACAATTGTATATCATAGTTTGAACAATAGACATTCTTCATCTTGTCAATTTGTCCCATGGATAGAGTTAAGCTAAACTCTTTGTGAGTGTTTATGGGCCTAATTTAGGTGGTCCTGCAGTGTTCTAAAATTTGATGCAGTCAGAGTATTTGGAGTAGTTCATTCTATATAAAGTATTCTTCCATTTGGATTCTTTGCTGGACATTTTCCATAAAATTAGAGACCAAGTTTAGAAAGCATATATCTGCTGGTTTTATTCTTCATTTGGAATTAATACTCAATCAGAGGGTCATTGAATAGTTATTCTTGTTGTTTAATATTTTAATGAAATTTGGAACATTTTAATTGTATACCTTAAAGAATGTTAAAGATAGCATTTTACTATTGAATCAAAAATTTTTAAATAGATAACAAATAATAAAGAAAATTGGATTCTGTATTCTCTGAACTTTTTAGTCAATTATCTGCTTGAAAAGATGTGGTCAGCTGAAAAGATGTGGCATGTGTTTGTTAATGCCACACTATTCCTTTCTCATATCTTCATCAAGGATTTTCTTGAAGAATATATAGATCATTCCCATAGGATTTTGCAGTTATGGAAAAGCAGACTTATGGATCAATATTTATGTAGTACTTTTTTTTTTTTTTTTCTGAGGCATTTGGAGTTAACTGACTTGCCCAGGGTCACACAACTAGGAAATGTTAAATGTCTGAGGTCACATTTAAACTCAGGTCCTCCTGATTTCAGGGCTGGTGCTCTATCCACTGCCCCACCTAGCTGCCCCTGTATTTTATTTTTCAAAATATGTAAAAAAGTAGTTTTCAACATTCATTTTGGTAAAATTTTATGTTCCAATTTTTTCTCTCTCCCTTACTTTCCCTTCCTCAAGATAGCAAGCAATTTGATATAGGTTAAACATGTACAATTCTAAGCATATTTCCATATTTGTCATGTTATGCAAGAAAAATGAGACCAAAAGGAGAGAAAAACACAAGAAAGAAAAATCAAACAAACAAAAATGTTTAAAAATACTATGTTTCGATCCACATTTAATCTCCATGGTTTTATCTCTTCTTGCGGGTGGCATTTTACATCCCCAGACTATTGGAATTGTCATGGATTACTGCATTGCTGAGAAGAGCTAAGTCTGTTATAATTTATCATCATATAATCTTGCTGTTATTATATATAATGTTCTTCTTGTTTTGTTCACTTTACTCAGCATCAGTTCACATAAGTCTTTCCAGGCTTTTTTTTTTTTTTTAAATAAGCCTGCTCATTTCTTCTAGAACAAAAATGTTCTATTACATTTATATACCATAATTTATTCAGCAATTCCCCAATTGATGGGTATCCACTCAATTTCTAGTTCCTTGCTACTACAAGAAGGGCTGCTACAAACATTTTTGCACATATGGGTCCTTTCCCCTTTGTTATGATCTTTTTGGGATGCAGACCCAGTAGTGATCCTGATGGATCAAAGATATGCACAGTTTTATAGCTCTTTGGGCATAATTTGGTCACCTTTTCTTAATTTTTTTTTCTTTTATACATTTGGTATCCTCTCATATATCTTGAGAATTGATCTTATCTTTCAAAGTCTTCAGAATTTCATTGCTTCTAACGTGAACTTTTTCTATGTATATACTTCATCTAGTTTGATTGTTCTTTGTTTTCTTCAGGACCATTTCTATTTCTTCAAAAAGTATACTTGGGGTCTATGATATTAGAGTGAAATACAATGGTTCATTTCTCCTTGATGGAGGAAAAGTTAGCTGTAAAAGCTTTGACATTTCTATTCTTTTTTGGTCTGTTGTCCTTTCAATTTCATCTATAAATGGTTTTAAGATGATCTGGCCCTACTGGTTCCTAAATTTTTTTCATCTCTACTATTTCTCAATTCTATTCATCTTCTCCATAAGATGTTATAACTTCCTATGAACTTAGTTGTCATATCTCTAGATTTGATAAAAAGATAAAATTTCTGTTTGCTAAGGTAATTTCTGTTGGGTTTGGGGGGGTAGGACAGAGATAAGGGGAGTGCCACTACATTATGTCAATTGATTTATAACAATTAAGCTTGCTTAGGAAATAGAGATTATCTGTTCTGGTCTGTTCTTTTATCCATTCCAGAATTTTCAATGTCATTAGCTTATTTAAATAGACCAAACTGAAATTCTTGCAATTATATGCATGTTTTCTAAGTTTATTCAATCTTTTAATTTAATATTATTTTTACTTTAACAACTCAACAGTCTGAACATACATAGATGATTTAAAAATAACTTTTATAATAGATGGTTAGTTGTTTCCTATTTGTTGAAACATCACTTAATGATTTTACTTAGAACTTACATTACCTAGTACCTCATGATTCTTTTCTTGAAGATTATATTTATGATGTATAGATGAGAGGTTTTTGAATACTTCATAAGATTTTGGCCTCTTTCATTCCTTAATTCTGAATCACATTTTCAGAAACATTTTTGCTATTCTTTCCTATGACCATCTAAAGTATGTATTTTGTTCAATTGAAGCACTTAATTTTTTTTTAGTAGAATTTCTCTAAATTTCTCATCCTTTACAACGTGTTAGGATGTAAGTTTCAATTCCCATCATAGTGGTAGTTTTCCAGATACAACTCATAAGCATCTACAGTATACAGGTCTCCCATAAAATTGTGTTTCTCTATAATTGTATATTCCCTTTGGATGAATGAACAAATTAACTGTGTTTACTTCCTTTTGTGGAAAAAACAAACAACTTTTCAAAGAGATCTTAGAAGCCATCCTTCCATGTATCTGTAATTCTCTTTTGTGTTTTCATTGATAGTATGAATATCAAAATTAAAATGATTTAATTGTTTAAGTACAATGTCAACTAGGTGATCTTAAGTTAAAAAAAAACAAACACCACTGTGGTTCTAAACACTCTTTGTCTTCTTTTCCTCCACTCCATTGTCACTTCGAAATAGAAGTGGACCGACACAGTACTCAGGGTTATTATTTGTTTTTCTTTGTTTCATGGATTTTTATTAACTAGTGACTAATCTAATAGTGATTAGCCTTTCCATACTTCACTAAGATAGCAGTTGGAAAGCAAACATTGTCTGTGTCTGAAATTGTACCAAAATCTTAACTACATGGTAGAATCTACCAGAAGTTTTACTACATTTAATACCCAAGTGACATAGAGACTGTAGGGATCTCTATAGGGATCTCACACATTATACAGAGGTATGTGGACATCTAATTTTGGGTCATGACTTCTTTATTCCATTCTGTTTTCACACTGATAAGTATAGCTTTACAGAGAAAGATCACCATAATGTTTCTATGATTCTCTCTCACAAAGTCTGAGATATAACTGTTGAAAAGAAATCCCTCTCCCTCACTACCAGAGCTCTTAGCTTTCAATGAATTTCTATTTTTATAATTCAGCCACTGACAAGTCACTTTTAGATCTTAAACATCATAAATATATATTAAGCAAATACATAAATAATGAAAATCCACACATGAAACTAGGTCACATTGAAAACCCATGTGTTTGGGTGACACACATTGTATAGAAAGCTTTGATGTTAGTGTTTTATTCAGAGATATCTGTACTACCCAAAACTCTGTTAACAGCTCATCTGCTGATTCTTTCTTTATACTCACATTTTTAAATTTTTAATAAATAAAATCTCTTTAAAACTCTTCACTAGTCTATTCACCTTCTACCTTTTACAGGGTTGTCATTATATGTATTACAGAGTTCATTTTCAGTCCAAAATTGGTCAAATTCCATCTGAAAACTTTCTTTAAATATGAACAATTTTTAATTAAACCAAACTTCTTTTCCTATTCCATTTTTGTTATTGTTGTTGAGTGTTTCCAGTTGTGTCCCACTCTTTCTGACCCCATTTAGGGTTTTCTTGACTAAAGATAGTGGAGTGATTTATCATTTCCTTCTCCAGCCCATTTTACAGATGAGGTATCAAAATGTTCATCTATGACAGAGGTAATGTTTTACTTAGATCATGCACCAACTGATATAACTCTTTACACCAAAATATTTTTGTATTCTTCTCAGCACCATACCTCTCATGTGAAAAGGTCCTTAAAATAGCAATACAGAAATATAGTAGGAATTTTGCAGAAATTAATTACATTTTCATTAAAATAAGATAAAAGAACTGAAGTGAAATACATAGCTATTAAGAGTGAGACAAATTTAAAAGTCATAGAATGTCAGTACTAAAAGACACTTTAACATTTATCTAGTCCAGCTTTTAAAAGTGAGACAAATTCAAAAGAGTCCAAATGCTATTCAAGATCTGACCAGGTGTATGTCCCAAATGATGGGCAAGAGGATATAGGTAAGAAGTATCAAAAATAGAGCAAAAAAGAAGCATTTGTTTACCAACTCCAAGCAATGTTATTTTGTGTGGAAGTCAGTCAATAGAATATTAGAAGAAAAAAACCACAGGTACAAACTGCCAGCAAAAGAGAGCACCGGGAATATCAGGGAACAGAAAATTAAATAGGAGTGAGATCAATTCTGGAAAGCAGACAAAGTATAGTTATGCTTTGACTAACCAAGGACTGATGGCAGTAGTAATCTACTTTTTAAACATGTTTTGATGCAGGGTCAGTAAGGGAAGGGAAGAAAGAAAAAGTACTGATATCTGTAGGTGAGGAAACTCAGTCTTATGGTCAAAGCAGGAATAATATAATAAATAGTTATGTGAATTTTAAGTAATTTCTCTGTTGTGAAATAATTCTTTTTTTTACAAGGAGAACTCAAAATATTTTTGTATATATTAATTCTCTTCAACACAACTTTCAATTTTATATATATACACATATCACATGTTTAAGAGGTAGAGTAATAAAGCAGTTCTTTTCAATGAATACCTGATATCGTTATGATTTGGGCCCCAAGTATAAAGGACCAGATATTTTAAGTGTGTGACTTGACCTAAATTACATTTAAGGCCTTAGATCCTATTCACTAACAAAATTCCAGGCACTTTTTTTTTGTACTCATGAAGCTTCTGATCTAAGGAATGAGGAGAATTAGAAAGTCTCTATTAAAATAAATGTTGAATCAGAAGGGATGGTGCAGATTCTAAAAGTCAGAAAAACAATAGCTCCCATGACAACTTAAAATTCAAACAGCATCTTGACAGCATATTATGAGTGAATGAAAGTTTTAATCTCTTTGCTTTATTCAGCAAAGTATGTGACAACAGATTATGGGAGCTCAAACTTTAACTCTTCTCCCCTAATTTTGTACCCAAGAAGCATATTTTTGTCCCTCTCCCTCCCCTGATACACCATGATATTTGCCATCCTTTTAATATTTTGTTATGCATAACCGTTAAGAAATTGATTTTTAGACAAACTTAACATGCAGCATTTTCCAAAATAAATTTAATATCTGTATGTAAAAAGGCATATAAATACCTATTATACAAAGTTATTCCAATAAATTTTAAAAGCTCTTTACAAAAGGATAATGATGAATAATAAGCTAAATGATATCTCTATGAATCTTGACTGACAAAGCAATTATAGTGAGGAAAGAAGCAAGGACCATGTAGCTTCTCAAATGTGTTGAATAATTGGACTGAAGAAAAACTAGAACTACTATTTTATCAACTGATATCCTAAGGAACTCTTAAAAAAGAAAGTTTTTCTTAGTATTGTTTATTAGTTATTAGATCTGATTTTAAATAATAAAAATGTTTTGAACATCTGTCCCAATGAAGTGTTTTTTTCATTTAGAGGAAATATAAAACTGCTCTAAAGGTCTATTTGATCTAGTGTATGTTTCAAGAAACTAGGTTTTTAACATCTTATAATAGTCCATATAAATATAGTTACTATGCCACACATTGACATTTTGAAGGTTCATAAAGGTGAAATTAAGTTGACTTTCTTTAATCAATGAATTATCTGATGTTTTTAGAGCCAGCGCATGAGGCACAGCAACCACTCTACTGAGAACTCTCCAATTGAAAGACGAAGTCTGATGGCCTCTGATGAAAATTATCACAATGAAAGGGCCCGGAAGAGTAGGAACCGCTTGTCTTCCAGTTCCCAACACAGCCGAGATCATTACCCTCTTGTGGAAGAAGAGTACTCTGACTCATATCAGGACACTTATAAACCCCATAGGAATCGAGGATCACCTGGGGGATATAGCCATGATTCTCGACATAGGCTTTGAGTTTGAGAACATGTGGGGGGTGGGGGGAAAATAGTATTCATCAGTTGACAATTTGCCATAACATAACTAGGACAAACTAATCATCTTAACTTGGCAGGTCAAGCACAGTGTTTGCTGTGTTTATCAGCTGCTGTCATTTGATGGTAGGTAAAGGGCAAAAAAAAAAAAAAAAAAAAAAAAAAGTACATCAAGCCCTAATGTTAGAGGGAAATTAGATGCCCAATCATATAGTTGTTGTTTTTTTCTTTTGTTCTTTTTTTTTTAATGTAACATTATAACTACCTTTTTCTTCATTAGGTGTTAGACACATCAGTGTGTAATTTAGGGTACTTATCAAGGCACATATAAAATAATTTCCTGTGCTGGAAATTCCAAATGACCAGTTCCAGTTGGAACCAATTTATAAACCAATTCCTGTTGGAATTTGGGAGAATCGACTAGAAAGTCTACTTGAGCATGTTGCAATCAATTGAAAATTTAAAAAAAAAAAAAAAAAGCTAATGAATAACAAAACCACAATGTTCAATACAAACCAAAAAATAGCTACAGTATTTGTTTGCTGGGAGCTAAATTTACACTTAAGGTTGAAATACATAAACATTTTATTATGTGTTAACATTTCTTGAATGGCTTTTTCAGATTTAACCAAATATAAAATGTTGATAGTGCCAAAAATCTCATATTAATACAGCAATTACACAGTATTTAATTTTTTGTTTTGTTTTGTTTTCCTGGCATGGCTGTTGCCATCAAAGTATTTTTCTTTATGTTTAGTCACCTTAATTTCTTATAGAAGTTGGCAATGAAAATTGGTATTTTTACAGCAGTGGGAAAGAGAATGGCATTAACAAAACAAAGTATTACTGGTATTGTGAAATACAAGATGGAGTGTTGTCCTCCCTTTGATCAATCTGAGCACAAATACACATGCCCAGGAATATAATGTGAGCTAGGAAAAAATGTGACATTCTCTCATTTGCACTTTCTTCTAGGTAGGAATTGATCCATTCCAGTAATCACAAACATAAATTCAGTACTTACCTGCCAGCACAATTGAGTACCTTTCCACTGCATCATCTAGTCTGTCTTTGAATGTCTGATTGTCCCAGCCCTATATAGATATTTCTTCATAACCACATTCAGAAGGATTTTTTAAAGTAGTCACTTTCAATTTTGATATTGAAAGCAGCGTTTATACAAAATGATGCTAGTAATAATTTTTTGAAATGAATGATCAGATCAAAGAGCTTGCAATAAAAAAAAAACAGAATCAGAAATACCTGCTCACTAAAATGATAATGCTGACATTTTTAATGCACAGAATTATATTATGAAGAATTTGGAAATGATGCTGCCTTATTTCTAAAGAGCACTCCTTTTCACCTACTGAGACTTCACAATTTTTCCAGTGGATAGACATTTATGTAATTGGGGACCTTGTGTCTTACATTATCAAAGAAGCCTTAGATCCAGTATGATCCAAGAAATTATTGGAACCAACCATTTTATACAACACACCAATGTCTATAAAACAAATAATTATTTCTAAAAGTCCAAAATGCATGTATTTTCTAAAAGCCTGACAGGACCAGGCGTAAAAAAAATCCTTTTATACTGGTTCATGTCATGAAACCTATTTTTGAAAAATAACAATTATTAATTTTATATTATCTTATTTTCTTCCCCAAGCATCTTAATATTTAAGCTCTCAAGGCCCATATCAATTAAATAATTTTCCTGACCAAGATAAAATCTTATATTTTCTGGATCACTTACAAAGATTTTGACCTCCTTTACAGCTCTCCTCTCTGTGTTCTTCCCCATCTTCCTTTCTCCTCTTGTTCACTGTGCACATTTCATAATGATCATGGTTAGCTTATAATAAATAAGGATAACTATTAATCATTTAATTCAGTTAAGTCAGTTGATACAACTCAAAAATGGTGTTCAGTAAAAACATTAACAAATGCAGCACTGACTTTTAGGGTTATTTTGCCATCTCTAGAGAATATCCAGATGATTAGGACCATCAGTAAAGATACTCAAAAGAGCTGCATCCATTATTGAACAAAGAATAATGTGACATGTTTTTCACTTTAATTCAAAGCATAGAAGAATATTGTCCAATAATTTAAAATATTTATCACATGTACAGCACTCATATTTGCATGAGAAAGAAAACACTAGGCAAAACATTTTTCTATAAGCTTTACCAGTTTTGTTGTGTGCATTAAAATATTACTTGCAAAAAGTACACTGAGATGTAAACTCTAGACTAGACAGCTGTTCAGCTTTATTATGTAGTAAAATTAGCTATCTGATCATTTAGCTGCTTGAAGATATGTACATTTTATGGCAGGTAGCTACAACAGCATTTACATATATTTTTAGACAAACAAGATGACTATATTATTTCCAATTTTTTAAAAGTACTTTATTTTCAAAACCTCTTGAGTCTTCTTTTAAGTCTTCCATGTCATGCTAATAAAGAGGTCCATTCAATCATTATATGTGCACAAAATCAATCATTGTGTCAAGTACTTTTGCTTTCCATTCTTAACCTGAAGTGAACAATTTTGGAAAGGATATTATGTATAACATTGAATAATCCTGTTTAAATACTTTCTTTAATTTGCCATATTTGTCCCCCTCTGCTTTGTGTATATGAAGCATTTAATCTCCAAATGAACAATAGGCCAGTTTTCAAACTTCAGTGATTTTGTGTAAAAATGGCATTAAACTGACCTTAGACAATGAAATGAATCATTTCTGAAAAACATTATCATGCATTTTAACAACAACAAAAAAGTGCAGACACCTTGTTATTGCTTAATTTGAAGATTTTATTTTAAAAAGTTAACATTTCAATAAGCAGGAAAAATAAGCACTACAATGTTTGGGGGCCATTTTTAACTCATTGTTTAGAGTTATATATTAGAACTTCTACATGTCAGCCAGATGTCTTGTGATATATATTATGAAATGGTTTAATGTGACATTGTGGAGTTAATGTAGTCCTGACTGAATAGAAATAATGCCAATTTGCCAATTCTAATGTTTGACTTTTAATGGTTATAATATGACTATAAAATAAGAGTAAGCAGTTAACTGTTTAACTCCAATGCATAAAAGCAGCACCTAGACATATTTATAAGGGATTAATGGTTATTTGTTATCTTTATAAATTTTTATTGGGAAAATACTGATTGATAATAATTTAGATTCGTAGACCATGCTAATATGACAATCTTAATTACATGAGCAAGTTAAGATATTGCACTTAGACCACAGGGAGACTTTTTTTTTTAATGTGTGACAAATTCCTGAGATAAATATTTATTCTTTTCTAATAGGTTTGTTTTGTTTTTGCTTTGTTCTTTGTGCAAAATATATTTTTTGGAATCTATTAACCTCTTCTTACCTGCATACTTGAACTTTTTTGTTGTTGTTGCTGTTGGAGAATTCATAATTCAGGAATGGGGAGGGAGGGGCAAGGGGTGCAAGAAGGAGAAGGAAAGTTATACCAAAAGTAGGTTTCCAACTTAAAACCTTAAAAGTGAACATATCATGAAAATTCAATTGAAATCCAGGGTGTATCAATCAAGAGTACTTCTAAGCAACCTTAAGCTGCATGCTAATAGCATATTCTCTTGGTTATACAATTTTATTTTGATGTTTGCTGAAACTTACAAAAAAAAATGTGTAGCCACTAGAATAATTTGATCTATATTTTGCTATTTATACTACCTCTTCTCTACAGAAGACAGCCTCTCTTTAAGAAAAAAAAATCTACCGATAAGTAGTTGAGATCTTTATTATTGCTAACCTTGCTATAAAATTAAATGCATTTTATATGCTTAGTTCTACTGTTTTCCTCTAAATCTTAAAGCTCTGTTCCAAACTAGCTTGTTTCATATTTCTTTCCTTCCTCCCTAAGGTACTTTGCATGTAGTAAAAGGTTACCTTTAGACTCCAGATCATCTTGATGAGCTAATCCTCATAGGAAGGGAAGGGATGAACATTGATTAGATAGCTTACTTTTGTGTAATTACTGGACTGCTCCCCTGCAAAAGAAAAGCATTTGTAGGTCCAAAGTATTTTTCATATTCTAAATCTTTATGTTCTGCTTGATTGCAAATTCAGAGCTTTCTGGACTTTTTATTGCTCTTGTTAACATTTAGAGCATACATTAACCATTTACTGTGTAAGGCTTTATATAATCTTGGGGTGCCCATTTTATCAAAACACACTACACATATACAGAAACTTTCCAGAATAAATCAAATGTTTCTTAGCCTTTTTAAAATTAGCTTTTGAGTTTCATGACCATGTTGCATATAGTTCTTTTTTTCTTTCCTTGAATCATCTTAGGACTCACCTATGAATGATTTATAAATGAAAATTCATGTGTGATTGAAATTTGTTTATTTATATTCTTTATGCTTTATAAGTAGTATGAAAACTTTAAAATGTTATTACTATTGCTATTGTTAGTAATCCAGATATTTCACTCAGGCTGTATTTACAAACACAGGTCAATGTGACCCTTTTGACTAACTTAAGCAACCAAAAGGGTTGACAAGTCAATATAACAATTGCCAAATGACCATTTAGAATTTTGTTTTTTAATGACCTGAGTTCAGTCAAAACAGTAAAATTGGTTTATGCACACTGACAAAACCATCTCATCTTTAAAATGTGTAATTATTTTGGAAAATTTCCTTCTTTAATTGGAATACTTTTTCTCAAAGAAAATATGTCTTACTGCAGCTTTCTAATTAGGTTTTTTTTTTTGTTGTTGCTTATTTTACCACAAATACTTAAAAATAAAAAAGGACATTTTGGTAGTAGAATAGAAAATATATTGTCAGATGAACTTGTACAAAGGGCTGTATACTCTATTTACAATGAAAATCAATTAAATAAGATTGAATCACAATCGATTTTTTTCTGATTTGGGAGACATTTACATATATGAAACTTTCCCATTGCATCTGTTGACCTACATGGAATGGGAAAGGTATAATAGAAAACTTTTAAAAATGCATTTACTATGATTAAGGATACATTTGGTAGCTCCTTTCTCAAAACTTAGAAAGGGTTAAAGTGAAATTGGTCAGAGAAACAAGAAGTTGGTCTCTAGCTTTACAATATTTTGGAAGTGGTCTTGGTCTACTTCAAGCACTTAAAATTTTCAACTAATGGCTACTAAATATACTTGTTTAGGGCCTAGTCCTGATACTTACATGCCATTTACACACAAAACTCTTACTGAAATCAGTCTGAGTTCTGTCTGAATAAGGGATGTATTAGAAATGCAGGATCATTAATGCTATATCGTTGCATACTATTTTTCATATGCCTTACAAATATTTTCTGGGACATTATTAAAAGAAAATCATTTTATTGCCAAAATAAACCTTTGTTGTTACTTCTAATCTGTATTAGCACTAGAAAATCAAGTTATGTAGCAAATACATATATTGTACAGTACAAAATTATAAAATATATATTTTGCCAATAATATGAAAATAGAGCAAGGAGAAAGAAGCACATTTGTTATAGCACAAATTTACAACAAAATCCATTGTTACATTTGGCAATCGTATTTTTGAAAAAGTATATAGATTTAGTTCTAAAGTTTCACTGAATTTACTTCATTTGCCATCGTTTGCTGCCTGATACTTTTCCAGCAATTAATTTCATAGCCTTGCAATCTGTGGATGTAAATGATTTTATTCTTTGAAATTGTATTCCCTTCTATGGAAACATTATAATTTATTTTGTGATCAGACAGTATATAATATTCACCATTCTTATTTCTTTTCTATTAATAATAAGTTATAAATGCAGGTGAGCTCTTAATTAGTGCTCATGTGTATTTTTGGTATGCTTAAGTAATTTGACATTTTCCTAGCCCAAGGTCTGAATGATCAATAATAAATCTTTCCCAACAATGTACTAGTATTTAGGATATTCTTTAATTTGTCTTGCCTCTCAGTGCAGCTTTATTTGGAAAAACACAAATAAAACCTCATTAGCTATTTTGAAGAGAAAAGATAAAAACTTAAATATATATTCAAAGATATCACCTTAAAATAGTAAAATTATATAAAAACTATTCCCCCAACTATAGGCCTTGGACTATTGATCTCCCAGGCTATTGCCACATTTCCTCTTATGGGGTTAAAAATTAAATATATATATATATATATATATATATATATATATATATATATAGCCTTTATTAAACCAAAACAGTTATAAATATTTCTTTTCTTATTTTATTTTTAGACTAATTTATCCCCTCCTATTTTTACTTCTATAGATATGTGTAGCATTCTACAAGGCATGCTGGGTAAAATATACTATGCAAATGTGTACAGTGTCGCATGTTTTGCTTTCCCTCTGCTTTAGTGGCTTTAAAGGAAAAAAAAAGTGTTGTTATTTTTGTGAACAGAAACATTTATCAAAGAAAATGCCGACTGCATGCTTACAGTATCCTAATTTCTATCAATTTGTTTTATGGAATTTAGATGTGTACAAATCAACTGCATTAAAAAAAAAAAAACTTTCTTTTCTACAATAAATGAAAAAGAAAACATCCAAATTAGTGTTTTACTTTGATTTTTTTGTACAATTGTTCACTGATAATTATTAGAGACTGTAATGAAGCATTAGTAGAATTGTGGAAGAAAACAATCCACTAAAAATTCGGAAAATAAATTGGAGTCTAAAAATTCAAATTAGGAAAAATACATTAAGTCATTGGCATAAAAAGCCAAATTAGTCAATTGAAAAATGAAGAATTATTATTAAACTTGTTTTGCACAATAAGATTTACAAAGTACTTAGCACATTTCCTGGTATGTATTATTTAAATAAAAGAATTGTTGAAAGAGAACTTCGAAAATATCTAGCCTAACGCAACACGTGTTTAATAAAAATGCTTTAAGTTGATGTGACTAATCTTTATTGAATTAAGTTTTGGCTGACTTTTTTGGCAAAATTGTAATAACAGTTGTTCTAGTGTTGAATGAAGTTTAGGGCAAAGGTTTTGAACAACACCAGTTATTATGGTCTTTTGTACACATAAATGAAGCATTTGAGAAAGATTTCTTAATATTATCAAAGATTGGGGCAACTAGATGGTAAAGTAGATAGAGCACCAGCCCTGAAGTCAGGAGGACCTGAGTTCAAATCTCAGATACTTCATATGTGCTACCTGTGTGACCCTGGGCAAGTCACTTAATCCTAATTGCCTCAGCAAATGTATATATTATCAAAGATTATGGGAAAAGGTATTGAATCCAGTGGAAAATATCCTCTTGTGTATTTTAAGTATTAAATCATTTCCTAAACTGTGCTTTATAGGGCAAGGGGAATATGAGAAAGAGGTACAAAAAAAAAAAAGCATTATATACATATATATAGTATAGCATATTACATATAGGACAATAGATACTGAATAAATACTTACTGAACTTAATTGAATTGCAGAATCTCAGAACTTAAGGGAAACTTATAGGCAAATTGATTCTCTGTATACTGAATAGGAATCCTTTGTCAAGTGATCATGAAGGCCATGTTTGATGATAGGAAATATCATATGACCTAAGTAGTTATTCTAGCCTTAGAGAACTTTTTTTTAGGTTTTTTTCTCTACGTCAACAAAGCCAAAAATCTGTCTTCCTAGTTTCACACTTCTGGAACTAAGCAAAATAATGACATAACCCATTCTATACTATGAAACAAATATCACATCACCCAACCTCAACCTCTAGTCTTCTCTTCCAGCCTTTCTGTGAGCCATTTCTTGTATGATATGTCTTCTAGTTCCTTAACAATTCTGACTGCCCTCTTCTGGACACACTCCATTCTGTTAATGTTCTTCCCCCAAACTAAATTTAATTATACTCTAGAATATGGCATGTATCTCTAAAGAGCTTATAGATTTCTTCTGGATAAGAAAAATACATAAAATAGAAGATGACAGAATATAAATTGATGGGCTAAAATTCCAGAAAAATACTATGGGCCACATGAGACATAGAAAACTCTTAATAAATGCTTGTTGACTGACACTGCTAAAGAAGCTTCTAATTTTCTTGGAACATCTCTCTTTATATCTAGGTCATGTATCCATTTTGACTTTATCTTGGTAAATAGCATAAGATATTGGTCTATGCTCAGTTTCTGCCATATTGCTTTCCAGTTTTCCCAATAATTTTTATCAAATAATGAATTCTTTTCCCAAAATCTTCTTTATATCTGTCAAATATAAAGTTATTATATTTGTTGCTGTAAATTGTATGTCTTTTCTGTTCCATTGATAAACCTGTCTATTTCTTAGTCAGTACCAGATAGTTATAATTACTACTTTATATAGTTTACAGATAAAGATCTGGTATTGCTAAATTTCATTCCTTTACATATTTTTCATTAGTTACCTTAGCTTTGACTTTTTGTTCTTACAAGTGAATTTTATTATTATTTTCTCATATTCAGAAAAATAATTTTAGCAATATAATTGAGATGGCATTGAATAGATAAATTAGTTTAGGTAAAAGTGTCATTTTTATTACCTTGGCCCTATCTGCCCATGAATAATTAATATCTTTCCAGTTATTTATATATGATTTTATTTGTATAAGAAGTTTTTTTTAATAAATAATCTTGTTTATATAGTTCCTAGGTTTGTTTTGACAGGCCAAAGTATTTTATACTTTCTAGAGCTATTTTAAATGCATATCTTTTATACTCTATTATTGCAGGATTTTTGTTTGTGACATAGGAATACTAATGATTAGTGTGGGTTTATTTTACTTTTCTACTTTACTAAAATTATAAATTGTTGCAGCTAACTTTTTAGTTGAATCTTTGGGATTTTCCCAGTATGTCATCATGTTGTCTGCAAAAAGAGATGGTTTTTATTCATTTACTATTTTGATTTCTTCTATTTCTTTTTCTTCTGTTATTATCATTGCTAGGATTTCCAATACAATGTTAAATGATATTGGTGTCAGAGAATGTTTCACATATGACTTTACTGGGAAGATAGCTATCAAAAAAATATAAGAATGAGCCACGTTCCTTTGCTGCTATAATTTTTCTGATGTTACTCTATGTCATTTTCACCACTTACTACCTTGCTTTGGCCATCCTTTGATTTTCTCAATTAATGAGATACTTGAATTATATTAATTAGATTTTGATCAGGAGAGGTTCTATGACAAAGTTTTAAAACTTTTCTACACAACTTGTATTGTTACTAAGTTCTTGTTAAACTTAGCTGTCACATTATTACCAATATGGTAGGCTCTTAAATGCTTATTAATTGACTCTTCATTATATTATGTTTTTTCTTTCCAATGCATCTGGTTGAAACAAAGCAAAATTTTAAGCTAAAATTGCTAAACATACAAAATCTTTGTAGTAAATATATTTACATCATATATGTGCATATATATGTATGCATGTATATAATATGTGTATATGTATATGAATATATATATTATATATTTACATATGTCAATATAATCCCTTCTTTTTTAAAATGTAGCAATTAGGGGTAAGTGATTTGCCCAGGATCACACAGTTAAGTGTTTAATGTCAGAGGCCAAATTTGAATTCAGGTTCTCCTGACTTCAAGGCTGGTGCTCTATCCACTGTGCCATCTAGCTGCCCCTAAAATCTTTTCTTTTGAGTCACATACCCATCATGCTAATTCAACACCTTTGTCCTGGCTTATTGCAAGAACATTCTAATTGGTCTCCCTGTTCTAATCTGTTATCCACTTAGTTGTCTAAGTAACTTTTCTAAAGCACAGACCTGACCATGCTACCTTCCCCTCAAACTTTTTTGGGGTTATTGTTGTTCAGACATTTTTCAATCATATCTGATTCTTCATGAATTGTTTGCTGTTTGCTGTTACTAGGATCAAATATAAACTCCTCTCTTTTACATTCATCATAACCTGGCCCTACTTTTCCAGCCTTCTCACCTTACTTTCCTCTACACAATCTATAATATAGCTACCTTGCCTTACCTGTCTCTCCTCAGATATGATATTCCATTTTCAGTCTCCTTTCCTTTACATTAGGTGTCCCTCTGTAATACTCTGGCTCATACCTTTGCCACCTTCTCCAGGCGGCGTTGCCTGGTCACCCAGTTACTGGTGACTTCCCCTCTGAGACTGCTTTCTATTTACTCTGTTTTCATCTTGTAACTACCTAACATGTAGTCTCACCAATGGTTTATGAGCTCCCTGAAATCAGAAACTGGTTTTTTGTTTTGTTTCGTTTTTTGAATATCCAGAAATTGGCACAGTGCCTATCACATGGGAGCTAATAAATTCTTACTGGAAACTATCCTTCATACACTCTAAAATCCAGTCACATTGGCTTGTTGTAACTCATACAGAACACTCCATCTTTCATCTCCATAGATTTGTACTGTTGTCTTCCATTCTTGGAACACAATCCTTCCTCACTCCCACCTCTTAGAATCTCTAGCTTTTTTAAAGACTCAACTTAAATCTCAACTTCTGGAAGAGAACGTTTCTAGACCTCAAAGCTGCTAGCACCTTGTCTTCTGAAATTATTTTCCTTTTACTCTGTATATATCTTCTGTGTCGTTATTTTCGTGATTGTCTCCCATTAAAATGTGAACTCCATAAAGACAGCAATTTTTTTTTTTTGCCTTTCTTCATCTTCCCTGCACTTAGAACAAGACCTAGCATATAGTAAACCTTACTAAATATTGACTATTACAAAACCATTTTTACTCATTTACTCAGAAAGAATCATCTAAAACTGGTCTCTAAGCCAGATTCTATATCCCCCTTTCAGTAAAATACTTTAATCAGACATAAACTAACTGAATTATGAACCTTGAACTAGAACAAAATGCACTAATTCATTCTTCTTATGTTGCTGCATCCAAAATATTAACATGAAGTGAATATATTTACTAAAGAGGTCAATTTAAAAAAGTACCTTTTCTAAATAGTCCATATAACCAAAGTCTCTTCAGTATTGATTCAAAGTTTTCTTATATGCCTTTGCTATTCCCTTTAAATATATATTAAAATTTTTGTGTAAATTTCTTTTTCTTTCTCCTCTTTCCCCCACCCTGCCTAGAGATGGTTAACATTACATACACACACACACACACACACACACACACACACACACACAAACACTCTATGTATACCTCGATTTTTCAGTTTTTTCTCTGGATGCATATAGTGTCTTTCTTCATAGGTCCTTTATTTTTAATTTGTATATTTATAATGGTCAAAATGACTTAGTAACCTCAAAGTCATTCTTACAACAAGATAGCTCTTATTATATACAATGTTCTCTTTATTCTTCTCATTTTTGCTCTTCATCATTTTATGCAAGTCTTTGAGCTATTCATTTCTTATAGCACAGTAGTGATTCCATCATACTCATGTTCCCCTGTTAATGGAGCTTCCTGCAATTTCTAGTTCTCTATTACCACAGAGAACTGCTACATACCTCCCATTCACATTCAAAATTCTAATTACTTCTTGTGAATTTCCTTCTACTTTATTTTTACTCACTATTTTCTTTATCAGCCTCTCCTTTTACCCTATCCCTGTTATTTTAACTTGTCCCCCTACTCTCTATCTCATCCACCCCTCTAAGTATCTTCCTTACCCTCTCTCCACACCCATCTAGAAGTCCTTTCCCATCTTCTCCCCCTACCCTCCTAAATTCCAATCTATATACCCCTCTAAAATCCCTCCCCATCCTGTTTCCCAGTTTTCTCACCTCTTTATGTTCAGAAGACTTCTATATTTTTCCATACATGGACACTGTTTGCTCTTCAACCCTGATGAGAATAAGTTTCCAACATTACTAGCCCTCCAAACCTACCTACTTCCTCTGCACTACTTCATTCTTTCATGCCTCATTTTTATATTATACAGGTTTTTACATTTATAAATTAATACATTTATTATACATAAATTAACATTTATATTATACATTTTTTACATTTTTCTACCCAACTTAGATTTTTAGAATCACCCCCTCATATACAACTCAGCCCCAAACTTTCTTTAAAACTACCTTAATAATAATGATGATGATGATGATGATAATGACAGTTTAAAGAATAGTGATAATATATTCTCACATATATATATATAAAACAGTTTGGCCTTAATGAGTGCCTTATATTTCTTCTGAAATTTTTATATCAGATTTTCCTCTGAATTCTGGTCTTTTTGTTACAGATACCTAAAAATCTCAGTTTGTCAAATGTCCTTTTTGTCCCTCCACCAGGATTAGACTCAAATTTGTTGGGTAAGTTATTTTTGGATGCAATCTCAGCTCTTTTGCTTTTCAAAATATAATGTTCCAAGATAGATGGTCTTTTAAAGTAGAAGTTTCTAGGTCTTGTAGAGTAAAAGTGTCTAGGTCTTGTGAAATCCTGACTGTATTTTTACAATATTTAAATCTTTTTTTTTCTTGTTGCTGGCAATATTTTTGTCCTTAACCTGGAAGTTTTCAAATTTGGCTATGACATTCCTATAAGTTTTCCTCCTGGAAAATGTTTTCCTCAATACCTTTTGAAGATATTAAGCTTCTGAAATGATACTTATTTCATCCATCCTGCTAAAATGCTCGCTAGTATACATCACTATGCTGTTGTTATTCAGTCATTTTTAGTAGAGTATAATTTTTCATTTCCCTATTTGGAATTTTGTTGGCAAAGGTACTGGAGTGGCTTGCCATTTCTTTTTCCAGTTCATTTTACAGATGAAGAAACTGAGGTAAACAAGGTTACATGACTTACCTAAGGTCCCACAGCTAGTATCTAAGTCTAAATTTGAACTCTGATCCTTTCATTAAAAACACTTGAAATTCTTCAATTTCATTGAAGATTAATCCCCCCACCTCCAAGACAACATTCAGCTTTAGGCTTAAAGGGTTTTTTTGTTTTGTTTTGTTTTGTTTTACCTTTTGGAATATTTGGAATTTGGAAGGTTTACCTTTTGGAAATTTGGAATTCCAAATTTGGAAATTTGGAAATTTGGAAATTTGGTATTGTTTCAGCTTTCCTCTCGTTCATAGTAAAAGCTGTGAGGTCTTTGGTTACTCTGACTAGTTTTTTAGCACTTGAACTGCTATTTTCTAGTAGCTTGCAGTATTTTTTTTTCCCCTTTGGTTACGAATTTCCTAGGATTTTTCCATTTGAGGTTTGTTTCAGGAAATAATTGATAAATTTAGTCTACACTTTGCCTTCTGTTTCTAATAATCTGTTTTCATTTTTGATTTTTTGAAATATAGTTCCCAGTTTTTAAAAAAGATGTGAACAGCTAAAATTGATAGGCCTTGGCAATAGATTAGATATAGTAGGATGAGAGAGAGAGAGAGAGAGAGAGAGAGAGAGAGAGAGAGAGAGAGCATTATCAAAGATAACTCCTAGGTTCCAAGCCCAGGAGACTGGGAAGATGATGGTACCTTCAACAATAATAGGAAAGCTAGCAAGAGGAAAGAAGTTTTGGGGAAAAGATTTCAGTTTTGGACATGCTGAGTTTGAGATGTCTACAAGATATAAAATTTGAGATGTCTGAAAGGCAGTTGGTGATGCAAAATTTAATATCAGTTCAGAGGTTAGGGTGACATAAATATATCTGAAAATCTTCAGCAAAGAGAAAAATGATAACTGAATGCATGGGAGCTGATGAGATTGTCAAGTGAAATAGTATTAGAGGAAGAAGAGAAGGACAGAGCCTTGTGGAATATTCACAGTTCATGATCATGACCTAATGAAAATCTAGCAAATTAGACTGAGGGATAGATAGATAGATAGGTAGGAGAACCAGATGATAATAATGTCCAAAAAAACTAAAGAGAAGAGAGGATGAAGGAGGAGAAAGTGATTAAAAATGCCTACAGCTACAGAAAAACCTAGAAGGATGAAGTTGGGGGCAGGGGGAAGGGGGACATTAGATTTAGGGAGACTAATGCTTCTTAAATTATCTCTTCTTTGACCTTTTCTCCAGCCGATTGTTTTTATCTTTCAGATATTACATTTTATTCTGTTTTTTTTAAACCTTTCAATTTTGTTCTAATAATTCTTGCTATCAGTCATTGATTTCTATTTGATCTAGTTCAAAGAGTCTATTTCTTGGGTAAAGCTTACTACTTTCTCTTCTTCTAAGCTGTATTCTTGTTCATTTCTTTTGACCACAACTTTTATTTCATTTTTTAAAATCTCTTACTTTACTTTTTCTAGCCATTTCTTACAGAAAATTCATTTTTTTTTTCCTTTGAGCAATTACCTGCAGCTTTTAAGCTACTCTCTTCTTTGGAACTACAATAATTTTAAATATAATAATCCCTTCCACATCCTTATTTTCCCATTTGCAGTTTTAATATGTCACGGGATTGCTATAAAAAAAAAATTAAATGGGAGGGATAGGTAGGTAGCATAGTGGATAGAGCACTGGCCTTGGAGTCAGGAGGACCTGAGTTCAAATGTGATGGCTGACACTGTATGACTCTGGAAAAGTCACAACCTGATTACCTTGCCAAAAAAAGAGAAAAGAAATTAAATGGGAATTCTGGGGAGTTTTCTGGAAGCCTCAGATGACACATAAATAAGTATTTTTACTTAACAATGACTTACATAGAGCCTTGACCCAAATTTTACAATAAGATATTGTAAATACCCTATAAAAGAATAAGAAAAAATTCAGACTTATCTCATATGAAAGGAGAGTCAAAAGTTTTTATGTATATTTTCCACATTGGGGTGGGGGGTGGAGGTCATTAAACAGCCACAACTCCCCATGATGTGGAAGGGATAAAAGTATTAGTTGATATTATCTTTGATTTACTTATCTCTATACCTTGAGAATCTGAGTTAGAGCTTTGTACTAGGGCTAGCCTATGTCCCTGGTTGAATTTCTGGGTATGGTTATACTGTTTAGTATCAATCTGGATCCCTTCGTTTTTTTTGCGTTGATCTCCTGGGCTCACTCTTTTAGGATTAGACTCCACTTTCCCTTGTATTTCTGAAGTTTGGAGTAGTAGATCTTCAGGGCTTTCAGTGGTATTTAGGACAGGAAGAACCCATTAATTCTGAGAAGTCTTTGTCTACATACTGCTGCCATTGTGCTACATTGGTCATTAATTCGTCCAGAAACTTCCTACCTAAGGTTTTCCAGGGAGGGGTCCTTCTGCGACTAGCCTCAAGCCATAGAATTGGGGATTAAGTCCCTGGGCTTGAATTGGTTATGCTGGGAGAATGAGTTTGCTTGCTAAAGTTGGAGTGGCTTTGTTGGATGGCTCTGCTATTACCTGTAGGTTTCTATCTGACTTCCTCCTCCCCCCTTCCCAGTTCTGAGCTAAAAGAAGCCACTATACTTTTTCACTGAATTTTTCTTGTTCATTATTCAGTGTGTTGCAATGGAGTAGATAGAGCAAAACTGGATGGTCTGCTCCTGCCATGGCTCAGCAATTTTCTTAGCCAGAAGTCTATCCATTTCTGTTTATAGTTATAGTTTCAATAATGAATTTTACATCATTTTTTCATGCACAAACAATGGCAATATGCTATACCCTATTTGTTTTCTCGATGTAGCTTTAAATTTCTTACATTATATATATATAATAGTATATTTAAATATAGTTAATATATATCTAATATATATATATCTATATCTAATGTGTAATTGTATATATATATATATATATATATATATATATATATATCATATATATGAGAAAATTATAATTTTCTTTTTTCTAAGACAAGGTATTCCATAATTGGAAACCATTTATTGTAGCATTGGCAAAAGTATCTCTCTCTCTCTTTCTTTCTCTCTCTCTCTTTCTGAGTGTGTGTGTGTGTATGTATGTAAAATGATGGGGTTTTCCTAAAACAAAATGAAATGGATAAACTGAGTGAAGAGCTCTCATAAGAATGTGGCCTTGACCCATGCCCTAGTTGTGACTTGAGACTTTAAGCATATAGCTTAAAGAGACTATAGCAAGTTGAGCTATAGCTAAGAGATGCAGGTGTTTGATTATCTTAGATAAACATTTCCCAACTGTCCCCCTCCTCTTAATTACCCATCACCTACTTAATAGGTAAAGAATTTTTAATTTACTAGTATCCTTTTGTTTCTGGGATAGATTTCCATGTTGGGGTGTAAGCTTGTACTCCCCCAGACAATGGAAGAAAAGGTCAGGAGTAGTGGGGGCTTCTGGTAAGGGTCTATATAATCTTGTGTTTTGCAGTTTGCAGTTTGCACTTCTTTACTGAGGATACCTTATCTATTAGGAGGTGCCCTTTCTCATAATAAATCCTTTTTGCTTTTTTACCTTGAGAGTCTCTGATTGTAATTTGGGTTAGGGGTCATAGTGATGTAATATAATTTTGTGGTCCCTTGATTTTAGGGGGGCTTCTGTTCTAACACTAAGTCAGTAAATCCTAAATCTTTTGATTTTGGAGTCTGCCTCAGGAAACTCCAAAATCAGAAAATTTAGAATTTACTGCCCAATCTGTCTGTCTCTGAATAGATGAGTCCTCAGTTCAGTGCTGACTGTTAGATAATCTGTTGGTCAGTGATAATCAAATTCCAGAGACCACTCCTCTGGGCCATAGAATTAGCATGTCAATGATAGACAGCTGGATAAAGGGATCTTCTCTCTCTTAGAATTTTGCTAATTTTTTTTGGAATTCAGCCTGCTTTGTAATGGCATTACAATTACAATAAACTTTGCCCCTTGATTAGGAAATGGATTCAAACCCACACATTCTTTTGAGAAACTTCCCAACACTGGTCTGTGATTCCATACTTTTGGGCTTCCCCTTTCCAACCTCAACATTTAGTGGCTCGTATGGGAAGAGTGCTCTCCCCTGGCTGGATTCCCTCCTTGTCAAGGTAAGTTCCCCATTTTTTTTCTCCCACAATCCTGTAGTGGGACACCTCAAGCCATTGAGAAAAGGCTTGTCTGGGTTGTCGGGTGCTCCATGTTCAGCAAGTTTTCCTGGACTAGGGATGCCCAGACTGGGAAATTGTTGCAATTTTCAACAAAGTTAACCTTGCCATCCTTATGCCTTCTCTGGGACACCAGAGAAGATGGAAATGCTATAGGATAGCTTTTGGCAAAATTTTATGACTTTTGGCAAAAGATAGGACAGTCCTCTTTCATGTCATTTTTTCCTGTGTCTGTGTCTCTGTGCAGAATGTCCATTTCATGTTTATTCCATGAACTAGATTTTGTTACCTGGGAAGACTTAAAACACAACCAGCAATAAAAACAAAAACAAAAACAAAACAAACAAACAAACTTCTAGTTAGAGTGCTGGGAAAATTTCCTGTGGACTTCAGCTTTAGCCAAGCTGGGGGCTACACAAAAAAGTTAGCTAATTAAAATTAAACTAACATGTTAGATTCTCAAACTTTTGAAAGCAATGATTAAAAAGTTTGGCAATTAATCATTGTAAGATTGCAAAAAAAAATTCCTGAACTATTGGGGATAATTCCAGCAATTTATCCCTTTCTAAAAGAAAAGACAAGGAAAAATAAACCAGGTAAATAGCAACTTTTTGCTAACCCTTCCTTGATTCCAATCTTGCCTGGAGTCCCCCCGCCCTTTGGGAAAGCACCTAGAAAGTATTAAGGAACTCTCCCCACTCCATTCCCTGGAATATATCTCAGTTGTGAGGATTACTAACAAGATCAATATAGCCCAAGTTCCTCTGTTTTCTAACTCCTCTCATCTCAGATCAGATTAAAACCCAAATTCTGCCTCACTTTTAGAAATAGAGGAAGCAGCCATAGGAATCCCACAGAACCTTGCCCAAACATTTCCCCAACCCAGCTTGGGGATTCCTTGAACCCTGGCACCTGATACTACTATCAAAGGATATCCTGGCACCAGTCTCCCCAGCTTTCAGCAGGTTCCGTTCAGGAACTTTCTGGGAAGAATTTGAGTACTTCTGCACCACCCAGTATGGCAGCATGAGGTTAAAAACCCACTCAGCCTCTGCATTTGGTAAGACCACCATTCTCTGTTTCAATTATAGATATGTATTAACTATGTAATTTATGGCAAATTATTTTAGCTCTGCCCAGTTTTCTAATTTGTAAAGAGAAATAACTATTCTGAAGACCACATGATTGCAAAAGTGCTTAGCATAAAATATGCTATATGAATGTTAACTGCTTCATTAGATATAATTGCTTCATATTTGATAACTTTATAGGTTCTTTTAGATGTGATCAACAGATAAATTATTTCTATGTATGCATAAAGTAATTTGGAAATTTGTCTGAGATATGATAGTAAAAGCATTTTTAAAGGAGTTCTAATTAAAGCCCATTAAAGGGATATGTAAATTGTAATCTATTTGCACTGATAGTGTTAACAGAAGAGTTTTGGAACTCTAAGAAAACAGAAAAGCAGCTTGCTGCTGCTCTTAAAAACTCTAGTTATCTATAGTCACACTTCTGAGAGCCCTGTCAGAAAATGACACCTTTTCCTGGCTCACAAAAGAGAAATGATTTGTGTAAATTGGAAAATAACCAAATTGCAATTCATTTTGTCTAGAACATTTAATCAGAATCTAGGAAATCTCATTAACTAAAATTAAGTCAATTTTTAAAATCTGTTCTATCTCAATTTTAAGGGTTGTCTTGTTTTCTCCCTAAAACAAAAGGGAAACTCATTTAAAGGAATTAGAAACTACAGCCAAGATTATTTGGCTATTATTTAGGAAAATTCTAAAATTGTTAACTAAGCTACTTGGAGTTATTGTCATTATGGTAAGCCTTATCAGTGCTTCCAAATACAATGTGTACAACACTTTTTCCCCTTTATAGAGTGGGGAGGGAGGTATCAAACCGCACAACCCATGAAAACACTAAGAATAATTGGGGTGGGCAAGCTCAGCTCCTTCTCTGGGATCTCTGTTACCTCCCTTTAATTTAAAGTTTGCCAGTTTTCTTGAAACTATCAGGGTAAGCAAGATCATTAACCTGAGAATTGAGCTTGTTTAGCATTTATAATTTCTAAACAAGGAATATGTTTACTAAGAATCTATAAGCCTATAAGATTGATTCTTTGTATCAGGATAAGTAACATATAAAACATGTTAAACAAAATCTCCTAGGTGTGTAAGTCCTGGTAAACTTTTAAAATAATGTATCTATCCCTGAGATTAGTAGAATTTGCTATTAGAGATAAAATTTCTTGGGGCTGTAGCTAATAGTCTTTTGAGTTCTGAATTTGATTGCCTGATCATTGTTAGTAGCCCACCATTTGGAGAGAAATGCCATAAATTACTCAGCGAATGCCTTCCTGAAATGTCTAGGTGGACAATTTATCTGGGCAAGATTTAGGAAGAGGATCTTAGCTTAGGGTGGGAGTCTTCTGACTCAGTTTCCCAGTTCTGTTTCTTTGTTTCCCACGTGATTATTCCCAAGTCTAGCTATGAAGTGGGGTTAATACTGTACGATCAGTTGTCAAACAGGTCTAAGCATGCTTGGTCCTGTCACGTATGTGCTCTCAGGCTGAGGTCTGAAGGACATGCTTTGATACTATTATAATTACATCCCTGCTTTTTTCTCATAGCAAATATCTATAATTAGAGCAAATGATCAGTAGAAGCCATGAGCCCAATACAAATATCCCAGGGGACAAAATGGTTTTCTACTCTAGATTTTTTGTTTTTTGCTGAGGCATTTGGGGTTAAGTGACTTGCCCAGGGTCACACAGGTAGGAAGTGTTCAGTGTCTGAGGCCAGATTTGAACCCAAGTCTTCCTGACTTCAGGGCTGGTGCTCTATCCATTGTGTTGTCTAGCTGTCCCCACTGTAGAGCTTAAAGATGCTTTCTTTTGCATACCATTACATAAAGACTCAAAATTTCTTTTTGAATGCACATGGCCAGTATGGGTTAGATGATATCTTGATCTGTAGCCCCACCTATGCAAAGCTATGAAGTTGTTTGTTTGGTTTTTTTTCTAAAGATCCACACAGTCTTATCAGTTTATTAAAACCCTGAAAGCTAAAGTAATCTCTTATCCTGGCCTTAGCCTTGTTTAAAGCCGATGAAAGGTGGGGCCAGGCCCTAGGGGTCTTAACTCAGGCTCTTTGACCTAATCCCAGACCCAACATTGTCATCTACTTCTCAAAGAAACTTGACTCAGTGTTCTTAGGGCAGCCCTCTTGCCTTAGAGCAGTGGCTGCTAGGTCCCTTCTAATTGAGGAAGACTCTAAACTCACTCTAGATCAGACATTGGAAATTTTAACCCCCAGAGCATTTTGGGAGCCAAAGAGCATCAGTGCTTTGCTAGTGGGAGACTTATATCAGGCTCTCCTGCTAGACACCCCCAACTAGACTCTCTTAATGTGCCACGTCCTTAACCCTGACACTCTGTTCCCTGACAACACTCAGTGGGTTGACATTATAACCCAGATGGTGAATGGTTTACAGATGGGTCCAGTTTTCTTGGAACTGAACAAAGGAATAAGATTGAACATCTATACAGACTCCAATATGTTTTTCATATTTTGCACACTCATGGAGCTATATGGAAAAAAAGAAAAATTTTGACAGCAAAAAAGTTCTCCTATTAAATATTCAAGGGAAACAGCTTGCAGATTCACCTGCCCATGCTGCTGCCCAATTGTTCCTGACTATGGCACCTTTACTTCCCCAGCCTGGAAGAAAGGGGACACATCCTTTCTCCTTTGTGGTGGTTTCAGACACCCTCAGGTCAGCTTCTATTCCCAGAGGCAAGTCAGTGGGAACTTCTTTTTGGGCTGCCCAGCTCTTGAAAGCGCCACAATGGCCCAGCTTCACTTCTCAAAGAACTCAAAAGATAGCTGCTTTCTTTCTTGTCATTTTCCACTTTTTCCAGGTGTACCTTTAATGACACTCCAAGGATGGGAGCTTTGCTCTTAGTATTTTCTCTCCAGCTCTCTCAGTGTCACTGTGGACTGCCAGTGCAGAAATAACTCTTTAGTCTTTAGTCAGGCTAGGGGACATTAAGGATTGTTGGGTGTGCCCTCAGCATCCTCAAGGCAGCCCACAGATGTGACCTGATGAATTATTTGCAAAGGCCCAATTCCCAAATGTCATCATCCCCACCCTGGATGCTGCCCCATTTGTACTAGCTAACCACCCCGCTTCCCTCTCCCCTCCCCCCCCCCCCCCCGCAGGGTAATAACTTTAACCCAACTGTTCCCGTTTTCTTGCCAGAAAGGATCTCTTATCCACATAGTTGTAGGATATCGATTCCAAAATTATTGTGACAAACTCACTCATAATGCTTCTGTACCACTTCATAAGCTCCTGAGAACTAACATTCTGATTGATATAATGTCATGCAATTATAATTATCCTTGGGGACAACTAACTAGGAAGCTACTACAAAACTTGACCTAAGGTACCATTTGTGCACCTAAGGGATATGCTTTTCTTTGTAAAATGGGTTTTCCATGCTATTGCTTCAGACATTGCCCCCACCCCTTCAAGGAGAAAAAGGCAAAATTTGGGGAGAAACATTCTTTGGTATTTATTCTAGGAAAAGCTTTTTATATGAGAGGCATTCATGACGGCTTCATCTTACCACCACCCCCAGCTTTTCTCTGGATGAGGTTCTTGGCTATTGTCTCTACTAAGCCCTATACTAACTCCACTTTTAATTATTCTTTTTTTTTGCTCATCATTGACTCCTTCATTTTTAACCTACTTGTGAGATGTTTCCTTCAGTCTCTAAGTTATGAACTTCCAACTATTTGTTCACCTTGAATACCATTGATTAATTGATTCTGACACTCAGCACCCTCCCCTCCGAATGCTGCTGCTGCCATCTTGCCTCCCTTCCCTGGTCTGTACCCTACTAGGCAAAGGGACAGCTTTATACCCCTGATCAGCATGAAGCAGCTTCAGAAGATGAGATCTCCGTCCCTTTGTTCCAAATGAATTTGGGGTACAAATTGCTTGAGAGGGGAAAATGATGTAATATAGTATTGGGACTTCTGTTCTAACAATAAGTCAGTAACTCTCAAGGACTTCCCACACTCCCAATCTAAGAACAAAAATCTGTTTGATTCTGAATAGACGACTCCTCTATTCATTGCTGGTCAGTAATAATCTGATCAGTAAGAACCAAATTCTGAAGCCACTCCTTAATTCATTGCTGACTGATAATGTGGTCAGTGAGAACCAAATTCTGGAGGACCACTACCTGGCTCTTACCAGGACCATAGAATTAGCATGTCAATGATACAAAGCTGGATAAATGTGTCTCTTTGCTTCTGTTCCCTTTATAATTTCTTTTGGAACTTAGCCTACTCGTAATGGTATTACAATTACAATAAAACTTTGTCACTTGATTAGGAATTGAGTTCAAGCCTGCAAATTCTTTTGAAATACCTCATAATACCAATTTGTGACCCCAAACTTTTGGGGTCCCTTTCCCAACTTCAATACAAGCAGGATCTTAGATCCAGAATTCTTGGTCAATTTCAGGGCACTGCTGCTTTATCTCTGGGATGATTCCCTGAAAATCCATATGGAAGAGGATCACAATTTTTAAAGGAAAGGGGAGAAATATTTATTCAAAGGTAAAATGATGAACTGATAAATTAGCTGAATTTACATTAAACATCCCAAATTCGCAGCTTAAATTCAAATTCATTCTAAATAAATTTAAGCAGAATAATTGAAAATCAATTTAAAATACTTAATCTAACAGAATTAGATCTTTTTTTCAGAATTAATTTGAAAGGCTAAAATATTTATGACGTTTCTATGGCACAGATGTATGTCTATCAGTGGCAAAATATTTTAAAATACATTATGTTTTAAAAATATTCAAAAGATCACATCTATCTTTCCTCATCTTATATAAGCTATTGTGGTTGCAAAAATTTATGTAAGAAGAACCAGTTTTTTAAGCAATGCAACAAATTGTTGGATACATTTTTGTCCCATTTTCCTCAAATAATTTAAGGAATTTCATATTCCATGGCTTATTCACTTGGAGGAAAAGGGGGAAAAATCT
Organism: Sarcophilus harrisii; assembly: GCF_902635505.1. NCBI lineage: Eukaryota > Metazoa > Chordata > Mammalia > Dasyuromorphia > Dasyuridae > Sarcophilus > Sarcophilus harrisii. The sequence continues at coordinate 425,018,836 of NC_045428.1, forward strand.
CAAGGTACAAAAGAGATTTTTGTTTTCAGATTTCCTTAAGCCACCTGGAGGCAGTCTCTGTCTAGAGAGAAAGAGGGTGGGGAAGTATCTCCTGAAGAGAAACTGAAAGTGTCACACTCTTTTATATATTTGGGGAGGAAGCTGGGAAAACAGAAGGCCCCATCTAGAGAGAAACTGAGGCTAACTCCAGGATATGGGGAGAGGGTTTTGGGGAACCTACTGTACATCAGAGAGGCTAGACATAATCACAAGAGGTAGAGATCTTTAATCAAGGCAGCGATCTAATCAGGACAGTCTTGGACCTTGAATCTCTCCTCCAAGAAGAAAAGCTTAACTTGGGAAACGTTCAGGTTAGTTTGAAATGCAAAGACAAGACAAACTGTCTGGGACTGCCAAAAAACGCAAAGAATAATACAGAGAAAAAAAACACACTTTTAAAAATCTTATACAGACAAACATTATACACGTTCCCTCTGCAATATTGGGGACTTAAAAACCCCTAAACCCCAAAATCTTACCCTTAAGCCTAGAGAAATGGAGATTTGCATTTTATCCCCCCCATTTTCAAGTCCATTACTCAATACCCGATAAGCAAAGTGGTTCCCCCCAACTTTAGATAAGGAGTAGGAAAAATATTGGGATTTGCATATCTTACCATTTGTCAAGAAGAAGGACAAGGTTTTTGAGCACCAAATGATGTGATCTATGGTATAGGGTTTGGTACCAAATGATGTGGCTCATGGACCAAAATGGTGTGGATGATGTAGACACCAGATGATGGCAGGCACCAAAAATTGGGGTTTGGTGATGTGAAGAATTCACAATGGTTATTCTCTTTGGTAAAGGCCATGGCAAGGTGAGACTGCTTAAGACCACTACAGAAAATGGGTCTCAGGAGTTTGACATAATTTGGATTTCAGACTGGACCATCTCCCCAGAAGGTGGGACCATGGAGCTGAATTGATCTCAGAGCTTTCTGACCACTTGCCTCAGGAATCAATTCTTTAGTTTCTCTTGGTCCAAAATACCATTCAGGACCTGATACATTATTTGCAAAGGTCCCATTCCCAAATGTCACTATCCCAACCTTGGATGCCATCCCATGGTACTAGTTACCTCCAAGAGGATTAACTTTAACCTGACTATCCCCTGTTTTCTTGCCAGAAAGGGTCTCTTACCCACATAGTTGTAGGATATCCATTCCAAAATTCTGGCAAACTCACTCATAATGCTCCTATACCACCTTCCTTGAAGCCTCTTCATAATCTCTTAAGAACTAACATTCCAAATCCTGAAGCCAGCCAGTGGAAACTTCTCTATGGCCTACACCAAGCTGCTCACTTGATTCAGTGTCCTTAGGATGGCCCTCTCGCCTTAAGCAGTGGCTTCTAATTGAGGAAGCCTCTAAACTTACTATAAGCCAGCCAAAATGCTCTCCAGTCCCTTGTGCAACCTATTTTCATTGGTCATAAGCTAGGAGAAACAAACAGATCTGTCAAATATGCCCAATTTGTGCCCAAATAATTCTGAAAGGGTTGCTAACCTTCCCCCCCTCCCCTATCTGGAGGAGGAGTACATATTTAGGGAAGGACTGGCAGATGAATTTTACAAATATGCCTCCTCTCAGTGGCTTCAAACTGCTTTTTGGTTTTTATTGTCACCTTTACTAATTGGTAAAAGCCTTCCCTTATAAGACTAAAAAGGCTCAGAGGTTTTTGCTAAAGGAGATCAAACCCATTTAAGATTAATTATTTGCATGTCATCCTTTCTACTCAATACTTAATACCTTTTAAACATTATGGTGCTTGCACCCTAGGTCATCTGAGTGTTTCTTTCACTGTGTAAGATGCCATTGCTTCAGACACTGTCCCCATCTCTTCAAGGAGAAAAAAGCAGAGATTTGGGGGAAAATATTCTTTGTTGTTTATGCTAGGAAAAGCTGTTTGTATGAAAAGTATTCATGATAGTCTCATCTTTCTCTCACCCTCCTTAGCCTTTCTTTGGGTGAAGATCCTGGCTATTGTCCTTACTAACTCCACTTTTAACTATTTGTTAATTCCTGCCTTTTTAACCTACTTGTGAGATTTGTTTCCTCTAGGCTCCAAGCTATGAACTTCCTACTATCACCTGCCAGTGGCTGTTGGATGTCTAATTCAGACGGATAGAATGTATCTTTTTATGTGAGAGGATGATGATGATAATACAAGGAGACTGAGAGGCAGTTGTATTCTCTGACCTCTCCCCTCTTCCCTTTTGCCTCCAATTTATTTCATTCCCAATCTACAAGGATCATCTGTGAAGGCTGCTTTGCAACTCCTTCAAGTTTATGAGGCTCTCAGAGAACTGACCTGCCCCATCACCGAGGCATGGTCCATAACATATAACCAATTCCTAGTCTATTTGTTTAGAGTGATTTGTAAGGATGGAACTCTTTATCAACCTATCTATCCCTCAAACCTTTGGGTATCTTTAAATTGATATCTTTGAGATATCAATTACTATATCTTTTAGACAGTTCTGGGACCAGGTTTTTCAGGTGCATCCCATCTGGCTCCTCCTTTATTCTTCCTGCTGAGCTACCAAATTTTTTCCTAGCACTTCTCCTCCTCCTCTATGAAACCCTAAAGTTGTATTTTCCCTATAAAAGATGTCCCCACAATGCAGATATTTGTTAAGGCCTAAAAAGGACTAAGCTAACTATGAGGTACTGTTTCTTCTTCTTAATGCCTTCCCTTTAATGGAATCTCTCTCCTTACTATAGCTAACTCTATATAATCTGCTAAACCCTGCCCCCCACCTCATGGCATATGCAGTGGATTTTTCCAAACTCCTTTCCTTAATAATGATAATCCTATTTCTCTCCCAACTCTATATCATATTTTCTACTTCTCGTGCCTATTTTACCTTTTCATTTCGTTTGCAATCTCTTCTCCTAAACCTACCTTTTTGGCAAAGAGAATGGCCATTGTGAATTTGTCACATGTTTATTTTGAACTAGAAATTCACTACTCTTACTTTGATGAGGGGAGCCCTGAAACTCTCTTTCTTTCTTTCTGACTTTGGGAATGAGCCATGAGGTAGAGCACTTGAGAAGCTCCTTGAAGGAGAAATTATCCTTGAACCCTGCTTCTGTGAGGCCCACCCCAGGAAATCAAGATTAAATTTTTTTTGGGGGGGAGGGGGTAGTTGAGTCTGGAGCTGGAGAATTCCAACCCTATTGAATTAAAGATCAGACTCGTTCAATTCTGTTCAAATTCCAGCTCAAGCTGACCAGCCCCCATTAAGAGCAAACCCCAGCTTGTAGCCAAGGCTTCTATTATAAAAAGAGCCAATTTTAAGCTCAGTCCTTGCACAGGACTTAATATGCCATGCCAAGGAAACTCTCTCTCTCCCTGGCATAATACAAAGCATCTGCCTGTTGAAATGATATTCTCTTTCATCGTTACCCTCTCTTTATCTTCCTTATCTATTTCCTTAACAAGACTTTATACCTCTCTATTGAAATTTCTCTACTAGAAACTTTTACTTCTCTGCCAGGACCTTGCCACTAAGGTATTCAGTCTTTCTATTCATGCATAGCAAAGGCTGACTTCCCAATGCCAATAATAAACTTCTTTTTACCAGTCCAGCTTTTTGGGTTTGTAAATTCCTTTATGAAGGACTTCTACACCACCAGAAGGGGGTTCTCACAACTCCCTACCTTGTGCCGAATCCTAAGGGGATTGAGGGAAGTCAAACCCCTTCATTTGGTTCCCTGAACTCTGAACCTGCCACTATCCTCATCATTTAACTCTCTGACCACCAGGAACCCTAGATCTCATCATTTTGGTTCCCTGAATCTAGATCTCATCAACTTCATCACTACTAATTAATTCTGAGACCAACTCATCCCTATGCAGTGTTTTCCCATATGTGAATGGTTATATCAATTTCTTTCACATTACAATTGATTTCTCTAAAGAATTTTTATGTTTCCATATGACGCAAATAGTTTGATGGCAACTATGACAGATATTTAGGATGGATAAACTTCTTTGGTTTCGCTTTTAGACAGGTTCTCTTGAGTAACACAAGCAAATGTCAGAAGGACAAATGTCATTTTAATTTACAGAAATGGGAAGAGAATGGAATCTACATATAGGCCATTGAGTTTGATTTCCATTCCTTCAAGTAAGAAGGAGAGAGAGAGACAGATACAGAAAGAGGAAGGGGGAGAGAAAGAGAGGCTGGAATCAAAACAAGTTCAAATCTGGCCTCAGTTACTAACTGTATGTAATTCCAGGCAAGTCACTTAACCATATTTGCTTCAGTTTTTTCATCTATAAAATGTACAAGAGAAGGAAATGATAAGTTACTCAGTATCTTTGCCAAAGAAAACTCTAAATGGTATCACAAAGAGTTGGACACCATTGAAAAATACCTGAACAAGAAGATATATACAAAAAAAAAAAAAAAAAAAAAAAAAAAAAAAAACAAGGTAATTTTGAGGAGGAAGAAGGATTAGGAGCTGGAGGAATTGAGAAAGGCTTCATGTAGAAGATATTTGAATTGAGTTTTAAATGAAACAAGGAATGCTAAATGAAAAAAGAATTGAGAATAGAGAAAAGACAGGGAGTATGGAGTACTCTGTAGTACAGTAAGTAGACTTCTTTGGGTGGATAGTAGAGTACAGTGGCCAAAAGAGAGTAATATGAAATGTAGCTAGAAAACTAGGCTAAAGCTAGCTTATGAAAGTATTTTAAATACAAATGAGTTCATATTTTGTTTTAGATGCCGTTGAAAGCCTCTGGGGTTTATGGAATAGGGAGATGATATGGTCAGACATGTTCTTTTAGAAGAGCTCTTTGGCAGTGGTGTGGATGATGGTTTTCAGTGGGGTGAAATTTAAGACAAGGAATCTAACTGGGAGATTAATGTAATAGTTTGGGCAAACTGTTTAATAGAAATCTTGGGGAGAAGGGGTTTGTACACTAAATGTATACTAGGATCTCAGGGTGGTGTCCTGAGTTATCTCAAAAATTTTGTGGGCTTAGACCTAAATCAAGAGGCAAAGATTCCTAAAGTGGTTCCTAATGAACCCTAGTTGCAATTTCTAAAAGAACAATTTAACTGGAGATGTTAAGAGTCCTAATAAGAGTTAGCAAGGGAGTGACATACAGGTAGATTCTTTATAGGGGAAAATAACCTTTAGGATTAACATCATAACTTGGCCTTCTGATTGGATACAATAACTATGTGGGTTGTGATGATTTTGTCCATTTGAGGAATTCAACCAGAGGCTTCAATCAGGGGTCTATAGCAATAAAGATTTATTTAGGCTAACAAAAGGTCTAATCAATTTTTCCCTGTCAGAAGCACTGTCTGTACAGTTTTCTACTTTTTGAGCTAGGCTAGTTTTTTTCTCTCCAAAAGGGCAAAGAAACTGTCTTAGAAACCTGATAGTTCTAGGGAGTTAAGGCTCTTGTACAACCTTGGCAGCCTCCTGATCAGCAGGATAGGGTGTGTTAATTACCATAACCATGGAATTTTGCCAAATCTAAAGGGTACTGATAACTTATGACTTGTTTCTTGTAGGCAATCAGGAAGTCACATTCAAATCTTAGCCTGAAACAATCAAGTCAGTTGGGATAATTTCTTTGCATTTCAGGGGGAAACTGGTCTACCTTATTTTGCTACTTATTGCTTCTACAAGATGTAAGGAGAACCTGAACTAGCATGATAACTGTGCAAGTGAAGAAGATGGATATAGAATGTGTTGTAAAATTTAAAATAGGATTTGGCAACTGATTAGATATATGCAATGAAGGAGGGTAGTTAAAGATGATACTGATAAGGAACTGGGTGGCTAAGTGAGTATTAGAAAAATCACTGTAAACAATCTAGAAGCCTAGATACTCCTTGAGGCAAATAGGGAGGAACACTGAGAGAATCATCTCAGTCTTAAATGGGACTTGTGTTTTTAAGTAGGCTTTTCCTTTATGTGGACTTTTGATTACAGCCCTACTCCAGCTGGAGGTCTCTGATAGAAATATTTTAACCCCACAGTTTACTGTATCCAATCAGAAAGCCAAGTTATGTCAACTCTCTCCTTCCTTTCTTTTCTCCTCCCTACTCCCCCTTTTATATTTCCCTTATATCTCTTCATAATGAGGTCTTCATTGTTGGGTGTGGTTAGTAGAGTAACTGATCCCTACGGCAAGCAGATAGAAGGCTCCGATAGAGGTCAATTTAGTTCCATGGCCCCACTGGTTTTCTGGTGATCTAATCTGAAATCCAAGTTATTTCAAATTCCTGAGACCACCCTCTGTACCTCATGTCCCTAGTGTTAAATTTTCCCTATAAAACCTACTTGTGGGCCATCTTATAGCTGCTACCCTCCTTTGGGTCAGTGTACAACAGCACTGCCTCACTGGTGTCTTCTTACCTTTCCATGCTACATGACATCTATCCTAACTCCACTATGCTTCCCAACCCCATTTCTCCTCCTTACAGCTAACCAAACTCTTTTAGGGTGCTAAGTTCCTTTTAGGATGTAGCTTGCTAGCTAAAGACATACCCCAACCTCATGGAGTATTCACTTTCTACTGGGTAATTGTGAGCTCCACTGAGGAACTTGTCTTTCATATGCTCTCCCACTCTATTTCATATTTACCATTCCTAGTGTCTGTTGTATCCTTTCCTTTTGTCTGTAACCTTTTCCCTAAATAAGCCTACCTTTTTCCAAAGAGAATAATCATTGTGAATTCTTCACATGACCAAACCCCAACTTTTGGTGGCTGCCATCATCTGGTGTCATAGATAGATATAGCTTTGGGGAGTAAATTAGAAAATCAGTTGATTGCCTTACTGCAGCAATTGAAATTGATATAATACAAACTTTTTAATAGAAATTTATGGTTGGACATGCATTTGTTTTTAGAAATGTGTAGTTTAAATATTAGCAATATGTTTGACTATCATGCTATTCTTTTTTTTTTTTTAATATAGCTTTTTATTGACAGAACATATGCATGGGTAATTTTTCAACATTGACCCCTGCAAACACTTCTGTTCCAACTTTTCTCCTTCTTCCCTTTACCCCCTTCCCTTAAATGGCAGGCAGTCTCATACATATTAAACATGTTAAAGTATATCTTAAATACAATATATGTGCACACATCCATACAGTTCTCTTGTTGCACAAGAAAAATCAGATTTAGAAAGGCAAAAGTAACCTGGGAAGAAAAACAAAAATGCAAGCAGTCCACACTTGTTTCCCAGTATTCTTTCACCGGGTGTGGCTGGTTCTGTTCATCGCTGATCAATTGGAACTAAACTGGATCCTCTCATTGCTGAAGATAGCCACTTTCATCTTAATTGATCCTTATATAATATTGTTGTTGAAGTGTATAATGATCTGGTTCTGCTCATTTCATTTAACATCAGTATGTGTAAGTCTCTCCAGGGCTCTCTGTATTCATCCTGCTAGTCATTTCTTATAGAACAATAATATTCCATAACATTCATATACCATAATTTACTCAGCCAATCTCTAACTGATGGGTATCCATTCAATTTACAGTTTCTAGCCACTATGAAAAGGGCTGCCACAAATATTTTTGCACATACAGGTCCCTTTCCCTTCTTTAAAATCTCTTTGGGATATAAGCCTGGTAGTAACACTGCTAGATCAAAGGGTATGCACAATATGATAACTTTTTGAGCATAGTTCCAAATTGCTCTCCAGAATGGTTGGATTTGTTCACAATTCCACCAACAATGTATCAGTGTCCCCATTTTTCCATATCCTTCCAACATTCTATCATGCAATTCTTGTGGAAAACAAAGTATAGAATGATTAGGTAAATTCTGATATAACTCAAGAGTCAGATTGCAAGAATAGTTACTATGTCAACATGCCTTGGACAGTAAATGATAGATTTATCAAATTTATATATTGAACACAAAAGTGAAAGGACTAGTTAATATGTTAAATTACAACCAGGATTCTAAGAGATATTGACAGGTTAAAATGTTGTGCCAAATCTGATGAAATTAATTTTAACATGTCTGTAAAGTTTTATACTTGGATTCAAAAATTAACTCTATGAGCACAAGATTATAGAAGTATGTCTGAAAAACCATCTGAGGGTTCTACTGGATTGAAAGCTCAACATCAGTTAACAAGATGATATGGCACCAAAGAAAAATCTATGATTTTTATTGAGAGGCAGAGCATTCATAATAGAGAGGTGATATAATTGCTGAATTTTGCCGTAATTAGACAATATCTGGAGTATTGTGTTAATTTTAAGTACCACATTTTATGAAAGACAAATATTTCCTAGATGACAATACTTTGACAATATTTTGTTTGTAAATCATCATAGATAATATGCTTACCCACAATTTTTATTTCTCAGAGATTTTAGAATTCTGGGATTATCAAACATATAATATTGCTAGGACAATATTTGTGTTAAGAATATGGATTTTTACATTTGGAGGTAAGCTAAATAATTCCACAAATACAATCAAGTTCACTATTTTCCTCCAATTCATTTCAGACTCCAACCCATGGTCTATTGGCCATGCATGTGCATGGATGAATGTGTGTGTATGGATTACCTAGAGAACTTGATGTTATAGCCTAGGCAACAAGAATCTTTCATCCTTTTTTTTTTTTTTTCTTGTGTGAATTGTCAGGCCTATTCTACTTTAACAGCAAGGGATCTCACTGAAAAAATCCTATAATATTCTGAAGCTCAAGATGGTATCATGACAAAAGAGGGAGCACATTTCAAGCATGGGAATAGTCAGAACAAAAGCACAGAAATAGGAGCATTGTTTATGGAGAATACCAAGTAGATCAGCGTAGGTAAATTGTAGAATGTATGAAGGGAAATAAGTGAAAACTGGAAAAATAGGAAGGGGTTGGCTTGGGAACAATTTTAAATGCCAGAGGAGCTTGATTCTAGAGGTAATAGGGAGTTATATAATCAAACTTGTCCTTTTGGAAAATTATTTGGTTATGTTGAGATTGGACTGGAGTACAATTTCTCTGGCTATTCTCTATGCCACTACTCTTGTCTCTCTGCTACTCCAACTATTCCCTGGATTCTTTTGAAGTCCCAACTTAAATCCCACTTTGTACAGTAAATCTTCCCCAACCATTCAATCTGGTGCCTTCTCTTTGTTATTTCCTGTTTGTCCTGTGTGTAGCTAGTTTTTGCTCTGTGTATATTAATTTGCATGTTGTTTTTTCCATTTGATTTCAAGTTCTTTGAGGATATTTTTGTATTTCCATCAATGTGCACAGTGCCTGGTACATGCAGTTGCTTACTGTTTATTTTGGGGGGATGAAGTGAGGGAGGAGACTTAAGTTAAAGAAAATTATTTGAAAGTTATGGAAATATCCCAGACAAGAGATAAAAGCCTAGACTAGATTGGTGGTTCTGAGTAGAAAGTGGGATGTGTTTGAGAGAAGTGCAAGTAGAAAGGACACGATTCGACAATTGACTGAATAAATGGGGTAAGAAATAGGAGTTAAGAACAATATGAGGAGCTGAGGTTGCTAATTTGGGTGACTGAAAAAAATCCTGGTGCTCTCAAAAGTAATAGGGGAATTCAGAAAAATGGAAGGTTTTGGGGGAAAGTGAATATATATTTTAGACATGGTGAGTTTGAGATGTCTAAGGGACATAAGATTATGAATGAATGGTTTGGGATTAGAGTTTAGGAGAGAGACTAGAGTTGGATATAAATAGATCTGGGAATTACCTACATAGAGATAACTGAAACTAGAAGCAGCTGATATTACCAAATAAGATAGTATGGGGGCAAATGCAGTCTTAGAGCATATTAAAAAAAAATGTGTAGAGGGCCACAGATAGTGGGGGAACGCTGGGTAAAAACCCTTCAGCCCAGAGAGAACCTGCTGACAATGTCTAGTTTGGCTCTCTACCTCCCTTTGGTGTTCTCAACCTTCTTGAGAAGTCAAGGAAGGTGTGACCACCTGTGTTCTACTTGAAGCAAGGGATACTTACAGTAAAGAGAGGTATTTACATATCAATAGCAGGGTCCTTATAGTTAGCACTTGCACAGTGTGCTATGGTTATGTAATACTACTATAGTTAGCACTTGCTCAGTGTGATGTGATGATATAATGGTCTCTAGTTGGCACATAGTGTGCTGTAATAATGTAATCATACCAAGGTATTTAAGGGCTGGGAGGACTTGAAATAAGGATACTCCATCTTTGACCATCCTCCTGAGTCTCCTGCCTTCATCACTCCTCCACTAAAACCAAGGCTGGTCCCAAGATTCTCCAGAGAGCTAGTCTGGACGGTATATTTTGGCACCCCAGTTTGGGCACTCTAGAAAGCACACTACATTTTGGTGCTCGAAGAGGGACATCCAGAAGGACACTACAATAATGAACATGAAAATGAATATCCAGTTTTAAGCTAATTTAAAATAGTTCCTTCTACCCTCCAAGCTTGTAGTACTCCTGTTACCCTGCTTTTATTATGTATACATTTGGCATATATTCCTATTTGTGCAGGTTGTTCGTGCAATTCTTCCCTGCTCTCAACCTCCCTCTTCCCCACACCCAATGTAAGATTGAAAATCTGGACTAGGAGGATACAATGTGTACACAAAAAAGTAAATATGTAGATACAAAATAAATACAAAATAATTTCCAGAGAACATTAGCTACTGTGGAATTTAGAAAACATTTTTTTTTTTTAGGCGATAGTATTTGAGATGCTTTTAGAGAAGGCAATTAGAGAGCCCCAAAAAAGTGTTGTGGAGGAAAAGCCTTCCAGGCATGGGAAATAAGACTGTGCATGTATAGGAATAAGTGGAAGATTTGGACTAGGACATGAAATTTGAATGATGTGTATAATACCTCTACAAAGAGGAGTTTGAGGCAGATTGTAGAAGGGTTCTAAATATAATATAGAGGAATTTTTATTTTTATACTAGAGGCAATAAGAAACCACTGAAACTTTTTAAAAAGGGAGGTAATATGGTCAAAACTATGTGATAGGAATATCAATATAGTATTTTTATAGAGGGCAGACTGGAGAGGGGAGAAGCTGAATGCAGGAAGACTAGTCAGAACAATATTGCAGGATAAGTCAATAATGATTGAGGGATAAAGTTAGAATGGTTGTGGTACTGATAGAGGGGAAAGAACAGATGTGAAGATGCTGTGGAAATACAATCAATAAAACAAGGCCAGGATCTAATATGGTTAGGTTAGTGCCAGGAGAGTGACTATGTCTCCTAGGTTCTAGAATTTGAGTGACTAAGTTAATGGTAATATCCTAAACAGAAAATAAAGAGGGAGAGTTAGGACGAAGAGAGAGTTTAAGGGAAAAGATTACTTTAGTTTTGGACATGAGATTTGAGATTTGAAAACACCTATTGGACAGCTAGAAATATCCAGCAGACTGCTGAAGATACTGGAATGGAATTCAGAAAATATATGAAAGTTGAGTATGAAAATTTTGGAGTCATCCATCAAGAAGTGATGAACCCAGGAAAAGTAACTAGATCAACTAGAAATATATATAAGAGAATAAAATTCAGGACATCTCCTGTAACACACCCATGAATAGAATGAGATATTGATGGCAATCCAGGCAAAAAGAAACATTAATCATAAAGATAAAAGAAAAATGACAAAGTAGTACCACAAAAACCCAGGGAGGAGAGACTATCCAGAAGGGAAGAATCAAGAGTGAAAAATACTATAGAGAGAATAAGAAAGATGAAGACTCCATACAGTTATTGGATTTACTCATAAAGAAGTATTTAGCTCCATATATTTATTTTATAAATATTTATTCTACATATATTTATAAATATATATATATATATATATAATCTTCCTGATAGAAAACTCATTATAAGCTTATTGAGAGTAGGATTATTTTATTCCTTGTATGTCTGTGCCCAGCTTAGCACAGTGACATATAAAAATATAGACATGCCTAATGTTTCTTGTTTGATGGAAGTGAGCTAGCAAGGGGTAAAGAAGTTGGAGATGAAAAACTGTCAGTGATTATTCAAACTTTCTCTTGAAGTTTGTCTGATAAAACAATTGAGATAAAGGATAAAAGCTTGAGAAGATGGCAAGATCAAGGGAAGGTTTTTAAACATGTTTGTAGCCAATAAAGGAGCCAATGAATAAGCAGATTGAAAATTAAGTATAGAGAGGGAATGATTAAAGGATAAGCTTCCAAGAGAGATAGGAAGAAATAGGATTGAGGGCAAAAGTAGTTTCTATTACTCTACTCAATCAACTTCAAAACTCTTCATTGTTCTAATATAAATTCCTATTTTTAAAAGCCCTTCATTACCTGCCTTCAATGTATATTTCCAGTACCATTATACATCACTCCCCTTTCCATATTCTATGTCCAGCTAAACTGATCTCCTCCCTCTTCAATATTGCATCTGTTTCCCTTCTTCACCTCAATGCCTTTACACAAGCTGTGCTTTGTGTATATAATGCACTCCCTCTTCCTTTCTGCTTTAGAGAATCTTCTTTCAAAAAGCTGATGACATTTTCTACCCAAAATTTTTCTTTATCTCTCAACTTCTAACGTCATAGGGAAGTATTCTATCTCACACATACACATACACATACATATACATATCGTAGTGAGGGGTAAGGATAATAGTATGTTTGTATAGGTATACATGTTGACTATGATAGAATGTAAGTCTTTTGAAATCAGTTTCAAAATCTTAGCCATCAGTGCCTGTAACAGTATCTGGCATATAGTAAACTCTTAATGAATGTTTTATTATTGATTCGAATACAGGATAATACTGAGGTGTCCTGAAGAGTAGTACTTGGGAAAAACTCAAGATGTGCAGCTTCACCTTCTCAGTTAAGTATGAAGTGATTTCCTCTGCTAAGGAGGAAGTGGGGAAAGGATAGTTTGCAGAGTAGAGATTTGAAACAGATGTTATAAATGAAATAGAAATTCAGTTAGAAAAGAGTAAAGAGATTAGTATAATATGACAGCAATCATGTTAAGATGATAAATACAAATCTGAAGTGGTCCCAGGTAGCAAGATTGCTCCAGGATGTTTCGCAAGCAAAACCTGAATGGAATTAGAGAAAACTTTGGTGAGAATAATGAAGGGTTGAGTTTTGGAAAGGAATGAGAAAATAGGAAGAGAACAAAAGGCTGAAATATAGAGGACATTATAAAATTGAACTTAAATCTAAGGGCACAGAGGAAAACAGGTCCCAGGTAGTAAGACTGGTGAAATTGAAGGCTAGTTTTGGGAAGGATAAGGAGTAAGAAGAGATGAAAGGATAGAATCAGATAATAGACCTTCAAAGTTATGGACATATAACTAAGCAACTCTATGTGTGGCTGTGTAGTTTACTTAGGTAAGGATACATTTACAAATATAACTAACCAACTCTATGTGTGGCTGTGTAGTTTACTTATGTAAGGATACATTTACAAATATAACTAACCAACTCTATGTGTGGCTGTGTAGTTTACTTATGTAAGGTGCAGCTCATTGGAGTCGAGGTTGAAGAATCAAAGTGTTTAAAAAAATTAGAGGTCTGCAACAAATAAATTTAGGCCCCAAATATTAAGTGCGAATTTTGTAGCATAAAGTGCAAGTAGTGAATTCCAGGAGAACGGACGCCGGTGAAGTAAAGTAAGAGAGCTGACAGAGTGAGAATATATACAGTATCAGCATAGGGTTATATATATCCAAATAGTGCAAATTTCATAAATGTCCGAGGGACGCCCAGAAAGTTTGCAAGCTTCGAGGCTTCATGAATTAAAAAGCAATTCATAATCTGAATCCAAACCCGCAGGATAAGGATCCCTCGAGATAGACTTTATCCTTATTCCTAGCATGGTACAAGTAACCCCGGCTCAGCTACAGACCACAGATGATCTTCAGAGCTGGACTTTGTCATAATCTTTTATTGCATCGGTGGTGGTTGGTTGCAAAGGCAGCACTTTCCACTTCTTCAGGCGGCCTCTCTCCGAGGTTCGGGCAGAGGCTGGATGACCTCTGATCTGAAGGCGACTTTGGAGTCCCCGCCGCGGGACCAGGGCTGAGGCAAGGTGACCTCGAGATTGCGCCGTCTCACCAGGAGCTGCGGGCATTTTTTGGTATCTAGTAAATACCTGAGCGAAGGTGAGTCCGGAGTTCCAAGTTTTCTCCTTTATGACTCAAGGAATAAAAAGTCCTGCAAGGATTGCGTAGGGGAAGGGAGCTGCCAGCACTTGTCCAGACTCCGAGGGCGGGGGAGGCGGGGGAGGCGGGGGAGGGGAGGGGAGGCGGGGCTTTACTCTAGGCCCCAGTCCCGGGACTCAGGGAGCAAAGGCCCCACCCGAGACCGCCTGACCTTCCCCTCCCAGCAGGCGTTATGCAAATGACCTCCCCCAGTGAGTCTCTAGTACCTTTCCCTCCCTTTCGTCCCGCCCACTGCGCACGCGTCCTCCCATCCCTCTTCACACCCCGCCCCCTTCTGCCCCCTCTCGGCTGCGCTCCGCCCCACTCCGCCCCCGCTTTGTGGCCCCCAGGAGCTGCCGCCGTCGCCGGAGACCGGCGCTTGAGGGTGGGGAGAAGACGGGGGGAGGGGGGTGACGCTGGCCGGTGAGGCTCCTTCCCGACACGGCGGCGATGTCCGCGAGCCCGGAGCGTGCCGCGGCGGCAGCGGCGGGGCCTCATGCGCAGCGCGGCACCCTGGCCTTCGGCCTCCCTCCGGCTCCCGTAGAGCGGGCCGGTGGCAAGAGCAGTAGCTGCCGAGGCCGTGGAGTCTCTGGCTTGTCTTCCTCCTTTTCTTCCTCCTTCCCCTTGGCCGTCGGGTACTGAGCCGGGGGAGGGGAGGCGGCCTGAGTGGCCGGGGCGGGGGCTGCTGCTTTGAGGATGGGAATTCTCTTCACCAGGATATGGAGACTGTTCAATCACCAGGGTGAGAGACGGAGGGAGGAAGGGAGGCCCGAATTGGAGGGGAGACGGGAGGCGCCTAAGGGGAGGCGAAAGGGACATTTCCAGCCGCGGCGCCCGCGCGTACTCACTCCGGGGTAGGGGGGGTAGGGAACGTGGTTCCTTTAGAGCCGCCGGGGAAGCGCTCCAGGTGTCCCCTTGTCCCGTAGTTCCGATACCCACTGATCCGAGCCCTCTCTTCCCGTTAGCGATCGGGAGATGCTTCTTTGCATCTTCCACTATTCCTGACGTCCCTGCCCCCGAGCTTGTACGTATTTTCCTTGGCCAGGAATGTGATAGGAGGTGGAAAGGGGGGCGCTGGGGTCTCGTCTTCACATCTCCCCTTTCCCCCGAAGGATGACTAGGTTGCCACCCACCTGCCCAGGCTAGCGACACGTGCCGCCTTCCAACTTTTCTAATTGGAGTCTGGGTATGCGTGTGGGTTCCCTTAAAGTTACTCCCCTTTACCCCTGTAAAGCCCTATCGGGAGGAGCGAGAGAGGTTTTCTTAGTCTGCAAAACTTAAAGGATCCTGAGCTTCGCAGATCGTGAATGAGATACACTCCACGTCTATAGCTCTCCTCTGGAACTTTAGTTTCCTTCATTGGAAAACGATCGGTTTGGACTAAATCCTTCCAACTTGGAAAGGCTTTGATTGATGAGAGTCTTCTGTCTGTCTTTTGGATCAGCCTTTGGATATTTGTCAGGGACCCATGTCAAAAGTCTTACGGTTAAAGCTGTTTTTTGACGTCTGTGGTTATTAGATTTATGCTTTAGGTTAGGATCTCCTTTTAAGTATTATGAATGGTTGCCTGAAGGTACTTTTAAAGCATGAAAATATAATTTCGAATTAGTGATGTGTGTAATTCGTATTTCGAGATTTCGGCAACAGCAATATTGTGATATGAAAAGGTTCATGATTTCTCTTGGTGACAAAGTCATAGGTGCCCGATACCTACATTCATAATCGAAGGAAATAGTAAATTTTGGGAAGAACGGGTTTTTAATCATTTTGGTGTGGGGTCTTGGACCCCTTTGGCAAGCCTATGGATTCTTCATAGAGTCGTGTTCTCCCCTGCAATTAAAAAGTTACATAACATAATAAAGGAAATTAATTATGCTGAAAATGCAGTTATTATAGTATTTTGAAAAACAAAAAGTTCATGCACTCCAGTTTAAGAACAGCTTAAGAGTTAGGGGTTAGTAAAGTTAAAAATGTGATTTAAAAGTTCTTAAGTTCATAAATTCCAGGAAATTTATTTAGACCCTCTCCCCATGTTGAGAACCCCTGATTTAGTTCCCCCCCCCCAAATCTTTTTCAGAATTCAGAATTAATAGGTTTTTGGAACTATTGTGGTTATAAAAGTTACCAAATCAATTGCTTTCTATAATTAATGGCACTTCAAGTAAGTTTGTATAAGTCTATATTCTTTTGAAATAGATGAATATTTATTTGTATTTGTAAGACTTCAGGAATTATTATGAAACGTGAATATTGCCCTTTAAAATAGAGAAATGATTGACACTTTAATGTAAAGGTTCAGACAAAAATACAATGGGATTTTCCTAGTACTTTTTCTGTTTTTTAAGCCTGGTTTCCTGAGTCATCATTTATTCTATCAATAATTTATAGTGGCTCTTTTTGTGTACTGTTCATGGTGTTGTCATGTATCAAAGTTCTTAGGGTTACATTTGAATATGAAATGGTTTCTGTGATAAAAGTCACCACCCTAACTCCTCTTTTATGTTTCAACTCCCTAAAGAATATGATTGATAGGAGAGTTGTGCAACTTTTAATAGTTGTGTCCATCGTTTATTTAAGAAAAAAAAAAAAAGCAACTCTTGTTTCGAAGAACTACTTCAGACATATTCTAGTTGAAACTAAGGTATATCAAATTACATTCCCTTTCTACATTAGTATTTGCTTTAAAATAGTGAAAACTTGTCATGATTTTTATTAACTAATAGTATATACCAGGCAAGTTATTTTACCTCTTTAAAATTCAGTTTCCTTATTTGTTAAATATTGTTAAATATTATTTGTTAAATAAGGAAATTGAACTTAATGAACTTTTAGGTTTCTTTGAGCTCTAAAAATTTAATCTCCTTAAGATTTAGTTGCTCTCTTACCTGCCTTTTAAGGTCTATGGGCCAGAGCAGTTAATTTCTTGTATTATCTTCAAATTCTAGAATCTTTATCACATGATATTTTAGTAAAATCTACTGTGAATATTTGGAAATTTTGGTTCTTCATTTAATCTTGTACTATGCAATTTTGTAATTTTAATGAATATAAAAATTAGATTTTTGTGATGAAAAATAAGTTGTGCTTTTATCAATAATAAGTAATGCTTTAAAAACAAAATAATTTGATTCAGCAGGTATTTATAAGTACCCATTGTGGGCAACATACTATGTTAGACATTGTGCTGAACAAGAAAATTAGTTTTGTTAGACTTCATATATTTTTCAGCCTGGGACATTTTATGTGGCATTTGCATTATAAATGCAAGTACATAAGAATTTTGAGAAATAATCAGTAAGGTGTACATAATAAAAAGGCAAAGAATACCATCCTGTATGATTTAGACAGTCAAAATTTGGTAGAGGTTATTTTGTATATTATAGTGTTCATTAAAGATGAAATATCAAATCCATTTTTTTACTTGATCACCATATTTTAATTTTAAATATATAGAACCTTTGTTAATCCACTAGCTCCCTAATAGAATTGGGTATGTGAAAATCATATTTGTTTATATATCTCTTGTTGCTCCTTTAAAAAGGAGTTGAATTTCATCTATTAGGAATCATGAGTTTAGAAGTATATACTCGGTGAGTGGTTCCCAATAGGTTTCTGTTTTTGGCATACTTTTGACCTTACCTGATCTCTGCCCTTCATGAGAAAGTATACAAGTAAATGTAAAAAATAGTTTTTGTGGTGTTATAATCTATAATTTAAAGGCCAATTGTGTCTTATTTGTATAGGTAAAAGCATGTCTAAGAACTAAGGAAGAATTCTCTATGTGCAACACTTTAGCACCTTTTTTTTTTTTGCTGTAAATGGCACATTGTATTTTAAATTTTTTATTTGTATATATGTGTTTGAAAACATTTTCAAATTTTATGAGGAAGGCTAAATAACTTGCCCAAGACTTCATTATGAGCTTCTCTGACTTGAAAGCCAATTTTTCTTCAGTGTCGCTGCTTTTTGGGATCCTGATTCAGTCTTCTGCTTTATCTATTCCTTCAAACTTTGTCATTGCAAGTTTGATAAGCTTTCATTCATGGCACTGATAACATTGTATAGAATGTGGCCAAGTCAGATCCCTGTAGAACTCCATTGGAAACAAATTCTAGAGTGGTATTGATAATACTTGGGGCCCAGCTGTTCAGGTAGTTGTGAATGTACTCCTTTACAGTTATCTAACCCATTTTTCTCCATCTTATTCACAAAGATATTTTGAGATACTTTGTCAAAATACTTTGTTGAAATTCTTTGTGTGTGTTTTCCCTGGCTACTCATCTAATAATTCTGTCCAAAAAGTGAATTGAGATTAGTCTGTTATGACTTATTCTTGAGAAATACGTACTGGGGTAAGATGATTGTAATTTTTTAGAATTTAAAATAATTTTCAAATTAAGCATTATTCTTGTCCTCCATTCTTATAACAAATACAAATGATATTGTAAAAACAATGTTAAACTTCTTGAGTTATTTTCCTTTCTAAATGGTCGTAAATTCATTTATCATATTTGTCAGAATGCATTCTAGCATTTTACTTTGAATTGCCTTGAATTGAGGTCGTGTCATTTGAAAAAATCTTTCCCTTTTTGAAAATTACATTTTTTTTCCAATTCTATAGTGCAGACAAGGTTGCAGTCAGATCTAACTTATCTGCTTGCATTAAAATCTCTACTCCCTTAAGTTATCCTTAATTGACATCTAGGCATCTGAAGCCATGAATATTGTTACTGTTACTCACCTTGGTTTTCTTCATTGGTATTGATATATGTAATTTATAGCAGACTTAGTAAATGAATATAGCTAATTTTCTCTTGTTCCACCATTTTTAGTTTTAAGTCTGATAATTATATTCACAAGCATCCATTAAGCTCCTTCTGTGTGCCAAATATTATTCTGGAGACAAGAGTCTCTATCCTAAAGGAGCCTACATTCTAGCAGGAGAAACAACATGTGCATATATAAATACATTCAAAATAAGAACTAGTATATATTCTTATATATGAAGCCTCTTTATGAAAATCCAGATTTTGTAGTCCAACATTACCATCTAAGTATATGAGATTTTGGATCCAGATACAAACTGGGAATTTGGTATAGGGATTCTTAGAAGCTGGTAATAAATGAAACTGAT
This sequence comes from Sarcophilus harrisii, assembly GCF_902635505.1. Lineage (NCBI taxonomy): Eukaryota > Metazoa > Chordata > Mammalia > Dasyuromorphia > Dasyuridae > Sarcophilus > Sarcophilus harrisii. Next base: position 425,038,181 of record NC_045428.1, read on the forward strand.
GGAGATGTTATGAGAAGAGGACACTTGGGACATCTTCACAGCATTTGACTAAAGTGTTAGCATGTTAGTTGGGAAATTAGCTAACAGTCCAGCAAAGCCTATCTTTAAATTCTTTCAGCATCCTAGGATTTAGTTTGTCTTCTCCTTTGATCTTTTGCCCTCAAGTACTTTTTAAGTTCTTTTTTTTTCTTAGTATTCATCCTAAGCCTCTGGATGTTCATATTCCTGACTTTCTTGTAGATCTGTACCACTTTTGCTTTCATCTTCACTTTGCTCTTACCTTGTACATACCACTTTATCCTTACTCAGTTTTTCATTTTTCATAAGAAACATTTTTGTTAGTGTTAGAGTTTCTTGAGACACTTTTATCTCACCTTGATCAACATCTGAAGAATTTTAGATTGTTCTTTCTTAAATCTTATAAAATATGCCTTCTACATATCTAAAGTGTGTGTATGGTGGAGAGAAGAGAGGGCATAATAAGGGAATTTTTTCCACATTATTAAGAAAAAACTTGGTAATATTTAATGTAGTCCAGAAGTTGAATAGGCTGTTGATCTATGGAAATATATTATGAGCAAAGGTACACAAGGCTGGAAGACTTGTATTTGTAGGGATGGTAAATAATTAATATTGTTGGGGTAGATAGTTCATGAAGGACACAAGTGGGAAATGAGGCAGGAAAATCAAATTGAGGAAGGTTTTAGTTGTGATTTGAATTTCTCACATTCTGTTTCCTAAATTCTCCAGTTGTTTTCACATTCATCTACTTGTTTACTTAGGTAGAAAGACCATGGTTTATCCATATATTCCTTAAAGCAAATTGATGAAGAGTCAAGAGAGATAGGGAGTAGGATAAACTTAGAAAAAGATGGATGTAGTTAGGAAGTACTGATTATGGCATTTTTTTCCCTTTTAAAAACAGATGATAGTCTGTAAAACTGTAAACACTAAATATTGTGTAATTGTAGCTGGTCCAAACATTAATATGATCTAGAAGTGAAGCTCACATAATTGACTATATAGCATCTGAAGAAACAAAATTTTATCAAGTTGCTTATATCATTATCTTGTAATTATCACTGTTGTCATCTACTAGTACTGTTCTTTCTTCTCCCGGCCCCCAAGAAACACATATTTCCAGGATCTACTTCTAGATAATTTCAGTACTCCCGCTCATGTTTTTTCTGTCTTTGATCTCTCTTATTTTAATCTTCTGAGACTTCAACATCTATACTTCTCCATTATTCTACTTCTTAAAATTCCACTGGCCCTCATTTTCATTCTGTATCAGCTTGAGAGGCTAATTCCTTTGGAATTGGCCCAGATCTACTGTAAAATCTATACAATGCATCCTATATCTATTAATGCAGTTAAAACCAAATTAGCTTACTGGATGTGTTATGCTATCGATATATATTGAACTTTAAGTCCACTTAACTAATAAGACATTATCTATTGTCTACTCTAGTAGAGTTATTCCAGTATTGTCTATCATGCAAAAGAGTATTAGTCCTTGCTAGTGAAAGAAATACAATTTGAATCAAGAATGTCTGGGTTCAAGTTTTAGACTTGTACTTACTGTGTATATTCTTGGAAAAGTCACTGGTTCTTCATTTGTGGAATAGTGGGTTGAACTAGATAGATAATTTTTAAGGCCTCTTCCTCCCCAAGCCCTGTGAATATTTTATGTCCCTGATAGAACTGGAATTTTATGACTGGATAAGCAGATGACATTTAATTTCAGTAACACTTTATTTTATACTTACTTTGTCATTAGGGACCAGACAGTGAACCTATACTAACTTGGTGAATTTGTTTCAAGTCAGCTCTGTTTGTAATATAATACATCTGAAATTTCAGCAGGGTAAAGATAGAAGTCTATAAGAAAAATATGAACTCTGATCTTTCTTACTTTGCATTCTTTATCCATCTATTTTATTGGTATTATTTTTATTTCAGAGCACAAAGTTATCATTGTTGGTCTGGATAATGCAGGGAAAACCACCATTCTTTACCAATTGTAAGTATTCATTAAGTTTATTTTAAAAGAAAATTCAGTTCTGACTGATTATGTTCCTTGTCTGGGTGATTTATAATTAAGGAAAGCAAAAACTAAATTACCTGAAATTTAAGTTGTCCTATAGAGAGGAAGACTGCACTCTGGTTCTAAATAAGGAATCAAGTTCCAAGTTTCAATTTTCAGCTCTGGCATTTATTCATATATTAGGGATGCCATTATGTTTTTCTATATGTCATTTTTTAAACCAATGTCAACTAGAAAAAAATCAGTTGTCTGAAGTCACAGAATTTCTAGTAAATAATCTACCATGTGTTTTCTAAAAGTTCTCTACAAATAACTCTTTGTAGTTAAGAAATACTTTCTCTTATACCTTTGTGGTTGGTGGGATTTGGAGACATAAAATATGAAGGGAATTCATAACATTGTCAGGTTCTATTTATTGCTTAGTAGAGAAATTCGGAGAATCAGCCAGCAGTACTGTCTAATTATGATATGATGGATTGATTTTTTTTTTTACCCCCCCCCCCCCCCCCAAGTTATGAATGAAGTTGTACACACATCTCCTACTATAGGAAGTAATGTAGAAGAAATAGTAGTTAATAATACACGTTTCCTGATGTGGGATATTGGTGGTCAAGAATCTCTTCGTTCTTCGTGGAATACTTACTATACTAACACTGAGGTAATCCTTAACTATATAGTGAAACTTCTTTTAACTAGATGCTTGGGGAGATAGAACACTATGGTTTACTGAAGTAATACCAATCCTTGGTAGTCAAAAGGGGCTAATATGACTATAAGAAGATAAATATTATGAAGCAGTGTAGGATATAGTGAATAGAGCGATTCTGAACTTTGTCAGGAAGACATAGGTCTGAATCCTGAATTTTATTTAAGGTAAATTATTTAACTTCCTCCAGCACTTCATTTATAAAATAGGGTTGGTGATCTCTCTAACCTTCATGGGGTTGTCATGAGATTCAAATGAGATGACATATATAAAGAATTTTTTGAACCTTAAAATGCTAAACAAAAGTCAAATGTGTGTGTTTTTATATAGATGCAGAATGATTCTTTTAACAGTTATTGCCTCAGTATATGGTAGAGACGTGATTTATTCATCTGGCCACTATTTGCACTTTGGTGTTTTTCAGTCTTAGACCTGGGATTTCATTGATATAAAGAACTTAGAGTGAGAAATCCTTCCCAAAAGCAACAATACTTTTACAGTGCTTTATTCAATAGTTGGCAATTATATAAGATTTTAAAGTTTGCAAAATTCTTTAGCTATAGTTACCCACTTGATCCTCACTGATACAGTAGTTGCTTTATCTCTTGTCTCACAGCTGAGGAAACTGCAGCTGAGAACAGAAATCATGACTTGTCCATGTGGCTTGTGAATGTCTAAAGTGGGATTCACATTCAGTTCCTTCTCATTTTCAAGTTCAGTACTTGAACTACTTTGTAATGCATTTTATGAGATTTAAAGGATTCACTATGTGATTACTAATGATTTTTTTTAAATTTAGTTTGTCATTGTTGTTGTGGACAGTACAGACCGAGAGAGGATTTCTGTAACTAGAGAAGAACTCTATAAAATGTTAGCACATGAAGTAAGTAATATATATTTTTTTAATATTTGTATATGTCATTGATTGATATTTGTTCCTTCTACTTTCCTATGTTGTTGAGTTCTCCTTTGAATGCAGTTCAGAAAAAAAACTCCCTCTTAAAACAATATTGGCCAGCCATGCTATTTAGTCTTTGCTGTTTCTCAAATTAGAAGTGGAACTGATGGACAACAGAAACGTTTGGGAGAATAATAGTGTTCTGTTGTACTTCTCCCAAGTGTTTGGGACAGGTCTGGTTTATAGAAAGCAGAGAACAATAGGAAGTTTGGGATATAGATTGCTGTTCACTTGTTTTTAGTCCTGTCCAACTCTTCAAAACCCCATTTGAGTTTTTTTGGGTAGAGATACTGAAATGGTTTACCATTTCCTCTTCCAGCTCATTTTACAAATGAGGAAACTGAGATATGAGGTTAAGTGGCTTGTTCAAGTCACATAGCTAGTTAGTATCTGAGGCTAGATTTGAACTCGGGTCTTTCTGACTCTATTCTATCTATTTTGCCACCTTAACTGCTTTTTGTTAAGTATTAACCATGTGCTGGACAATGTGTTGGGACAACTAATCGTGTGATATAGCAGTCCTTGTTTTCCAGAAATTCACATTCTGATTGGAGAAGACTATTCATGCTCATCTAGTGCGTAAATGCAAAGCCTGATGAACCTTGGAGACATTGACAAAACCAATGGCAATACTTAAGTTAGATGATTGGAAAAGGGGAAAGATACTATTGGGATCCATATTTATGAGATTCAAGATCAGCCATTAGCGAAATTATCTGTTTTGGTTCTGACCTTGAGAGCCAGGTGGTGGTCCCTAGGTAGAGAATGTTTGGAGTGAAATTGTTGGGAGAATCTTAGACTTATGTGATATTATTGAAGAATTTCAGTTATTTGTGGCCAGTATTTTCCATTCTTTCTCTTGAACGTAGTCCTGATTCTTCTGCTGATTGAGTTAGGATTCTTCAGGGAAAAAAAAAAAATTTTTTTCAGGAAAATAGTTTCCTAAGGAAACTACACATGGGATTGTAAGGCCTTCCCTTGTTATACCTACTTGTTAATTTTCAGTTTAGAAAATATCAGGTGAACATTATATTGAGAGCCACTTTCTTGTTGCATTACATATTTTACGCAACTTCAAAGAGCTGTTCCTTGTTATATTTCATGGAATATTAAAAAATTTTTAAAGAACTCTAAATATGTTTAAGGAATTTTTTTCAAGAATTTTAACTGAAAAGCATACTATGATATAAAATTATAATGTGTGTAGAGATGCCTATCCAAAGTGAAGACGTTATTTTTCAATAATTTTTCATTTGGGTAACCCAACCTAATCCTTATTTGATGGTGATTAATGTTATAGGAAAAATAATGTTATTGGGAAAAAAAAAACCTTTAATATGTATAAGAAAAAAGGCAACCACCTTAGTTTCACATTTGGATGAAGAAATTGAAATTTCTAATAAGGAAATTTCAAATTTCTTACTAAAAAAGATTTTTATTAAAAAAAATTTGTGATAGAGAGGAATAATGATGAAAGCATTTTATAAAATGCAGTAAATGTTTTTTTAGAATATGAGCTAGTAGTATAAAAGAAACTAAAACAGCAACTTTTGTAAGTAAATATGAGACCTTCAAAAAACAGATTTTCTCAAAAGGCTTTATTCCATTTACAAAAATGTTTGTAACTACTTTGATGCATATTCATGGGATGTAGCACATAATAGGATAGCACATAAACATTGGAACTTTACAGTAAAGGCAAATCTTTGAAAGGAAATATAATATTAAATTTATAGTAAAGGCAAATCTTTGAAAGGAAATATAAAAAATATTAATGACTACAAGGTAAGAATCAATAGCGTTTATCTACAAAGTTTCTGATTGTTGTTGAAATATTAGTGTATGCATATTAATACATACATAGTATATATATTTTTCTCCTGCTTTAGCTCTCTTATTAAAAAAAATACTAAAAAAGATACTTAAAATATTAGATTGTTTTTCACAACCATCCCTAGTAACCATGATATAGTACAAACTAAGTTATTCTGTACAATCCTGTTTTCATGGTATATTTTGCCTGTTTTGTCATCAGTCACTGTCCTATAGGAACAAAAAGCAATATTTCTGTATTGTTTTCTTTGTTTGGATGTCAACAAAAAGAAAACCCTTTCCCCAGAAGTATAAAAAAAGAATGAGAAAATTTGTGAGACATACCTCAAAAATAAAATAGCAGTAAAGGGAGGAAAGTAGTTTGAGGCTAGAAGAAGTACTTGGGTTGAAAAGAATATGAAGGCCAAGACGAGTGAAGAAGGGGGAGATGAAGATGAGAAAGAGATGGGAAACAGGAAAAATAGAGAAAAATAAACAGGAGATAGTGTTTCATATTAAGAAAAATTGTTCATAGTCCCCTATTTTTAATTAGTGTTTGATTATAATAATGTTTTAATTTCTGTGCAAAAAAGATTATTCAGGAATATAGGCCTAGAGGAAACTTTAAATATGAAACAAATTCTTTACATTTCTAGATGGAACCTTCAAATTAGTTAATTTCTCAATCTCCATACTATGAATAGAATGTCCTCCTTTCTCTTTCCTGCTGCCTCTTAGAATCATGAACTTTCTTCAAAATACATTTCAGGTGTGACCTTTCTATAAGAGGCCTTTCCTGAAACCTCTTTTCCTGGTCCTGTTTGTTATCATTATCTTCTTGAAATTTCTTTTGTTTTTATGCTCGTTCACACTGTATTTCTACAGCTAAAATACAGACTTCTTGAGGCAATAGTTTTGTTTTTGTCTTTGTATTCTCAGAGATCAGTACAGTGTCTAAGAATTTAGAGACTTAAGAGTTTTATTCTATAAGGTATGCAAAGTAACATTGAAGTATTAACTTTAAAAGTTCTTTACAAATCAATTTAGTTTAAAACCTTATAATCTTTTTTTAAAAATAGCTTTTTACTTACAAAACATAATGCATGGGTAATTTTTTAACATTGACCCTTGCAAAAACTTCTGTCTCAACTTTTCCTCTCCTTCTCTCCACCCTCTCTCCTAGATGGCAGGTAGTCCCATACATGTTAAATATGTTAAAATATGTTAAATATAATATGTATACATAACATAAAGTATATGTTAAATACAATATATGTATACATATTTATAGTTATCTTGCTGCACAAGAAAGATTGGATTTAGAAAGAAGGTAAAAATAACCTGAGAAGAAAAAACAAAATTGCAAGCAAACAATAACAGAAAGAGTGGAAATGTTATGTTGTGGTCCATACTCATTTCCCAGTGTTGTTTCTCTGGGTGTAGCTAGTTATGTTCATTACAGATCAATCAGAACTGATTTGGATCCTCTCATTGCTGAAGTGAGCCACATCCATCAGAATTAATCATCATATATAGTATTGTTGTTGAAGTATATAATGATCTCCTGGTTCTGCTCATTTCAATTAGCATCAGTTCATGTATGTCTCTCCAAACCTCTCTGTATTCATCCTGCTGGTCATTTCTTATAGAACAATAATATTCCATAACATTCATATACAACAGTTTATTCAGCTATTCTCCAATTAATGGGCATCCATTCAATTTCCAGTTTCTAGCCACTGTGAAAAGGGCTGCCACAAACATTTTTACATATATAGGTCCCTTTCTCTTTTTCAATATATCTTTGGAATATAAGCCCAGTAATAACACTGCTGGATCAAAGGGCATGCAGAGTTTGATGACTTTTTTAGTACAGTTCTAAATTGTTCTCCAGAATGGTTGGATCCGTTCACAACTCCACCAACAATGCATCAGTGTCCCACGTCCCCTCCAACATTCATCATTATCTTTTCCTGTCATCTTAGCCAATCTGAGAGCTGTGTAGTGGTATCTCAGAGTTATTTTAATTTGCATTTCTTATAGAACAATAGTGTTCCATTACATTCATATACCATAACTTTTTCAACCATTCCTCAGTTGATGGGCATCTACTTATTTTCCAGTTCTTTGCCAGTAGAAAAATAGCTTCTACAAACATTTTTGCAAATGTGGATCTTTTCCCCTTCTTTATGATCTCTTTAGATAAGACTATATAGTAGCACTGTTGGATCAAAAGGTGTGCAGAATTTTATAGCTTTTTGGGCATAGTTCCAAATTGGTCTCCAGATTGGCTGGATGAATTCAGATATCTCCCAACAATACATTGTTTCCTATTTTGCCCACATCGCCTCCAACATTTATCATTATCTTTTCCTGCCATCTTAATCAATCTTATAGGTGTAAGGTGATATCTCAAGGGTTGTTTAATTTGTATTTCTCTTAAGTGATTTAGAGCATTTTTTCAGGTGACTATAGATGGGTTTATGTTCTTCATCTGAAAACTGTTCATCTCTTTTGATCATTTATCCATTTGGGAATGACTTGTATTCTTATAAATTTGAATCCATTCTCTACATTTTAGACATGGGGACTTGTATCAGAAACATTGACTGTAAAAATTGTTTCCCAGCTTCTTGCTTCCTTTCTAATCTTGGCTGCCTTGATTTTGAAACCCCAATTATTTAATTACTAAAGAAATTTCTCCTACACTTCACTTTCCTCTGTTATTTAAATTCATTACTAATGTAATTTAGAATGAGTAAGATATACAGTTATAAAACAAGCAACCAAATAATATCTTTTCATAATGTTATATAGGAAAGTAAGCTAATAGTCTTTTTCTTCTGATTAATTATGTTTATATTAAGAGAAGGTTTCTGTAATATTCAAATCTGACTTGGTAAAATGAGTTGTTATTAATTAACAAACTGCTATTCAAGTAAAAGAGGCAAACCAAATAGTCTTGTGTAGAAAACAGAATTTTTCTTATTTACCATCATCTTTCTGTTTAGATACTTTAACAAATCATTAATTTTGAAGTCACTACCTAATATTCTTGTTAACAAATTTCATAATATTCTTCACTGGCAAGTTTTCTTGATGGTTTAAAAAAAAAAAACCACCCCCAAAACCAAAACCATACCAATGATTTTATTCTAGCTTTCATTAACTATGCTAACTTCTAATTTCTTAAGCCTTTCAAACCTATACTAAATCTTATAGTGCTTTTTTATATTAATCCTATGAGATTGTGCTAAAAGAAAACCTTCAGAAATTCATGGTAGGATCCTAGTATTGTGGAATGGGTAAGTATCAGCGTAGAATGTTTTTTAAATGTTTTATACATGATATTGTGGAATGTGATTATTTACCTGTTGCTGAATTGTATAACATGATCATCCTTGCTCTAATATATTTTGTATTATAACTCTATGAATATTTGTTTTAGAGAATTAAATACAGCTACAGTATAAAAGACTTTATTTCTTGTCATTATCATTCTATGATAAAATACCATACTTATCACAATTGGTGTGTTATGTGTAAATGCATTGTAGTGATATTATGAACCTTGCTTAATTATGACTAACTATATATTTTTTAAAATTGCAGTTATGTTTACTTGTTTATTCAAAGAAATAAATTTATTTTTGTAAAGTTTTGATAAATGAGGGATTTTCTGCAGTTATGTTTACCTGTTCAAAGAATTTTTTTCTAAAGTTTGGATAAATGAGGGATTTTTCTGCTTGCATTGTCACTGATTTTCCTAGTTGATTATCCCATTGTTATAAGACCACAGCCCTAGCAACTACCAGAAAGAGATATTGTAACAATCATTGAAACAAACAGAGCTTGTGGGCTGTGGAGATATAGAAAATTAGCTTAAAAATAGGTGTGGTCAGGAGGCTTTTTAAAAAAAGAACTATTTGTTATTTTATTTTTGTAATTTCAGTAACATTGAGAGCCCTCAGATTAATTGACAAAAGAACATTCTGGTTTTATCATCAAAAGTGATTTGTACATATCATATAAGAACCACTGTCATAAATATAAAAACCGACATCATAGGTACTTTCTGGGAAAGTAAAAGTTTATTTTCTTAATATGTGAGGCCTGGCACACTTAATTGTTAGAGGAAACATGAATGTGCTAACAAACTTATTGAAACTTGACAGGTTGTTGTAATTGGATCCAATGGAAAGTAATTCCATTTGATGAATTAATGAATCCTTGATGACCACAGCCTTTTTTTTCCACTTAGGATAAGAAAAAACTAGGTGTATCCAGGAGTATCATCTGCTTGACTGTGTCATTAATAATGAATAGGTAACATATGGTTATTTTTTAAGCAGTAACATGGAGTAGTAATGGATAAAACAGAGTTAGGAAAACCTGGATTCTTGTTCTGCTTCTGTTATGTATTGGCTATATGTCCCTGGGGAGGTTCTGTAACATCTCAGTTCCCAGACTATTCTAAGATCCTGAGTTGGTGCCAATTTACACTGATAAAGGAAGTTTCTTCCTAGTAAAACTCTACATTGATGAAAGCACAAATCTAATTAACACATTAGCAAAAAAGTTATATTCAAACTGTTGCAATTTCTACTTATGGTAGGCTTATACAACCATCTCATACCTTTTTTATGAATTCTTTTGTAGCCATATGTTTCTTATGCTATACTTAACACAATTGAATTCTTAAACCTAAATACAGAACCTTATTTTAGTTATATTTTTCTATGTTTCATTTATCTCATTCTGGCTTTTTAATCCTTTTGGGTCCTGATTAAATGCTTCACACTATTAACAATTCATCTGAGTTTTATGTTTCTCATAAACTTGAAAAGAATGCTGTAAAAGTCTTTATTCAAGTCAAATTAGAAAAAGAAAAGTTAACATAAGAATAAAAGAATGACTCAAAGAAGCACATGGTTAATTGTCACAAAACTAATATTGATAATGCTTCATATTTGGAGGGATACATATTTGAAATAAATGGTCCAAAAAGGCTTAATTTGAAAAAAGGATTTAAGCCAAGGCTTGAAGGAGTTAATAAGATTTGCATTTGATAGAAAAGACCTTGGGACAATGGTATAAAAATAGTAATGAAGCTGTAAAAATATAAGATGCCTTCTAAACCATGAGAAAAAAGGCCATTTTTATTAAAACCAAGGGTTTTTGTAGGGGACTGTTGATAGGTAAGGCAGAAAAGTAATTTGAGGTCAGATTATGGAGGTTCTTAGCCACAGATGTTGATGCTTTTTGAGCAGGAAAACAATATGTTGAAAACATTGTTTCAGGAGCATTAACTTTATTGTAAACATTGGTTTGGGGGGGGGGTCAATTTTATAAATTTTTATCAATATCAATTTATTGATTATTTTAATTTTATTATTATATTTGTTTTTTATTTTAATAATTAATAATTATTGAGTGCCATGGCTTTATGGTTGGGCTGTGTCTATGTGTTTATATTTGAACTAAACATTAGACAAATCAAGACTATGTAATCTAAGACATGAAATGGGATCTTGGGTAGTATCAATATCAATGGAAAAACAAGGATCTTACATTCATATAGAACTTCCTGTTTTCAGAGAGCATTCTCTTTGTCAGTCTCCATTAAAGTTTGATACCTCATAGTTCTGGCAGTGCCTACTAGTTGTACTTCAGGTGTGGACCCCAGTCTGTCTTCCAAGATACAGCCTCACTAGTCCCAAGGAAATGCATAATCAAAATGGCTGGCTAACAGATGATGATTTTTTTTCCGCCACAGGGGTTTTTGAAGGCTACTGAGGCTTAAATGGGTTGTGATATATATGAAGAATATTTTTCTGATCACAAAATTTTAAAGTATTACACATTTCTCTTATATCGTATTTTTATAACAGCCCTGTTAGATAAGATTAGAAACTGAAATAGAGAACTTAAAAGTAACTTGTCCAGATCTATGAAGTGAGTTGTAGTGGCTGAATCAGGATTAGATTTAAGTTGTATTATTATCAGTCTGATCTCTTTTTCACTAGATCTTGTACAAATGATAGATGAAAAGTTGTAGATAGCATTAGATACTGTGTTAAACATGTAGGGAATTGCTTTTTTCTGACATCTAATAATATAGTAACAAGTTTATATATTTAATTGTCTTGTTTGGAGAAGCAGAGCTTCTAAAAACTGATGCAAATTTAATGTGGAGATTTTAAGATTCAGGATCTAATTATTGGTGATGCAATTTTTATTCTATGTCAGAAACGTCACATTAAAAAAAAAAGACTAGCAGGGGATATTAGGTTTTTGTTTAACTTGATAATAGATCCTTAGTAATAGTAATAAAATTGGGGAATCATTATTCTGATTTAAATTCTTTATTAGTCTTAGTGATTTACTTTCTGCTTTATTATATCTGTAAACAGACTTCAATTAGAAATTTCTTATGTTTCTTCTTTTCCCTCCACCTTCTAGCAAAAAAAAATTTTTAAATCAGAAATTTAAACATGTACATTAGTTTTGAAAATTTTAATATTTAGGGTTCTGTTCGTTTTTTAAACCATAATTGATTTTATTGATGAAGAAAAATTTTAATGTTTGAATTAGTGATACCTCAGAAACAAGTACTTTTAATTTGCTCTTATAGGATCTAAGGAAAGCTGGATTGCTGATTTTTGCTAACAAACAAGATGTTAAAGAATGCATGACTGTAGCTGAAATTTCCCAGTTTTTGAAGTTAACTTCAATTAAAGATCACCAGTGGCATATCCAGGCATGCTGTGCTCTCACTGGTGAGGGGTAAGAATACATTCTTTTGGATAATTTTATATTCTTTTCATTTTCTTTACATTCACATGTTTTTCTTGAAATCAACACATTGTAATGTGTAAATGTGCTCAACATTTGGGGGGGATAGAAAAAAAGTATAAAATAGGGTTCCTGCTTTTCAAAAGCCATAGGAAAGAGCTTGAGTTTGAAAGGAACCTGGGAGGTATCTAATGCCTTCATTTTATAGATGAGGAAATTGAGGCTCAAATAGGTGAATTAATATCATGAGTAATAATTAGCAGATGCAGGATTTAAACCAAAGACTCCTAACTTCAATTCTTATTTTCTTTTTCATGTACTAGCTAAAATATTTAAAATAAAAATAGTGTATAATTCAGTACTAAATAGTGTGGTTTAGGCTATAAGATCAACTGGAGTTAAAGAAATACAAGATCTGTAAGGGCTGAAGTGTAGTGTTAGAATTGGAAGATAGAGAATAGCAGGAAAAAATACAGAGTAGTTTCACTCAAAAACTGAACAAAAGTAGAAAATTCCTTTGACTGATACTGATTAGGATGGCCAAGGAAATTTCAGTCATTTTCAAGCCTAGGTCAACATTGGGAGGCAGAAGTCTTTGGACATTTGGAACAGAAATTGGCCAAGAGCAAGTCATATGGAGCATCCCAGTGCCTAGGGATAATGCTTAAGGCCAAGATAAGGTCCTAGACTTGTTACCAGGATCTGATCTTTTGCAGGTTGTAGGTACAATTGCCAGCTGACAGCTTTGTCACCACCCACCTTCCAAAATTACAGGTCTGAATCCAGCAGCAATTAATATATTGATGAAATCCAAACCCAAATCTGGAATGTGCAGAGATCACAGTGATCCAACTTTGCCCTTGATAGAGCACTTTGGGAATATTAAAGTTTGTATATCCCCAGCCTGTTACTGAGATACTGGACTAACACAATATGTAATGCCTCAAGAAAACCACAACAGGCCCGGCTCCAATCTTCCCTTCAGAAAGGTAGCAAAGCCCAGCCCTAATGTCAAATATGAAATCAGGAAATAGACAGGAAGAACAAGCAGACAAACAAGTTTATAGTGGCAGGAAGACCCAAGATACAAACTCAGAAGGATGACACTGAAACATATGAGCAAAACCTCAAGGGAAAAAAACCAAAATATTGCTTAGGCAGAAATCAGTATTATTGAAAGAGATGAAGCATGTAGAAAAGATGTAGTTATTTGTTTGTTTGTTTGTTTTTTAAAGAATTAAACTTTTTATAAATGAAAAATTTTAGAGGAAAATTGGAGAGAGGGATAATGAATTGTGTTGAAGAAAGAATTGAAAAGGTGATTGATAGCAAGGCACCAGAAGAATAAAATCTTGTCCAAACAACTCTCTGAAATTTAGAATGAACTAAAAAAGGTCTAATTCCATGAGGCTGCAAGAAATAATAAAACAAAGTGAAAAGATTGGGGGGAAAAATAGAAGGAATATAAAATATCTCATAGCAAAAAATAGTTGACCTGGTGAATGTCATGACCAAAACAAAACAAAACAAACAAAACCAAAACTATCATATTTCAAGAAATTTGAAAAGAAAACTGCCCAAATATCTTAAAACACAGAGGGCAGAGTAGGAATAAAAAGAATCCAGTAGTTATCTTCTTACTTTCCATTGCTTAGCATAGTGCCTGGCACATAATAGGTGCTTAATTAATGTTTATTGACTGATTAATTGACTTGGATGAAACTGCAAATGAAAATTCTCAGAAACATTATAGTCAAAATCCAAGGCTTCTGGTCAAAGGAAAAATATCACAATCAGAAAAGCGAAGTTTAAGTAATGAGTCACAGTTAACTCTAACAAGAGTGGAAAATTTGGAATGTGATATTCCAAAAGGCATAAGAGTTAAACACAGCCAAGAATTAGCCAGCTTCTTTAGCAGACCTACGTATAATTATACAGGAGCAAAAAAATGGACTTTTAAAGAAATGGAGGATTTCTAAGCATTCCTGGTGAAAAGACTAAATTCTGGGCAGAAAATCTGGTTTAAGCACAGGAATTAAACAAAAAATATAAACATGAATAAACTATGATAAAGGATTAAACAAAGATAAAGTGCTTAATTCTATGGAAATTCTAATATGGAAAGATGATACATGGGTCCTTTATAAGCCCTATTATTATGAGGAATCGTGGAGGGAATCTAATTAGACAGAAGGCCTGAGGTAGCCCTATTATGTTTTTATTTTATTTTTAATATTTTTCCCCAATTACATTCAAAAATTTTTTTTCATTTGTTTTTAAGATATTTGAGTTCTAATTTTTCTCCTTTATCCTTATCTACAATTAAGAAACCACACGTGAAATTATGTGAAACATTTCCATAAAAGTCAAGTTGTGAAAGAAAATGGATCTTGCACCCTAATAAAGATAAAAACTTTCAAGAAAAATTAAGTTAAAAATAAAGAGAAAAATGGAAAGAGAAAGAGAATGTTTAAACCTGTATTCAAACTCGATCAGTTCCTTCTCTATTCTATATTTTTCATCCTAAGTCCTCCAGAGTAGTTGTAGATGATTGTACTACTGAGAATTACAAAGCAATTTATAGCTGGTCATCCCAGAACATTGCTGTTATGTTGTATATAGTATATTTTACTTTGTTCATAGAGGACTTTCCAAATATTTGTGTGTTTTTGTTTTTTTTTTCCTGAAAGCATCTTGTTCATCATTTATCAGAAAACAAAACTATTCCATCAGAGAAACATGGCATCGAACATTTTTTAAAAATTATGATTGCTAATTGGATTTCCTTCCCATTTATTCTCTCTCTCCTTTCAACCCTGTCCCTCCTCAAAAGTTATTTGCTACTGACCACTCCCTTCCCCAATATGCTCTTTTTTAATCACCCATTCCCTCCTTTCCCATATCCCTTTCCCATATCCCATTCCCTTCCTATTTTCCTGCAGTAAGATAGATTTCTGTACCTCTATTGTGTATGTTTGTTATTTCCTATTTGAGCCAATTCTGATGAGAGTAAGGTTTACTCATTCGCCCTTTCTCCTCCCTCTTTCCACTGTGAAAATTGTTTTGATATTTAAAAAGACAAAAGGGAGAAGAAGAATACACTGAAGGGTGGAAGATTACAGAAAATTATCTGATATAATTGAAGTATACAGGCAGGTAGAAGTTTATATAAACAGAAAAAAGTAAAGGGAGTGGGTGATACTTGACTCATTCTCATATGAATTGGTCAAGGAGGGGAACACACAAAATTGAATACAGAAGCATGTTTTGCTCAACAGAAAAATATGAGGGAAAAGGGGGAAGGGGAATTTGGAAGTAGGGTAAATTAAGATAGGGATTAATCCTAAATTAAATAAATCCAAGGATATATTCATATTTGATGTGAAACAAAGCAGAAACTTGAGTTTTCAGGGAGGAATGTGGCTATTATTACTCCCAAACTTTGCAGCAATGGGATAGGGAACACCACAGAACCATTAGTGTGAGTAAATAGGAGGAGACTGTCAAGTATCATAAATCAGACTAGTCATAGTTTCAGGGAAGCTGACTAAAGCAAGTCAAGTACATTTGAGTCTGAGAAGACAAGGCAGAGATCAGAAACTAGATAAGGTACTGGGTAGTAGAAATTCAAGAAAGAATCTGGATAAGAAAAGATCAAGAGTCAGGTAAAAGATAGGATTAGAAAAGCACGAGATCTCAGCAGTAAAGATAGAGTCTGGTCAATGAACCAAAATCTTCCTTTATATCTAATGCTCAGGTTTAAACATGGTGTTAGCATGTGACAGGCCTGCAGTTCAGGAGGCAAGGAAAATTTTGACATATGACAAGAATTATTTTAGGAATATTAATTCTGATGTATGGTAATAGAATGGGTTTTAGTAGGGAGATATTGGACCTTTGGAGATGATTGTGAACTGAGAAGACCTGGTCTGATTTTGGTTACAATGGGAATAGGAAAGAAGAAAAATTAAGGAGGCCTCTGAAAGAAGAATTAAATACTACTTGGTAACTAGATATAGAAAACAAAGGAACAAAATACCTCAAAGGTGATATCTATAGTTTCAGGCCTAGCAGCCTATCTCTAGAAAGATGAGTTCATTCTTAGATATGTTAAGAGTTTCAAAGCATATTAGTATATCCACATACAAATATTACGGGAAGGATTTATTATATCCATATACAAATGTACAGGAAGTATTTAGAAATAAAAGGCCTGGAACTGCTACTCATGTATTGCAGGAAGTCATGCCTGAAGGTGTAGATTCAATATAGGTTTATCAAAGCATGTATAGGGAGATATTTTAGTTGAAAAGCCAAGAAAATGAGAGAGAAGGTAAATAGAACAGGGAATACAAGTTGAGATAAGTCTGACTCAAAGGGGTACACCAATTAACAAAAAGAACCAACTAGAGAAATCAGAACTTTTCAACAGATGGGTACCAAAGGTAAGTCACTCAATCCTTTTAAGACTTCAGTTTCCTCATATATAATACCTGTCTCAGAGTTGTTGCATGGTTCAGTTAAGATGATATATGGAAAATTTTTGTAAAAGGATCACAGGATTAGATCTAAGGCAAGAACAATATAGCTCATCTTGTTGTTTGATAGATGAGAAGAATGAGGCCCAGAGATTAAGTGACTTGCCCAGAATTGCAAATTAGTAATTAGCAGCTAGGATTTGAATCCAGTTTCTCTAACTATAAATCTAGTGTTCTCTTCTAAATGTTTCTTATAAAGTCCACATAAATATGAGCTATAGTTACCATTAGAATATATTCCCTTAAAATATGACATATTAACTAGATAATTTTATTTTCTTTATTTACAGATTGTGCCAAGGACTTGAATGGATGATGTCACGACTTAAGATTAGATGATCTCTACTGACCTCTGTTTGTAGACTTTGCATAAATGAAGTGCTGGACTATAATTAACCTGAAAGCTGCAAAAATTAATGGGTTAGATATATTTATAATAAACTGACAAAACTTTTTCTATAAGAAACAAATTAAGACCACTTCTTTGAAAAGAAAGATGGAGTCCCACGTTCCAGTTTGCTTTCATATAAATTTCTTCTGAAGTTAGGTCTTAAAGCTGTGATTGACATTTCTGTCATGATGAATCCTCTCAGGACATTGTGTAGTCTGTGGTAAGTATAAAGGGAGAGGAAGACATTTTTAACTACAAGAGCTTTATTATCAGTATAACCCTCCCTAAATTGAATGTTGTCTTTTCGTTTGATTAAGTCAAAAAAACAAATCAATGGCACAAGTATTCAATTTCCACTATTTTTAAAATGTAATGTTACATATGAGAAAGATGTTTTGCATCAGTTTGTATATGTATTGTGTGTATACTTCCAATTTAGGTTAATGGCTTTGATTTATATACTAGAGAAAGGTAAATAATATACCTAACCTAAATGAATAATATAGTTACTTATACCTAAAATGAAACCAGTACATAGATGTTGACATGTCACTTATACTTTGTCTTCATGTTCTCTGTATTGTATTAACCTACCCAGAAAAATTTTGCACTGCTTCTTTAAAAAAAGAAAAGAAAGCTGAAAGTGTCTAAATTTAGGGTTTTGGAGTGGAAGGGGGGTCAGATGATTTCCTAAACACACACAAAAAGATATGGTACACTGGAGTGGAATTCTTATGTAGTAGTTGATTTAATATTACCAACTGCCACTAATTTATTTCCAGAATGTTCTTTTATTATTTTTTTTAAAAGGACTTATTGCCTATTTAAGTAAGTAATCTTATACTTTAAATTATGAGAATATAATTTAGGAAGTGAATTTTCAGAGCCAATTATGAGGGAAAAAAATGAGAAATACGTCTATCAAATGGTGTGACCCTTCAAAAATTCTGAAGTATTGGGTTTTAATTAGAATCACTGTACATACCTTAAATTATATGACAACTATTAAATAAATTTGACATCTTCAAGAGTAAAGCATACTATCCTAGTCACTGAAATGTGGAGGTTCTGCCATTGGTTTGTAATGGTCTGCTATGGAAGGCAAGAAGTTGTTTTTACTTTTTTTAAGTTTTAAAACATCAGTATTTTGAGAACAGTTAAAATTATAACTAAGAGATTTATTCCCACTTAATATATTGCTTAATAACTAGGTAACTAGTTCTGAATTTTTCTGAATGTTTATTATGATTTCAAAATGGTTTTGCATGGTGACTTTTGAAGTAATCTATATTAAACTTTATTGCCATTTATAATACTGTTGCTCAGAGTGCTATAAATGTTGAATTGATATTTTTAAAAAGATTTGTTAAAAGTCAAAACATAAGCCTCTGACATAACCATGAACAACTATTATACTAATATTATTATTATTTAAAAATCCCTGCATATTATATTGGTTTAACTTTAAAATCCCAACTATTTCAAAACAATATAATCCAAATTGTACAAGAAATAATTTTAAAACAATGTGAATCTTTTCAAAATTAATGGAATTATAGGGAGAAATAAATGTACATATCATAAATAGTAATACGGATTTAAAGATCATTACTACCAAAATATGTTATAAAAATAATAAAATTTTAACTAAGCCAGAAGCATGTGGTTTGGTAGATCACTTCAGTGTTTAACATTAAGAACATTGTGTTTTATGTTTTTATAACCATTATACATTTTCAGGCTTAAAATGGCAGCATGACAGTTTTAATTATATAAAGGTCAATATGCTTTTGAAGATGGGCTATCGATTATAGACCTTTATTGAGTCAAGCTTAATTGATTCTCAAACTCTAGATACTTTCAAACTTTTTCCCGTCATCTGTAAGGAAAAAGAAGTTATAGTTATTTATCTAATGCAGATGGTATTTTAGACCAAATTTTCGGAAATTGTAGCTGAGAGTTTTTTTAAAGTAGGGCCACACAGCATCTTTCTAGTTCTTTCTTTGACTTTTTTTTTTTTATTTTGGTCCCTCTAATGGCTTCCTCCAAGTCATATTGATGACAGTATACTCTCTTCCTAATGTTTTATTTTCCAAATTTATTGTATATTGTTAAATACACAATTTAAATAAAAATATATTTTAAATATACTTGGTCTTACCAAGTTGGAAAAGTTTTGTGTTGTGCTCAGTGATGAAGTATATTTTTATTGCTTGAGGACTAGTCTAGCTAAATTTGGAGAGATTTTTTTCAACCACAGGAACTCTAGAAGAAAAACTGTAATCCACATCAGGGAAGGAATCCATATTGATGAAATCATGAAAGTTTAAAAGAAGGATATTTTAAATTAGATTTTAAAACCATGTATCAAAGCGGTAGTTTGAATAGTTTCCCCAGGCTGCTGTTAGAGTGACATGAGAACACAATAGGATGTGTTGCACTTAGAAAAGAAATTTTTTTCCTTTGAAACGCATGAAAGTTCTTGTGGTTGTGCAGGTTTGTTAGGAGGAAAAGTTTTCAGACTCACTGGTGAAGATTGAAAGTTCATCTTTATAGTCCTTCAGTTTGAAGTAGTTCATTTTAATTCTCAGAAAAAATGAAGGCTCACAGATATTGATAGTGATTATTCATCATTCTTTTTACATTAGGTGGGTTAAAGCAAGTTATGTTTTTGTTTATTATGCAACTTTTTTAAAAATGAAAAACAATCTTAATTTAGGAGACATGACTTTTCTCTGAAAAGGAGCATTGCATTTTCCTGGTCTTTATAAAATAAGCATAAAATAAATGAAGTCTAAGAGAAAGTTATTTACTTTAATGGAATTCTTAACTATAGCATTGTGTGCTATTTACTTCTGCACATTATGAACAATTTCATTTATACAAAAACCAAAAATATTTCAAAAATAACTTTCACTCTGTAACTTCCCCAAAGAATTAATGGTTTCATTTTAAAACTTAAGATTCTATTGATTAAAACTTAGTCTTTCCTGTTAAATCTTAATTTAACAGAATTAAGCTACAGCAACACATATTGGATAAAGAGGTGGGCTTCAGAGGGTCATACTATCAATATATGTCAGATTTGAATTTAGAGCTTCCTGATTCTAAAACTATAAATTTCAGAAGAGTTGCTGTCAGCATTGGCAGGGGGGATTTCCAATACTAGGAATTTTCTACCAATTAAATCACAGTTCCAGACTCAAAAAGTCCAAACTTGAAATGTCATGCAATATATATAATATATATGATCAAAGGATTAAGTCCCATAATGTATTGAAAGCTTGTAATGTTTTTGGGAGACAGTATTCACAGTTTGTGTTCAAGAAGTGCCTAAAATTAATTTGCAATGACTATTAAGTTCATCTAATAAATGTCTGTCTTACATAGTATTGTATATATTATATAACTCCCAGTTTTTTTAAAGTAATTATCTCCTTTACTAAAAGAGGACTACAAAAACTTTTGAGATAAAGGAGTCCGGTGGAGCCTATAACAGAATTAGCCATGTTAGGTATGTAGTTAACTGATAATTGTCCTAATGAGATCTGATCTTTAGTAATTGAATTCTTATATTTAAATAGCTTTAAGTCTACAGTAATTTCACCATAGCTGATTCCCCATTATGTGAATTTTTTTTTTGAAACGTATTTGAAGATGTGGCTATTCTCAGTATTTGGTAATCTTCATTGAACTTTATGCATTTTTTGAGCCTTTTTTTTTTTAAATGCTAATACCCCGTTTCCCTTTCTTTAAAAGTTTACTTGGAAATCTAAGTTCTTTGATAGATTGGGCTTATTGTCCATGTCATTTGAACAAATGCTGTATTTATTGATCTTAATGTATAACTACAGACTATAAATAGAATTACTTTGCCATATTTTTATCAGTTTATATTTCAGGTTCTTTAAAATAGAATGCAGTTTGATGAAATCTCTGTTTATCTTATTGAAATTTGTATTTCCTCTGTTTATTCTTTTCTTCCCCACACCTCCAAGGTGGTTCTATTTTTTCCCCACTTTAAATCCACAGCCTTACTTGGCCCAGTTTCTTATATAGGTTAATAAGTTCATAATACTTCTTATAAAATAACAATATTTCATTTATTAAGCACGTGATAGTTTTTTAAAAATGCTTTCCTCATAAAACCCTCTGAGATCAATCGTGAAAGTATTCCCTTTTTGCAAGATTAAAGAACCAGTTTATTAATTGTCACAGTAATGTCAGGGACAGTATTTGAACTCTGGTATCTAGCACTCGTGCTATGGCATCCGGCCTTCTGTACTTCTATCATTCCCATATACACTGGGGCTTCATACTGCAACACACCTCTTAAAGGCATTTACTAGACCAAGCTTATAGGTTTTTTTGGTTACTAAACTAGAGGAAAGTGCACAATGACTAGTGTTGTGCTTTCTTGTTGGTTAAAGTTCATAATTTACTCTTTTGGTTAATTCATTCGTTTTTACCCAGTCTGTACTTCATTGTTGTTTGTAACATTTTCCTATCACAGACCCATCTAAGTAATGATACAGTTTTAACATCTGGGAGTTTTTTGTAATAGTATTTAACCTGTATTACAAAGATTGGTTTTTGTTTTTTTGGGGATTGTGGGTTTTTGTTTTTTAGTATACAGTATTTTTCTGTACACATATTGGTATAACACATTTAGAATTCTGAGCAGTGAAAGCTTCACTTGAGTTCTGTTCAAGTTCTGTTCAAGATTTGGAGAATTTGGGTGCCTACATTTTGTTAAACTTGATTGCTAATAGCCAAATAAATTTTATAAAAATATCTATAAAGAGAGGATTCTCCTACCCTAAATTACTCATTTTTTCCATTCGAATGTATGACACTAGAAAATTCTCAAGTGTCTTCAGTAGACATTAGGAGTTGGAGAGTAGAAGAAAACACTCCTATGATATTGAACTCATAGATTCATTGGTGCTTAGGGAGATGGACCACTTCATAATTGGAAATTACTATTATTTTATCCATTAAAAAAAAAAAAGGCTGAAACTGTTTATATGTTACAGAGCATGGAGCTTGCTTAATTGCAATAGCTTATGAGAATGTTTCACAAGTAATTAATAAACCTCAGAAATGTTCAGGTGTGCATATGTAGAGATGAGATTTGACTAATGCATTCATTTGTATGTACAGCTGTGAAACAAATTACTTTTAAAAAAGTTATAGGGAAGACATTGACATGGAGTAATTTTCTTTGCCTTATGTTGTAAAAAATAAGTAACTAAAAGTTAAAAAAAGTAAAATTGTTACTATATCTGCTGTTTGTTTCAGATTATATCTTCTGTTGTAAGAGGGTTAATTATAATAGCTCCATTCCTACTGCTGTTATATTGTCAGTGTTTTGATTGTAATTCAGTACTTGATATATTCTGGAATAGTTTGTAGTACTTCTTTTAGCTGCTATATGACAAAATGTGTTGTTCTTTTGAAAGTGTGATGCTTGTTTACATTATTACAAAAAAAGGTGGTTTTTAAAAATCTTCTGAAGAGTCTTTTTATGAGACAGAAGGCAAACTAATATAAATTCTAAGTAAAAATTCTCCATTATTCTTTTTTCCTACCTCAAAAAGGCCTTATAGTTTAAATTTGGAAATGTTAATAGAGAAACATCTAGGCCATTTGTTCCCGTTGACATATAATCTAATGACAGCACATACAAAATGAGTCTTCTGAGAGTTCAGATCAGCTACCTTGAATGCAGGCCATTTTGACTTTAGAAGGTCATGTCCCAAATCAGTGGTAACTTTTCTCTCAAACTCAAAAAGCTCATTTAAATGAGGCTTTTTCGTCCAATGGAATGATTTAGAGATTGCTAAAATCTCATCAAGTACTTCCTGACTGGCTTTTTGAATACCTGATTCCAAGTGAACACCTTATCTTTTGTTAATGGTGTCATAGGATCATAGTCCAACTCCCTCCTTTTACAGAGGAAGAGAGAAACCAAGGTCTAGGCCTTGTCAAAGGGTACACAGATTATAAACTACATATTTAGGATTTTATCTAAAGCCCTCCAACTCCTAATTCAGTATTCTTTCCCATAGTCCAAATCTATTGCTCAATAGCCTAATGGTTTGTTTGCTTTTCCTTTCTAGCACTGATTGATTTCTGATCCTTCGCCCAACTGCATAGCTTCCTTAATTCTGATTATTTCTGATTTTGTCAAATAAACCTACCTTCTTACTTTTCCTTTCTGTTTCATTCTTGTAAAATCCCAAATGTGTTGTAGTATCTGCTTATGAAGCTTCTTTCGCCCCAAATGAAGAATTTGAAGTATCAGATTATTCATTTCAAGCTAGACTAACTTTTGTCTTTTTATATACACACCAATCAGGGTCTTTACCTTTTTTTTTTCTTTTTTAAAATTAGCTCCTCACTTCCCACCTCTCCACTAATCCAAATTCTTTGCTTCTCTTTTAAGCCATCCTCAATACCCACTTCTTTCCCTTTTCTGAATCTCTAGAATAGTCTAGCAATATGTGTAAGTGTCACTAGTATCATTCTTTGCTTCTTGTATACTATATACATACATACATATGCAAGAATGCATGTATGTATGTGTGTGTATGTTTATGAATACATATATACACATATACTTGTGGCTTATCTCAATAACTGAATTGTAGCTTATTGCACAGGAACTACTAAAAAAACTTGTGATGCTATCCCAATACTAAGTGCTTAATGTCAGTTTAAGATAAATTTTTGTCATATTCTTGACTGTCTCTTGTAATTAAAATCCTTGTTTGAGTGCAGCTGCTTAATACCATTTGAGTAGTGGTGAAAGATATGATTGCATTGGAACTTTCAGTAAAAAAAACTGCCTCCACCAGAGGAATAGAGACATGAAGTGACTTGCTCAGAGTGACACCAATTAATAGAAATGTTGGAGGCAGATTTGGAACTTAAATCTTCTAACTCCTAAGTATTAGTCAAGAAAGACAAAAGTTTTTTTTTTTAAATTTATTTATTTTTATTTATTATAATAACTTTTTATTGACAGAACCCATGCCAGGGTAATTTTTTACATTATCCCTTGCACTCACTTCTGTTCCGATTTTTCCCCTCCCTCCCGCCACCCCCTCCCCTGGATGGCAAGCAGTCCTATATATGTTGAATATGGAAGACAAAGTCTTAATAGAAATTTTCATCAAAGAGAGTAAATTAGTTTAAATAGCAGATCAGCCATCAATTCTATAGTTTTTTGTTGTTTTGTCAGATTCTTACTGCTTGTTTTAGGCAAGATGTATAGGATCATAGGACTATAGCTATGAAGATAATGATCTACTAGATACCATCTAGTTTAACTTCTTAATATAACCCCAAAGAACTGATTTTTCTGTTGTCCCCCACATATTCCAACTGCTAGAACCTTTGCCTCAAAAGTTAATTTTCATTTATCTATGTGTATCTAATATGTACCTATTTATATCTGCATGTGTTCTCTTCCATTAGAATGTAAGCTCCTTGAGGGAGAGGACTTTTTTTTTTTTTTGATTATTCTTTGTATTCCATTATCTAATCTATAATAAGCATTTAATGAAATCTTATTGACTAAAGTAGATCTAGTTTCAAAAATGCTATCTTTTTCTTCTGCTACATACTTCATCTGTCTATTTTCTGGTTAGTAGTATCTCAGAATTATTGCCATTGAAAATTATCCAAAATTTTGACATCCATATGTGAAAGGTTTTTAAACTACCATTAGGTCTAGAAATTGGTTCTCCTTCTTTGAGGTTTTCTTGTTACTTCTACCACTACTCCCCTCTCATTACCTCTAACTCCCTAAAGTGTTTCTAGTTAGTAGAACCTGCTATAATGATTTGTTGTTTCCAGATAACGTAGAGATATAGTAATATCTGTTAATAAAGAAACAAAAGATGGAACTTCTTAATATATCTGACTGGATAATAAAATATGAATTATAAACCATTCAAATGATAAATTACAAATGTTAGAATCCAATATTTTGTAGAGAATTTTAATTTTGAGTTACATATGTTATCACAAAGAAATCTTTATAAGAAGAGAGGTCATCATTTTTTGGACAAAAACTAATTTTGCTTAACTTGCAAAGATTATCTGATTTTTTGAAACTGAAAATATTAAAGCCCAAAATTTGATCTTGTCTTTCAATCTTTTTCTTTTTTGGTTGAACAGGAGCATCTGCCTGTAGACAATTTTGTTTCAGAATACAATATACAGATTTCTTTAAAGTGGTAATTGTAAGAAGAAAATGTTACTGGGATCTGAAGACAGCAGTCTAAAGCTAGAGCAGAATATAGAGTCCCAAATTTTTAGTTTCACTTTGTGAGCTTTATTTTTCCAAGTGCTACATTTAATAACATTCCTCTTATAAAGCTGTATACACATGGTTAAAGCTTGAAATTTAATTTGTGATTTTTGAATAAAAAGTATTAGTATTTTAAATTTAGGAAGTATAGTTTTTTAACTAAAAAAATTTGAGTGGAAAATAGCTGCTAGCTTTAGTGAAACTAAACTTCTTTCACACCATCATTATTCATGTTAAGATATTCATTTAGATTATAAGCTTTTTACAGATAGGCACATTGTTAGTTACTTAATTTCGTATTCCTGCTCCAAGTGCAAATACAAAGGAATCCAAACAATCTACCTTTAAAAAGCGAATGATGAACTAGGAGGCAAACAGCTATGAAATAGAAAGTCTAGGACTATGGTGGTTGAAGTGGAATGGAGGAGGAATAAATGTAGACATTTCAATGGCAGAATCAACAGAATTGGTAATTTCTGCTCTGACCCCCAGCAGATGAAGACAGTGCCCAAAGGAAAGTTGAAAATCAAGGGAGCAAGAGGTATTTCTTCATGAAGAAGTTCATAGAAGTCCAAAAGAAGTGTAGTTTAGGAGAGAAGACTTTGCAGGACTTCCTCTTTAAATGAAGGTTTTGGCGTTAATGGCCCTGCCTTTTAGGCAGAGGATAATGATAAGAAGTGGTACCAAGGCTAATTCAATATTAAAGGATGGTGATATTTCCCAGTTATGAGTTTCATGGGATGTGGAAGCATATAGCATGTGAACCAAGTTGAAAATGATTCAAAGATTTAAGTAAAGGAGAATAATGGCGTCATTACCAGTACTGGAGGTTTTTAGGAAGAATGAAGCAGTATGAGGGAATAAAATAGTTTTATGTTTGATGTGTGCTATCTCAGATTGTGTTTTTGTAGACAAGTCCTCATTTATCTTATTCTTGCTATGCCTTAACTCCTTAAACCTATTTATCCTTGCTATGATTTCCATTTCCTCTATGCTTTATTACTTTTCCTTAGCCTGTTATCCCAGACTTTGCTGCAGTTTGTCTCTTGACCATTTAGTTAATTATTGCATTTTTACACTATTTTTGACACTTGAATTCTGTACTCCTTTGTCCCACTCATGCCTTGCCAAAACTTGATCCTGGATCCTTTCCACCATTATTCACTTTCTGAATTTTTACTTCACTCATCTGAAAAGACAGCTGAAGGAAATTACACAATTTCTGATTCCTCTACAATTTATGTCATCTTGATCTCAATTGGGTCTTTACTGCAACAAGATGTTCCTATTTGATTTTCTATCACCTTTTTCACATAGCTATTGTTTAAAAATTTTTAAGTCTTCTCATGCTACTCCTTCCCCTCTCCTGAGAATTTTGCCTCTTTTACCAAAACTAAAAGCCGTTCTTTCTAAGCTTCTTCATTTCCCCTCCCCCCTGACAACTTCCTCTCATTCTCTGCTATCTTTTCCTTTGCTCGGTCTGTAATGAAATGACTACCTACCAAAGCCAACCTTTCTACATACATCCTTTATCCCATCCTTCTCATCTTTTCCAAGTTTTCTCCCAACCTTAAATCTCTTCCTATTGACTATGTCTTAGTTGTTGCTTGTAAATTTATTTGTCCCTTCATCCCTATCCTTCAAAGTCCTTGCCAGCTACTGTCATTACCTCTAGCAATAATCCTATAGCTTTTTCTCAGCCCAATTTCTTAAAAAATTTTGGAACACTTCAAACTTATATTCTTCTCCTATAACTCTTCCAATCAAAGCTTCTGACTATCACTAAAATGGCTTTCTTCAAATTTATCAATGATTTTTTTAATCATAAAATCTAATTCTCTTTTTTCAGTGCTCATCCTTCTTGACATCTTTGCAATTTTTGATACTATTGATCACTGCTTGAATACTCTCTTCTCTTGTGTTTTTCAACATTTCAACATTCTGGTTTTCCTCTGCCTGTTTAACTTATCCCTCAGTTTTTGATGATTTATCATCTAGGTCATATCTGCTTACTTGTGGGTATATTTCAAGGCTCTGTGTTAGGCTCTCTTTTTCCCTATAATTGATCATCCAGTCATCTCTTGTGAATTGTTATCTCTGCTGACACTTTCCAGATCTATACTAGATCTAATTCCAGCTCTAGTATAATACTTTAGAGCAATTGGATGTTCAGTGGGCCAGGCCAGGAGTCAGTAAGATGGAAGACTCAAATCCAACCTCATACGCTTACTACCTCTATAATCTTGGACAGGGTGTTTTAAGTTCATTTGCTTCAGCTCTAATCTACATTTACAGATGTAAAATGAACTAGAGAAGGAAAAGGCAAACCACTTCAATATTTTTGCCAAGAAAACCTCAAATTGCTAAGGGGTAGCTAAGTGCACAGTGGATAAAGCACCAACTCTAGAGTCGGGAGGACCCGAGTTGAAATCTGGTGTTGTTTAATACTTACTAGCTCTGTGACCCTGAGCAAATCATTCACCCTGGATTAGGTCACCAAAAATAAGAAAAATTCAATGGAGGCACAAAGAGTTGATTGTAACTGAAATGACTGAATAGTAATTATATCTGAGTTTTAGTCTTTTATTACCAACTATCTATTGAACATTTCAAACTGGATGAGATGAGACATCTTAAATTCAACATGTACAAGACAGAACTCGCCCCTTTCCCCATCTTTTCTACAATCTACTCTTTGGAACTTCCCAATTACTGTTGAGGATCCTACCATTCTTGTAATCGGTCACCCAGATTAGCAACTTTGATGTCATCCTCAACTCCAGACATTTAACCACTTAACACACCTTTTTTCTATCTGCACAGTTTTTCCTGTGTCTCCTCTCTCTATATATGTTTAGGCTTTTAATCACTTCTGTAAACTATTGTAATATTTCTTTTTTTTTAAGTTTTTAACATTTTTTTCATTTAAAAATATTCTTTCCCCCTTCAGCTGCTTCCCTACCCACTGAGAAACAAGCAGTATGCTATCAATTATATATATAACGATGCAAAACATTAACCTTATTGCAAAAAAAAAAAAAAGGAAAATAAAGTATGCTTCAAATTGTGTTCAGAATTCCATCATCTGTTCTCTCTCTGGAAATGATTAGCAATTTTCATCATGGATCCTTAGGAATTATTTTGGATCATTGTGTTGATTGGATTAACTAAGTCTTTCACAGTTAATCATTACAATTTTTCCACTTCTGTGTACAATGTTCACACCTGGTTCTTGCTTCACTTTGTATCCATTCTTATGAGTTTTCCCCACATTTTTCTGAAACCATTCTGCTCATTTCTTATAGCAGAATAGTATTCCATCACAATTATATACCATAACTTGTTCAGCCATTCCCCATTTCATAGGTATTCTCTCAATTTCCAAGTCTTTGCCACCACTATGCAAAAAACCCATTTTTGTACGTATAAATCCTTTTCCTTTTTCTTTGATCTCTTTGTGATATAGGCCTAGTAGTGGTATGCAATAGATTCTTAATTGTCCCCCCTGCCCCCTCAAAGTTTCTCCCCTCTCCAATACATCCTCCATTTGGCTAATGATTTTCCTAAAGTGTAGATCAAATCACCTTATTTCTTTGTCCACAGTCAATAAACTTTAGGTTTCTTGTTGCCTTTTGGATCAAATATAAATTATTAAATTTAGCATTTAAAGGCTTTCACAATCTTGCTCCATCCTTTACCTTTTATGTACTTTGAATATGTGTAGGTGTATATATGCATGTTAGAGAAAAAAACCATACTATTTTTTTAAAATTTGGAGAGAAGATAATTATGGTGACTAAAATATGGTCAGGTGATGAATTTAATGTATAAAGCCTTAATGTTCTGTTACATTCATTTTTCAATTTGCTGGCAAAATATTTAAAGTTTTTTTTGTTTAGGTAAACACCAATTTCTTATCAAACTGTTTTAATTGTTTAATCAGTGTTTCCATTCTCTTAATATTGGATAATTTTTATTTTGTGCCAGAACCATTAAGCATCAAGCAAAATAAATTCAAGCAGCCATTTGGGGAAAAAAACTAAAACCATACATGCATATATACATAGATAAGCACACACACACACATGCACACATACATATTATTTCTCCCTGTTTAGCACATAAGATCCTTCAGAACAGGGACACTTATAGTATATCTTGTACTTAATATGGTACTTGGTGTTGGAGAGTGAAACAATCTTTCAGAAGAAACATTGAGAACACATGGAAAAGGGCACACACACACATACATATACAGTATAAATATAAAGTGAATTAATGCAAATACAGTTTAGTTTTGGAGGCAGAGTCATTGGAGAGAACAAGAAAGGCTTCTTAGAGAAGAAGAAATTTTCCATACCTCTTGAAGGCAGAGAAGGGCTTGGGTGGAAGCACGGAAGGAGTGTATTACAGGCCCTATCAGATAGCCAGTAAAAATGAATTGGAGATAGGATATGGAGTGTCATATATGAAAAAACAGATTAGTCTAGCTGGATTGCAGAGTACAGGAAAGGGATGCATGTCCATTGCTTGTTGATTACTTAATAAAAAGAATGGAGAGATCTTTGGACTGGGAGTTGAGAATTGGTTGCTAATCCCAGCACTGCCAAATTAATTTGTTAAATCATGTTTACGTTCTGTGGGCTTCAGTTCTCTGATAAAATGAAGGTATTTATCCAAGGAACATTTTAACTATTAATGTTTTATAGTTTTCTTTAGAAAGGGAATAACATAAAGGGGAATAATCAAGTACTGCAAACTACAATTCAAAGAGGAAGTTATCAGAGTGCTGAGTAACTGCTGAGGAAGTAGAATTTAAACTTAGACTTTAAGGTTAGTCATTTTGTTAGATAAGTGGAGAATAATTCCAAGATAAAAGAAATAGGATGAATAAAGGCTTCTAGGTAAGAATTAGAGGATAACAACAGTAACTTCCCGGTTGAAACAGAAAATTTGGACATTGGGAAAGTTAGATCAATAAAGTTGAGCCAAATTATATGCAAGAATTGCAAAGGCTAGGCAAAGGAGTTTTAGAGTGTGGTTTGTAATTGAGAGTCTCTTATCAGGGAAATGACTTGAAGGAAATTGGCGTTTAAGAAAGATGAGTCTGACAACACTATAAAAATATTGAAGAGAGTCTAGTTGGTGATAGTAATCTAAGCAAAAAGTGATAGTTGAGCTTCTGGAGGAGGACAATTTACATGACTAAATAAATATGCAGAAGAGTAAAAAGCTGAGTGTCTTCAACCTTGTTAAGGGGCAATAAGATAATGAGATCCAGGAGGAATTGTCATAGAGGAGACCAACAGTACCAAATACTATCAAGGAGGATGAGGATTATTAAAGAAGAAATGTGGCCACAATTAATTTATTGTATCTTTGGGACTGAGTACGCTTGCTTCCTTTGTGGGTTTTTTTGTTTGTTTGTTTGTTTGTTTTTTGCTTAGACCTATTACTTTGGCAGTTTGGGGAGGCAGTTAACCCACCAGCATCTAGTATCAGCAGACAAATTTGGAAATACTGGTTTCCCCATTCAGTGTTCAATAGAAGTGCTGCCGACTTTTAAAAGTGATTTGAATTTTTCATTTTAGACATGTCAGCTTTGAAGGACAGAGCAAATACATGACAACAGTATGGGAACAGACTGGGATCATAAATTTAGAATTGGTAAGGACCTTAAAGGTGATCTAGTCTGACACCTTCATTTTGCATTTGAGAAAACTGAGGCAATGAGGTCATTCAGGAAGTTAAGTGGCAAATCCTATGTTTTGCCTCTTTTTGTGTCCCCAGTATATAAGATGGTGCCTGGCACATAGTAGATGCTTAACAAATGTTTAATGATTGATATTGAAACTTGTCATGAAGGTCTTTTGACTTTAAATTCCTCATTTCCTGATGTATCATACTGCTGCCTCATTGTAGTGGGGTATAACTTCAAAGATAGAACAGAAGCATGTTCTTTTTGATGTATTAATACTACTCTAGGAATATTCTCTACTGCCAATCAAAGCAAAGCCTGAACTAGATACAGTTCCTAAACTACTTAAATAGCATTTTAAAAGTTTACCCTTTTGATTACTTTTAATGGGTAAAAAAAAAAAAAACCAAAAAACTCCATCATATACTAAGATCCAAGAAGCTTACAATTGGGCTTTGTTTTTTTCTTTATAGGCGCAAAGGGAATATTTTCCTCATAAAAGGGATTTTCAATCAATCAATGGGATCTATAGCTCTTATTTCTGACATTTAGAATTTTGTTCAGGGATGGCACTTGACAAAATATCGAAACTGTCATATATAAATGCACATAACAGATTCTCCCATGGAAAGCTAGTAAGGTTAGCTTACAAATGGAAATCAGGATCAAAAAAGATCCTTAATGAGGTTTATAAGTCTGATAAGGTAAATTAGAGAATAAATATAAAGTCATATATTAGTTTAAGAAAATTATCAGTTCAGAATGAGGAATAAACAGTACTGTCTTCAAATTTTTTTGAAGAGTCATCAAGTGGTAAAAAGATTAGATTTGTTCTGCTTGGCCCCAGAGAATGGAACTAGGAGTAAGAAGTAGGAATCTCAGGAGATTTTTTTGGCCCAACAGAAAGACTTCTAATGTTAAGACTTTCTAACAATGAGAATGTCTGAACAATAATTAAGGAAGGAATGAGCCCATCACTGGAGCTCTTCCAAGTAAAGCTTGAATCGCCATTTTTCAAGGATAATGTAGAGGAACTTTTTAAAAACATTTTTTGGTATATTTTTTAATTTAATTTTTTGGTGGGTTACATTTTTAAGTTCCAAGCTTTCTCCTTCCTTTCTTTCTTCCTCACCTTAGAATGGAGGCCACCATTTAACACAATTTTATATATATATATATATATATGTCATTGTATAACCATATTGTTGTTCAGCCATTCCTTAAATGGGGGGTATCTCCTTGATTTCCAGTTGTTTACTACTATAAAAACTACTGTAAATATTTTAAAATGTATTGAAGGGCAGCTAGGTGATGCAATAGATTGAGCATCAGTCCTGAAGTCAGGAGGACCTAAGTTCAAATGTGATGGCTAAGATACTGAACACTTAATAGCTGTGTGACCCTGGGCAAGTCACTTAATCTCAATTGCCTCAGCAAAAAAAAAAAAAAAAAAAAAATTGGGTTTTTTTCTTTTCCCCCCATCACCTTAGGAAACAGGCTTAATAGATGTTTCTAGATCAGAAATTATAGGCAATTTTATATCTCTTTGGACATATGGAGAGAAGCTTCTTGTTTCAGGATAGATGATCTCTGAGATCCTTTTTGACTCTTGAAATTTTACAATTCTGGAGAATTAGGTTTAGTTAGGGGTAAGAATTATAGTGACTTTACCTCATTTCTTAAAT
This sequence comes from Sarcophilus harrisii, assembly GCF_902635505.1. NCBI lineage: Eukaryota > Metazoa > Chordata > Mammalia > Dasyuromorphia > Dasyuridae > Sarcophilus > Sarcophilus harrisii. Next base: position 425,071,131 of record NC_045428.1, read on the forward strand.
GTTAAGAAGATGTATAGTAGAAAGAGCACTGAATTTGAGAGAGGACATGGGTTTAACATGCTTTCTGATGCTTATTACTTGATGTTGAGTGGCCACTTTATATCCAGACCACTAAGTTTCCATTTGTAAAAAGAAGGAAGCTTAATTAGATATTCTCTAAAGTCTTTCCCTTTTAACTTTGAAGGATATAGTTTTATGAAACCATTTCATCTGATAAAACCTGAAGAGTGTTTAACTGATGATGCAGCTTGGCTTACTGATCATTATGATAGGCAGCTCTCATTTCGGTCTGAAGACACTAAAGACTTTTATATTAGCTCATTTTGATTGCTTAAAAGAAATTGATAGTTAATAGAAAAAGCATTTTCTCTGAGTCATTCAATCAGCTCACTAGTCACCAATTTTTTTCCTGCTTTCTCACTTCTATATCTTTGCTCCTACTGCCCTCCGATATGTAAACTAATTATTACCCACCCTTCCCCTTTCTAAAATTTTCCTTTTTTTAAATTAAAAAAATCTCTTTTCCTCTCTATCCCTTTCCTATCTCCTTCTATTTGAAAAAAAAGAAAAGAATAAAAGAACAAAATCTTTGTAACAATACATAGTCAAATTCTCTCATTGGCTATGAACTCCCCTCCCCCCAAAACTCCTTTTGTAACTAAGTCTGTCATCTGGCTGGAGGTTGGAGATGTGCTTCATCATTGGTCTCCTAGAATTGTGGTTCATTATTGCATATATCAGAATTCATCAATCAGATAGGTAGATATACTGTGGGTAGAGTTCTGGACTTGGAATTTTGAAGATCTGAATTCAAATTTTGCCTCAGATACTAGTGGTATGACCCTTCTCATATAGCCTCAGTCTTTTTATTTATAAAATAGAGATAATAGCACTTATAGTTGTGAGGATCAAATGAGATAATTTATGTAAAGCAGTGCTAGCTATTAATCATTAAGCTTTTCTAAGTTGTCTTTACAATGTTGTTTGCCATTTATAAATTGTTCTAGTTTTGCTTACTTGGCTCTGCATCAGCTTACACTATCTTCTTAGATTTCTCTGAAATTATTTTTTTCATCATTGAAAACCCATTTTTCAAAAGCAAGCTCAAGCACCACTTCTACCAAGAAGACTTCTTTGTACCTTTCCCACACCTTGCTCCAATATAAATGATCTCTCTTGTCTTAAGTCTCCTACCTGAGATCTGAGAGCATCAATATCTGTCATTCCCGAAGAATGATTTCAATAGTCTCTTACAAGCAAATAAAATTTCATATGACCATAAGACTGGAGGCGGGGACAGAGGCAACCTGGCCTAATTACATAGAATTATGTTCCATTACATATATGACCTGTATTATAGTTATTTGGGTATCTAATCTTCCCCTGACTCCATCCTTTAGATCACAAATTACCTAAAGATCAGAACTGTGTCTTCTTTGATCTTTGTATGAACAGTATATAAGCAGATTGCATTTCAAAAACTAAGCACTTAAACATTTGTTGAATTTAATAATCAAGGGCTGGTTGCCTATGGTTTATGCTTATGAACACCCTGCTTGGAGACAGTTCATAATTCAAACTGGGCCTATACTTTGATCACATAATTGTGACTCACTTTATTTTATCTATGTAAAATGAACTTTTGTGACCATCAAGATCTTTCCCTGGGAAATTTTACGTACTACCCAGTGTCTTAATAGAAGAGATTCTGTAATTATGAAGGAAAAGGAATTGGCCTATGCCAAATTAAAGCTACTCAGCTTATTTTGAGATAGCCATCTTATTTTATGCAGGATTGTCAACACTGTGATACTGAAACTAATTAGACAAATTAAAATATAAGTAGGCTGAATGAATTATTAAATATTGTGTTACTTTTGGAGCCATAATTTTTTTTTAAATCTTTGATTTGTAGTTTTTCATTTTAGTATGTGGTACAAGTTTTTAAAAATAGTTTTAGGTTATAAAATCAGGCATTATTCCTCTTTTTAAGTGTTCTCTCAAATTTACTAAGTTTATCTGCAAAGGTCTAATTCAGATCTAGTTTAATATTAATTCATTTTCACAAATATATTTGCTTTAGATATTTTATACTTCCATTGGAATATGTAATTACTTTTATTTATTTATTATTGCTTTTTATATATGATATATTATATGCATGGATAATTTTTCAGCATTGACAATTGAAAGACATTTTGTTCCAACTTTTCCCTTCCTTCCCCCCTACCCCTTCCCCCAGATGGCAGGTTGACCAATACATGTTAAATATATTGAAGTATAAGTTAAATGCAATATAAGTATACATGTCCAAACAGTTATTTTGCTGTACAAAAAGAATCGGACTTTGAAATAGTGTAAAATTAGCCTGTGAAGGAAAAAAAAAGTGCAGGCGGACAAAAATAGAGGGATTGGGAATTCTATTAATGGTTCATAGTCATCTCCCAAAGTTCTTTCACTCGGTATAGCTGGTTCAGTTCATTACTGCTCTATTGGAACTGATTTGGTTCATCTCATTGCTGAAGATGGCCAGGTCCATCACAATTGATCATCATATAGTATTGTTGTTGATGTATATAATGATCTCCTGGTCCTGCTCATTTCACTCAGCATCAGTTCGTGTAAGTCTCTCCATGCCTTTCTGAAATCATCCTGCTGGTCATTTCTTACAGAACAATAATATGTAAATACTTTTAGATTATGAATGGTATATCAAATCTTCTATTTTTTGTCTCTATACTCTTTTGGAAGGAGAATACTTATGTTATAATGATTTCAGTTACTTAATAGTAAAAATAGCTAGCATGCTATAGTACTTTAAGATTTGCAAAGCCTTTTGTAAGTACTATCTCACTGTATCCTCACAACAATCCTGAGAAATAGGTATTATTATTTATCCCCATTTTATAGATGAGGAAACTGAGGCAAACGGGTTAAGTGACTTGCCCAGAATCGCATAGTTATTAAGTATTTGAGGTGGAATTTGAATTTCTTGTTTCTAGGTCCAATGCTCTATTCATTGTGCCATTTAGTTACCCTATTTGATCTTCCAGATATACATCTGTACAGTTCTAACATCCTCTCAGATATCCCCACCAGCAATTTTAATCCAGCATCAATTGCCTAAGCCTCTTAAATATAGATTTAATTTAGAAGGCTGACCCATTTAATTTTTCTTTTGAAGTCTTAGAAGTTAATTGCCTAATTCATTCTGATAGCAAACAATATTGAAATATTTCTATAATTGCTGAACTTAATTTTTTTTGCTTGAAGACTGAAGGTCATTGAAAGGTCTTTATGAAATTTGATTGTGATCTTTTGAAAGTATTAGAGAGCAAACAGAATTATGTACCCACAAGGCTCTAACAACAGTACTAGAAGAGTTTTAGTTCCCCTACCTAAGGTATCAACATAGCTCTTTTATACTTTCCTTTCTGGCCAGCTGCTTTTCAACTCTTACTCACATTGTTCAACATTTTACCATACTATTTCATGCTTCACTATGCTTTTTTCTTGGGCACAACAGAGGAATGATATTTCACTAACTCTACCTATCTCTTTTTTCCTTTGGTGAAAGATTGATGTGAACTGTTTATGCTTTGATACTCACAGATGAAATTGCAGATTCTTTTAAGTATTTTCTTCATCAATGCAAATCAAAATAGAACTCCTCAGTGACTGGAGGATTTTCCAACATTGCGGTTGCAAAAAAAAAAAAAAAAAAAATCACTTAGCAGCCAAACTGGTGATGAGTCTTTCTAAAGTTAGACTAGTCCTCAGATGACAGACATGGGTCCATACTTGAGCATTTTCCAGCTCAGTAGGACCTATCAAAGCTTTAGCTCTGTTGGCACTGGCATTGAAAACCCAGGATCATCTCCATAACAAATGAAGCATGAGAATAGGACAAGCAAAGATAGGAATACTTATAAGCAACAGGGAAGAATGATTAGCAAATTAATAAAAGTTTCTAAAATCCTGAGGCAATTGGGGTTGACTTGCCCAGGGTTACATAGCTAGGAAGTGTTAAGTGTCTGAGGCCACATTTGAATTCAGGTCCTCCTGACTTCAGAGCTAGTGCTGTATCCACTAGGTCACCTAGCTGCCCCAGATGATTTTCTTTAATCGAAAGAACTCTAGGATTCCAAGCATCTGTGGTCCAGTTTCAGCTCTGCTACAAGTTATTGTATGAGTTTGGGCATACCAACTAAATTATTCTGAATTGCCTCATTTTTAAATTGATGGAATCCACTTATAATATTTTGTGAGTATAATTCTTGGTCAGATCTGAATTTTACTGTACTTATAACTTCAGAAAATAGATTTCTACTCTAGTTCATTCTACTTTATAACCTCTGCTATTCTTTCAAAGTGATTTCTAAAAGTTTAAGGAGTTTATTGTGTTTTAGATGGCCATTTTTCAAATAGGCTCACTGTCTTTTCTGGGTTATACATTTTTACTTCATTGTTGCTTGGATATGTCAGTTATTTGGATGCCCCTTAACTAAGGGTATTAATGTAATAAATTTATTAATTGTTTTTTCCTTCTATGCATATTAGCCAGAAACTTTAGCTGTGGCACAAATAACATCATACCTGCTATTTTAAATTTATTGTTTAGCAGTATACCTAGAAATATAGGCAGCTAGGTGGTGCAGTGAATAGGGTGACCTGGAAAGTGAAGAGACTCATCTTCCTGAGTTCAAATCTGACCCCAGACATTTGTGTCTGGCCTACGTTAACAAATAACTCGCCTCAGTTCCTCATTTGCAAAATGAGGTGAAGAAGGAAATGGCAAACCACTCCTGTAGCTTTGTTAAAAAAAATCTCAAATGGGATTATGAAGAGTTGGATACAGTTGAAGTGACTGAACATTAAATCCCTAGATATCTAATATTATTCTTTTGGTATTCAACTTATACATGTAACATAGTACTGGGAAATAGCATTAAACTTTGTTACTAAAGTCCTAAAATAGATGGGAGGAAAATATCATTCAAAGTGACTGAAATAATCTGTTATTATTATTATTATTATCATTATTATTTTGCGTTAGTAAAGTTAAGATTTTTTTCCATGTCTTTGGTATCTTCTTTCAGATAACTTTAGAATTGATCATTTAGCACTCATAATTATGTCATCTCCAGAATAGATTTCCTTTATGTCACACTTGGTCTGATTCAGCTACTTTCCCATATTTTTCTTTAACACCATTTTTACTTCATATTCTGCCACATCTGGAATTTTGATGTTAGAATTCAAATGTAGTAGTTACATTTGATGAATAAAATGTTACAAAAATATATAGAGATCTTTTCTACATTTCTTCTGTTGGTTGTCCTTAAATTTGCATCCTTTGTAATTGGGTTTCTTCCTATAGTGATCCCAATTTTCTCTTAGAATGAAATGCTTGTCTTTTTAATACTAATATTCTACCAATGTTGTATGGTTGTGAGTTGCACACCATAGTCTTTGAAAAATTAAAAGTTAAGTGTCATATCTAGGGCAATGGAGAACCCTATGTATATATAGTTATGCTTGCTTATATATGTATATATGCTTGATATATACATATATATATGTATACATATGCTATGCTTGAAGTTTTTTGTTTGTTGGTTCTTTGTTTTTTGCTGAGGCAATTGGGATTAAGTGACTTGCCCAGGGTCACACAGCTGGGAAGTGTCTGAGGTCAGATTTGAACTCAGTTCCTCCTGACTCCAGGGCTACTGCTCTAGCTGCTGTGCTATCTAGCTGCCTCCACCACTATGAACAAAGACAAAAGTGGAAGTCCTTACTCTCAAGGAACTTAAAATTCTAAGGGGAGAGAAAACATGTATCCATAGAAGCATATACATATATACATTCAATCAGTCAGTCAAAAAACATTTATTAAGCACCTACTACTTACAGGCTCCATAAAGTAATTTTGGCATGGAATTAACTGACAGCAAGTATAATCAGGAGAGGCTTTGTATAGAAAATAAAGCTTGCATTGTTTTGAAGGATACCAGAAGTGGATAGGGACATGAAGGGTGATATTACACTCATGAGGAATAGCCAATACACAGGAAGAAATGGAAAGAGTAGTTTGGTGTATGTGGAAAAAAGTAAGCCAGTATGATTAAATCACAGAGTGGGTGGAGGGGAATAATATATAAGAAGACTGGAAAGATAGGAAGGGCTGAGGTTCTGAATAGTTTTAAAGAACAAATAAAAGTTTTTATTTTACTAGAAGTAATTGGGAGTCACTAGAGTTTGTTGAGAAGTGAAAGGAGGGAGGAATTATTCAAAAAACATTAAATAACCTAATAAGTGCCAGACACAATGCTAAGCATTAGGGATACAAATAAAACAAATTTATATAAATAAAATTAAAGACAGTTCCTGCACTTTAATACAGTGGGAGAAGACACACAAAAGGAAGGTGAAAATTTTGGGACTGGAAGGTGGAGAAGATACCTGGAACAAGGACTTGATGGAAAAGTTCAAAGAAACCCATAGGGAGAATGTGCCAAGTCTCTTTCTTAAAGTTCATGTAGCTCATGGAACTGCTCTTCTGTCAGAAGGACAGAAGGTACTGATAAGATATAAGTACTGAGGCAGATTTGTCATCAGGCAAATAAATTTTAAGAAAATTTCTTTGGCAGTATTGTATAGAGTTGATTGGAGAAGTTGGAGATAGGTAAAAGAAGTAAACTATTATAATAGTTCAAGTAATGGGTGATGAGTACCCAAACTAAACTAAACTGTGCATGGAGTGTAGGGGACTTATGCAAAAGCAATGGAGATAGAGAGGACAAGATTTAGTAACTGATATGTGAGAATAAATGAGAGTGAGGATTCTGTGGTAACATCAAGATTGTGAATTTGGGTCACATTAAAGAATGGTGTCCTAAACAGTAACAGGTATGTTGAGAAAAGGGAGGGATTTTGCATGAAAGTTAACAGTGGGCATATTGAGATGCCTATGGATTCTCAAAGATTTAGTATGAAGTATTAAATAAGCAGTAGATACTGTGGGAGTGAACCTTAAAAGAGAGACTAGGACTAGTTTCTGCAGTAATCTTAATAGCAGTGAAAATGGAACCCATTTTACGTGATGAAATCACCAAGTGAGAAAAACTGGACATGGCCTTGAGGACACACCCACAATTAGTGAGTATGTCAGCGATGATGAACCAGCAAAGATACCTGGACAAGAATGGTCAGATCGGTAGGGAAAACTAGAAGAGAAAATGAAAGAGTGAGAATTGAAAAAGACTATTAGCAATTGCAATTGTATAATAAGAAGCCAATTTGCTTGGGGTAAGAAAGGATGAGACAAGTAGAAACATCCAGTGTAGGTAACTTTTTAAAGGAGTTTATATGATAAAGAGATATACAAACATATATACAAGTTGAAAGCAGGGGTGGTGTGGTCTGAGATTTTTAACATTGGAAGAGATTAAATATTGGCATGTTTGTAGGCACTTGGAAAAGAACTACTAGATAGAGATTAGAAAGGAAGAGGAGGAGAATAGGACTAATCTGCTTGAGCAGATGAAAGGATGTAGATTTAAAGGTAAATGTAGAAGACATGTAAAAAAGGTCAAACTCATCAGAGACTGAAGTAGCAGGAAAAAAAAATGGGGAATTATGTTTCAGTTTAAGAGGAAGGGAGAAAGGGAAGTTCTCCCTGATTTTGACTTTCTAGTAAAGTAAATATTGAAGACTTCAGCAGAGAGGGATAATATAAAATAACTTGGAGAGAAGACAAAATTTGGAACATCTGCTGCAATGAGTGGGATAGACCATTAATTCAAGAGGAATAGAAGGATTGCCTTGCTATAGTAAGGGCCCAGTTGATATTACATAACATATATTTATGGTAGATCCCATTCAGCACAGTTGCTCTAGTTCTCTTTAGTAACATATAAATAGGAGTGGAGGAGGCAAATGATAAAAATAATAAAGACATGAGACCTAATGGAACAAAGGAAAAGTAATTTGAGAGTTGAACTTTTTCACCGAGCGGTCAAAAAGAGAGGAAAATGTCCCCAGAGCAAGGGTGTTGATCTGACAATGTACTGAGGAATAAAAAGATTGCAGGTCAATCTTTATGAGGTAGAAGGATATGTTTGTAAGGAATAAGCTAGAATTATCAGATGTTGTGGTTACATAAAATAATTTATGGGAGCAAATTAATAGAATGGGAAAGCATGGATGAATTATTAGAGTAAAATGTTTCTGCATTTTCAGATCTGTGATCTGAACATTTTAGTATTTGGTTAGTGAAAAAAGGCAGTACATTTCAACTTTAAAGATTGATTTAAAATATATGAAGTAAATATTTTCCCTAAAATTTAATGTTTTAATATTCTATTTTTAAGTCCTGGTATGCTTTCCTTAATGGGATTAATAGCATTTACAGACCTTCCATTTTTTTAAACCATTTATTAAAATCCATACCCTGCTTAGCATGTAATTTAACCTTTGATATAATGTCTATTAGTGATTGCATATTGTTATTCACTTGTAGTCTTGCATACTGATTTAGAAATTCCTATTTCTTTTATGACTTTAAGTAGATAAAACTTTTATGACTTAAAGTAACTGCATTCTTTTGCTGAATGTTGTCAGAATTTTCTATGAAAAATTTCCCTAGTTCATCACATATAAAAGCTATAGTATAACAACACTATCTTTCATGTGGCACATTTATCAATATCATCTTATTTAAATGGCATTCCTATGAAGTATATAGGGTAAGTATTAATTTCTTTATTTTTAAAACAGAAACTAAAGACATTATATACAGTGTTCAGTGTTACAACTCTAAAGAAGTGACAAATGCATTTTCCTGACTAAGTCTGATGCCTTTTGAAGCACCTTGCTACTTTCTTTTATACCTCAGATGTGTTTGTTTTGAGGGAATAAGCATTTATAAAGTGTCTACTATGTGCCAAGCACCATGCTAATTGCTTTGACAAATATTATCTCATTTGGCTAAATGAATACAATCACATGCATTACAGTTTTCCATTAGAATCCCTATTCAAAGATCATATCACCAAAGAAAACAATATTCAACTAGATTAAAACTTAAAGCAAAGATTATAGTAGAGATTCATTTTAACATACATGTTTTTCCATGGATTTAAATACCTCATGCATCAGATCATGTCCCCTGAAATAGTGCTACCACATACAACAAAATTCTAAGACATATCATATAAGGCAGTTATTAGTTCTAGCTCTCTAGTTAGAACATCATAAATTAGGTATAGCTATATTGTTGATATAGCTTGACTTAATTATCTCAGTATTGGAACTACTGTAATTGTTTGTTCTTGGAAAAGTAATTTGGCCTATAAACAGATTTTAAATAAATGTAATTGTCATTTTCAAATGTAATACAAGTGATAATAATAATTGGTCCCATTTGGAACCAAAGCTTTGTCCAGTTTAAACATTAAATGTAACGGTAAGGTCTAGATGAATAAATTATTATTTCTGACCACTTAAAAACATACTGAACTATCAATTTCACTTCATTTGCTTCAGCTCATTAAAGCAGCTTTCTACTTTGACATGCATTAATGGAATTCATTACATTTTTAAACAATATTTTTCTTTTGTGCAAATTCACATTTCTCATCCTCATTCTCTATCTGAATATAAAAAGCAAGTATAATCAGTTAGCTCTTTTGATACTGGAGAGCAAGCTAACAATCTAAATGTTTGTTTTTGAATGTATCAAAATTCAAAGCATTACCTTACAGGAGATTTCAGAGTTCCCAGGTTTTGGATCTAAGTAACCAGTATGTTATATAGTGTCACAATAACTTTCTGAGTACTATTGCTGTAAACAGGCATACATTTTGTTCCCAATAAGTGAAAAGGAGCCAAGCAGCCTATTCAAGGACACAGTGCTGACGATATCTTTTTCCATAGACAGTATAATTTTGCAGTTGTCTCTTGTCAGTCTAGGAAACAGAGATTTAAAAAAAGACCATGAAGTAATCAACAATTCAGAGACACTAAATTTTAAAGGAAGTAAGCTGAAAAGGTGTTCATTAAAAAGTAGAGGAAATCCAATTTCTTCTTTGTTAAACCCTTTAAAAAATAATGATCATTTTAACATAACTATGCTAATGTCCATAGGCAATGTTTGGGAGTCCCACAAAAGGGTGGAAATGAGGTAATATAACACATGATGGTAAGAAATATAAGAATAATGCTTTAAAGAAACTGGATGGAAGGTAAGCATCAGGGCAATATTATGCTTGAATAGTTATAATAATTTGAATTTATTTCATTGCTAATTTTACTTAAAAGAATTTGGAGTGTTTTTCTCCCTTTTTAGTATATGAACTCTAATGGTTTCTTTTTTCTTTATATGGAAAGACTGAAAAACCTGTTAGAGATGATTCTATTCATGAAGATATTTGAACTCTGTAAAAATAAAGACAAAGTGATCCACATAGTCTTTTGTACTGACTGAAGATAAAGTGAAGTTAATCCTTAAATGTGCCTAAGCAGACTCAAAAAAAGCATAAGAAAAAGAAGAGAAGCGAAAAACAGAAAAATGAAGTCAATACTAGCCCTGTTTTTTAGTCATTCAAATTCATGTAATTGAATGCAGTTGTATTTATTTCAGGTGCTTTTTTTCTTTTCCAGTGAATTGTACATTCAGTTTGGTCAAGTTAGGTGATGTGTATTTATTCTAGGGGCATATGGGTAGCACAGCAAAGAGACCAGTGTGCTTAGTGTTAGAAAGACCTAAGTACAAATCTGACTTCAGTCACTTAACAATCTGTGTGACTCTGGACAAATAACAGCACCGACCCTTTATGTTTATTGTAAAGATTAAATGAAATAATAATTGTAAAGCATTTAGTGATGTGAGTTATGTAATGATTTCTTGTCCAAATGATGTGTTTGGGGTTAGCAATAAATGAGATGATTGATGTAGGCTCCAAATATTCAGTTATGTGAAGAATTCATAATGGCCATTCTCTTTGGCAAAAGGTGGGTTTATTTAGGAGAAGAGGTTGCAAAGTGAAAAGAAATAATAGACACCAAGAATGATAAATATGTAATAGAGCATATAGTTAAGAAAGTTGTTTTTAACAATAATGCAAAGAACTATGTTCCCTGATGGAATTCACAATTAACCAGGAAAAAGGGAATATCTTATGAGGTTAGAATATGTCCTTAGCTAATAGGCCAAATCCATAGGCCATCCCTAAACAGTTAGTTATAAGGAAGAGAAAAGATAGAGGTGGAGGTAAGATGAGAGGGAAGACACCACAAGGCAGAGTGCCTTGGCAGGATTAACTCAAAAGGATTTAGCAAAGATAAGATAGCATGAGCCTTGGACAGATTTATAAGGGAAATTTAACCTCAGGGGTTTGATATAACTAGAATTTCTGACTGGACCTAGCAAGGCAGAGCTACCCAGGACCTCCACAGAGGATCGAAGTATAAGATTGAACTGATCACCATCAGTGTGTTTTCCTGCTTGCCTCAGTGAATAATTTTATCAGTATTTCAGGCTATCTCTGTCAAACTTGTAAGTCACTCAGGAATAGGTCATTTAGCACAGTGTCTGGCACAGTAAACCCTAAATAAATGTTGTTCTCTGAGGTACACTACACACCTCTCAGATTAGCTAAAATGACAGGAAAAGATAATGATGAATATTGGAGGGGATATGGGAAAACTGGGGCACTAATCCATTGTTGGTGGAGCTGTGAATTGAACCAACCATTCTGGAAAACAATATGGAGCTATGCCCAAAGGGCTATCAAATTATGCATACTCTGAACCAGCAGTGTCTCTATTGGGTCAGAATTGAAAAGAGATCATTGGAAAAAAAAAAAAAAAGGGAAAAGCACCCGCATGTGCAAAAATTTTTGTAGTAGCCCTTTTTGTAGTGTCAAGGAACTGGAAACTAAGTGAATGCCCATAGTTGGAAAATAGCTGAATAAATTATGGTCTATGAATGTTATGGGATGTTATTTTTCTATAAGAAACAATCAGCAGAATGATTTCAGAAAGACCTAGAGAGACATGAACTGATGCTAAGTGAAGTGAGTAGAACCAAGAGAACATTATATGTAGTAACAAGAAAATTATACATTGATCAATTCTGATGGATGTGGCTCTTTTCAACAGGGCGGTGATTAAGGCCAGTTCCAATGGACTTGTGATGGAGAGAGCCATCTGCACCCAGAGAGAGGACTTTGGGGACTGAATATGGATCACAAAAGAGTATTTTCACTTTTTTTTTAATGTTTGCTTTTTATTTTTTCTCATTTTTTTGATCTAATTTTTCTTGTGCAACATGATAATTGTGGAAATACATATGGAAGAATTACACATTTAACATATTGGATTACTTGTCTAAGGAAAGGAGTAGGAAGAAAAAATTGAAATACAAAGTTTTGGAAGAGTGAATGTTGAAAATTTATGCATATTTTTGAAAGTAAAAAGCTTTTAAAAATAAAAAAGTAAAAAAAAAATGTTGCTGTTACTGCTTCTGTTGACTGGAGTCAGGAAGACTCATCTTTTTGAGTTCAAATCTGGCCTCAGACACTTATTATAGACTGAGCTGTTTGCCTTAGTTTCTCATCTGTACAGTGATCTGAAGGAAGATATGGCAAGCCATTCCAATAGCTTTGCCAAGAAACTATAAAAAAAGAGGTCACAAAAAATTGGATGTGACTGAAAATGACTAAACTATAATAACAACAGCCGTGCCTGGCACATAGGAAATCTTATATAAATGTTAGCTATATTATCATTATTACTAGGCTTTGGATGTTTGATTATTTTTATATGTATATTCCTATCTCCAACATGTTCCAGTATATTTGGGAGTTATGTTCCTGCAAACTCTGTGCATTAAGGGATTCCAAGGTGAACTTAAGGTCTGGTGTTTTTGTACCTTCCTTTTGAAAGTGTGAAACTTGTTAAAATCTGCCTTTCCTTAAAAGTGAGAAGAAACAGAACTTTCTCTGCTGTTTTTAAAGATTAGCCCTAATCAGTAATAAGTGCTCCATATTTTGTTAAGTACTGAAAATACAAAAAGAGGTAAATGACAATTCCTGCCCTCGAGGAGCTTACAATTTAATGAAAAAGCAACATAGGAAACCATTAACGGAGAGAAGGCACTGGAATTTTATGAGGCTTCCTACAGAAACTGGGATTTTATTTGAGACTTAAAGGAATTCAGGGAGATCAATAGAGCAGAGGAGGAAGAACATTCTAGGTTTAAGAGAGATCCAGAGAAAATGAATGTAATTAAGAAATGGAGAAATGGAGTGTCTTGCTTGTGGAACCCAGTGTCATTAGGTTGAAAAGTACATGTTGGGGAGTAAGGTGTATGAAGAATGAAAAGGTAGGAGAGGGGCTAAATCATAGAGGACTTTTAATCCAAACTAGAAATTTTGTATTTGACCCTGCAGTCAATAGGAAAAATAGGACTTCATTGAGTAGAATGGTGATATGATAGGACCTGTATATTAGGAAAATTCACAATAGAGACTTACTAGACAATGGATTGGAATGGGGAGGATTTGAGACAAGAGAAACCACCTGCAGCCTATTATGATAGTGTACACTTTAATTAATAGGGACCTGCACTAAAATGGTGGCAATGTCACTACAGAGAGAAAGGGGTATATAAAATCAGTGTTGCACAGATGAAATCAATAGGCCTTGGCAACAAATTAGACATCGGGGAGGAAGGGCAGGGGGAGATAATGGAGAATTCAGGATGACTCCCAAATTTTGAGCCTGAGGAAGATTTATGAGGGAAAGATAATGTGTTTCTCTTTGGACATCCAGATTGAAGTATCTGAAAAGCAGGTGTAGTTGGGATTAAAGGTCAGCTGTGAGTTTGGGACAGGATTGGGTAGATTTAAAAAAAAAAAACAGCATAGAGATGTTGATGGGAACTATGGGAACTGATGAGATCACTAAGTGAAATAGTATAAACAGAGAAGAGAAGAGGATATTATGAAGGATGCCTATAGTTAGAGGATATGACTAATGCAGGAGTGATAGTACTGAGAAATAAGAAAGAATAGCATCATAGGTCAAGAGGGGACTTCACAGGTCATTTAATCCAGGATAATCAATTATAACCTAAATCCTGGAGGGTGATTTGTCGAATGTCACAATGAAAATGTTAGAAATGAGATTTGAATCCAAGTCCTCTGACTCCTGAGTCAATGCTCTTCCTGCTATAATGAACTGCCAGGTAGTATCTCATCAAGGTGGGTCAATATAGCAAGGGGGACCCCCTGTATCTATGGTCTCCCTTTTTAACTGTGTGAGTGATTTTCTTTTCCCATGAGAGTTTGAGGGTAGGGTGATACAATGCTGCTAAGCTATTCAGTGATATCAGACATAGAACATTAAAGGGACTTTTGTATGATGAATTTTGTCTCAAAAGATTAGCCACGGCTTCATCCTTGACAGGATATTCTAAGTTCTAATCTTTTCTTAGGACATCTTGCTGCATGAGGTCTGAGGACACTGAAAACTGGCTACCAAGGAGAAGTAGCAGGTACTGTGGATCTACTCCAAAGCTTAATATGGCACTAATTTCAGGCAATTAGGGAGAAAAAATTGATATATACAAATGAAAATTAATGTTAAAGAAATAGTACTATATTCTGACTATGCAATAAAGAAGTTGTTAAAATTAATTAGGGAAAGCTTCTAGGAATCTAGCAAGGAAGGTCCCCTCCATTAAAAAAAAAAAAGTAAGTAAAGGACTTGGATTGATGGACAAAAAAGAAAAAAAGGGCATTCTATTGCTGTCTTTGAAATGAAACAGGCATTTAAAAACCTGTGATTTTGTTACATTACAAACTGTTTAGACAAACCATTTAATCTCATGCAGTTTCATTATCTGTAACTTCCAATTTTTTAAACAAAAAATTGTTTTAAAAAAATTTGAATCTAACAAATACAAGCATTTCAATATACAATGGAGATAAAAGAAGACTATATATGAGTGAACTTCTGTTACATATATATATATTTTTCTTTTTTTTTTTTTTTTTTTGCTGAGGCAATTGGGGTTAAGTGACTTGCCCAGGGTCACACAGCTAGAAAGTGTTAAATGTCTGAGGTCAAATTTGAACTCAGGTCCTCCTGAATTCAGGGCTGGTGCTCTATCCACTGCACCACATAGTTGCCCTACATATGTATTTTTAAAAGTGTATATTAAGGGGCAGCTAGATGGCACTGACCCTGAAGTCAGGAGGACTTGAGTTCATTTTTAAAATTTAAAAAAAAATAGCTTTTTATTTTCAAAATATACACAAAGATAGTTTTCAACTTTGGCCCTTATAAAATTTTGTCTTCTAATATTTTCTCTTTCCCCTAGACAGCAAGTAATCCAATATAAGCCAAACATGTACAATTCTTCTAAATATATTTCCATATTTATCATGTTGCCCAAGAGAAATAAGATCAAAAAGAAAAAAAAAATTAAAAAGAAAAAAAGCAAGCAAACAACAAAAGAGGTGAAAATACTATGTTGTGATCCACATTCAGTTCCCATAGTTCTCTTTCTAGATGTAGATTGAATTCAAATCCAGCCTCAGTCTTAACACTTATTAGCTATGGGACCCTGGGCAAGTCACTTAACCCCAATTGCCTAGGGGAAAAAAAGTGTACATTAAATTTGAGAAGTAGCATAATATAGTGAATAGAAAGCTGGCCTTGAAATCAGGAGAATCTAAGTCTCTGTCTTACATCTTTCTCCTTATCCCCTCAGCACAATCAATTTATTACTGAGACTAGCAGCAACGAATAAGTTGGGCAAATGACCTCTCTCAATGACCAAAACCCTTGAGTGAGGGCTGACAGTGTCTTTATAAGATGACAGAGCAAAATCTATAGCACCATAAATGTGTCTTTTTTGTGAATGACTATTGATGACATAACCAGAATTGAGATAATAACATTTGGATCTCCCCTTCTAAATCCCTCTTTAATCTGAGATATGTGATTTAAATCACAAGACAAAGGTTCTGAGATGATGGAACTTGCTCCAATAGTTTAAAGTGATGAAATTTGACCTTTTTGGGTGATATGTGGGGCTATAATTGTTGTTATGCACACATATCTGATTCTTCCTGATCCTTTTTGGGATTTTCTTGGCCCAAAATACTAAAATAGTTTACTGTTTCCTTCTCTAGCTCATTTTACAGATGAGGGAACTGAGGCAAATAGGATTAAGTGTCTTGTCCAGGGTCATACAGCTAGTAAGTGTCTGATTTGAACAAAGGTCTTCTTAACTCCAGGACCTTCACTCTCTCCATTATACCTCCTAGCTGCTTCACTATCAACTTAGAAAACCACAAATAAACATTTATTACCTATGTCCAATTACATTTTTATTTTCTTAATTCACAATTTTATTGTAGTTTGATTTGGAGATTTTCAGGAATGTTGGGCCACAAATGATTTATGTGACACCTCTGCTCTAGGCAACTCTTTAAGACTGTATGTTACAGAGAAAGCAACAATCTATTCTCGGAGAGGAGGAGTTCTCTATAGCAATGAAACCACAGATCCCATCATTATGTCTAATTTTAAAGGATATAGTAACAGAAATACCTACTTGCCTGGGTCCTTTCTCTTTTCTGTATTTAAAAAATATGTACTTTTCTGTAAGTCATTTTTTTTTTATCCTGTTCTTTTTGTTCATATCCCAATTCCCTCTCTCCCTCTGTCCCAAATAGGTGGCCTTCCCATGTTACAAATAAGTAGAAAAACAAATTAAGCATTAGCTGGGTCAGCTTTCTTGTTTGTTGTCCTCACCCATTAAATTGTAAGCTTATTTTTTTAAATAGTATTTTTTGTAATTATATGTAAAGACAACTTTTAGCATTCATTTTTGAGTTTCAGTTATTTCTCCTCCTTTCCTCACTTCCCTCTTCCCTAAGGCAGTAAACAGTTTAATTTAGATTATATATATATGCAGTCATTTAAAACTCATCTCTCTAATAGTCACGTTGTGAAAGAAGAAACAGACCAAAAGAAAAAAAAAGATTGTAAGCTTTCTGAGAGAATGAATTTTCTTTTTTATGAAGATATCTCTAGGACTTGGCACAGAGACACATAATGGCGTGTAATAAAGGATTATTGAATTTTCACCTTTTTATCAAGAGGTGGGAGACATATTTCATTGTCAGTGTTCTGAAGTCATAATTGGTCACTGCATTGATCAGAGTCCTGAAATCTTTCAAAGTTGTTTTTTCTTCACATTATTGTTATTATTGTGTAAAAAATTCAATCTAACAAGCATTTATTAAGTGCTACCTATGTGTGTGCCTGCAGTACTTTCTGTGAGGGGTTGTGGATAGAAAGAGGAAGAAGAAAAATAGCCCTCGAGGAGTTTATATTCTTTTAGGGAGAAAATATGTAAACAAATGTATGATCTCATTTGATTCCCCTTTGTGAGATAAGTACTGTTATCCTCATTTTACCTTTGAGGAAATTGAGATAAACAGAGATTAAATCATACAACTAATAAGTATCTGAGGCCCTAATTGAACCTGGGGCTTTTTGACAGTGGGCCTCGTGATCTATCCATGGCTCTACCTGATTGCCTCAAGAATCCAAAATAATTTGATAAAGTGGAGCTGTTAACAGTGACCAGGGATCAGAGAAGGCTTCCACAGGAAGTGATCCATGAGTTTAGGTCTGAAGGATTCTAAGAAACAGAAGTCAGGAGAATAAAAAGATAATAACACTTGTTCTTTCTTAGTGTAATTATGATCAAAGGGAAAGCACTATATAACCAGTCTATAAAAATGAAATATTGCTTGACCAATAAAAATTATGGATTGTTACATCATAGGATCTTCTGCCATCAAAAAACCCAGCAATTATCCTATGCTCTTTCCCCCTCCAGTATCCTAGCCATTTAAACAATACTCACCTAAATTTGCAGATTAAGAACTGCCTGTCCCATGCACAAGGAAGGCTTCAAGAACTAAAAGAAAGAAGGCTTGAGAAATGGTAAGAAGTTGGAAAACCCCTTATTTTCCTGTAGAGAACAAAGTGTTGTGGAAAGAATAAAAAAATGGAAAAAGCAAGGAATTTTGAAATAAGAGACTCTATTCCCTTCTTTTGTAATGTAGAACATCTAGGAAAGAATGGCTAGAAATGATGCTATATAGATTGACTTAAGGTCTTTAATATTATTAAATATGTATTTAATGTTTTATGTTGACAACTATGTATCAGAGTGGATAGAGTACCAGCTTTTATCTTTCTGAGTTCAAATCTGCCCTCAGATACTAGCTGTGTAGCCCTGGGAAACTTAATCATTTTTGCCTCAGTTTCCTCATTTGTAAAATGAATTAGAGAAAGAAATGGCAAACTGATCCAGTATCTGCCAAAAAAAACTCAAATGAGATCATGAACAGTCAGACATAGCTCTAACAACTAAATAACAATGATGACAACAACAAATTGACACCTGAAATTTCCTTTGGATTTTACCAGTGTCTTAATCATATTTATTCCCACAGTTCTCATGTTCTTGCATCTTAAACATCCACATTCATTGTGAATTTTGAATGGGAAAAATAATACTTGCCTGCAATGCCAATAAGCTGTACTCATGAACTTCTATTGATCTAATTCAAATCCCTACATAATTGTCAAAAACAATGTTAGGCTGATAGGTCTAGTGATAATAGGTAATCAATATATAGGCTTAACCTTTCTCTCTGGCTTTCTGCTCAACCTTTATAAATATGAACTTGGATTATTATTTTAATGTTCAAGTACCCAAATTTGTGCTAACCAGAAGACAGTTATTTATAGATTGTGAAGACCGTGTTAGCACCCTGGATATTTTAGAATCAGCTGGAGTCAGGATCAGCAAAAGTCCTTGATCCTTATTCTTTGTGGAGGTGAATGTAATGGTGATATGAAGTGAGAGGAATTGCCACGCGAATCAGGCCAGGAGTAACTCTGGCTTTCTCACTGTACTCCCTAAATCCTTCCTCAATTTCTCTATATGCCAACAGATCAAAACCAGCACAGAATATCCAAGCATATGCTAATAGAGTATTGTCCAATTGATAATTAGCCTTAAGTGCTCGGACCTCAGTGCATCAACTCAGTTTCAATCCATTACAATAGATACCTGGGATTTTTAAAAATAATTTCTTGAAACTGAAGATCAATTCAATCCAACAGATTGAAGATCAGCCACATAGGTCCTATCTATATTGATTTTCTCCTATGTCCTTTACTGTAATGCAAATAAAAATGAATTTAATCCATTTTGATCATTAACTCCATGCTTTACTCTGGGCATGGAGTTTTGCATTTAGTAGGAGCTCAATAAAATGCTTTTGAATTGAGCTATTATGGAGGAAGTAACACCTGTTAAAAAATTAAATTTGATGGGATATCAGCTGCCAGTGTCTCTATTTTAATCACAAGATTACACATAAAAACAGCAAATCTCCATTAGAATTAGTTAGCTGTAATGCGAGAGATTGCTTGAAATAAGAGGGCAAGGAGTAATTTTTTTATTTCTTTCAAGTAAAGGGTTTAGATGCTTTCCCCACAATCCCTGCCCCAAATCTCTCATGTGTGGTGATTTGGTGAATGAGAAACAGGATGTGACTTGTTTAAAATCTTCCCTGAGCCCATCTTCATCTTTTGCCAAGTTGAATCAGAGTGTGCACTTGTCTGCCACCTCCACAGCTGCGTGTACTAAACTATCTCAGACAGCTTAATGGCTGTTTAGCAACACAGAAAGCTTTCCATCTGAAGGGATTTGGGGGGAGATTGGGGAGCAAGACCCAACCATAGTCAGACATTCAAGCTTAAAAATGACATGTGGACCATGAATCATGGTGACAAAATGAGCTCCCTAGATTTGTCTAGCTCAACCCCCTGCCACTATTTGGAACTAGGCAATTAAATCCCAGATCCCAGTACTACCATCCACATTTTCTCTTCTTGTACCTCACAAACTTCTGGGTTTGACCCTGATTCCATTTCTGAAGTGATTTTCTATCTCTGGCCTGACATTGCCTTGTCCTTCCTGGTACTGGCTTGGGTCCCATTCTCCTGCCCTTCACAGGCTCTGGGATTTTCAGTTTAGCTTCTCCCTGTTCTCTAATCAGGGAAAAGGTTCAGTCAGGATGGTGAACAACACTAAGCCATGGTCTTTCCTGGATACCCTTTCCAGGAACAATGTAGTACTAAGGCCTCATTGGACCTTAGGAGGAAGTGAAAAGTCAGTTTTTAAACCTTTTAAATCTGTATACTCATTCAGGTCTCATAAAAATGAAATGTTGTATAGAGAAATCACTGAATTTAGAATTGGAAAAACTAGATTTGAATATAAACTCTGCTCCTTCTTTCCTATGGGATCTTGAGCATTATTTAGTCTCTCTTTGACTTAGATTCTTAGAATTTGAAATGTCAGGTTGGACTAGATTATTAGAGACATCTCGACTCAAAATTTTATGAGATGTGTGATAGAAAACGAACAAAATTTCTTTAGTTATGTAAGTCTATTCAATAACAGTGTTGCATGCAGCTTTTGGTTAGTAGAACTAAAGGTGTGAGGACATCCTTTGATGGTGTATAAAGATAAGTCAGTGTCAAGACTTGCCAAGGATGGGAAGTACTATTGCAAGAAAGGATCAGGCCCTGCCTACGGTGTAGAGTTGCTATCTATACTCTTGACAATTGGTATAGAAGAAACTTCGTTAGTAGCATAGAAGGCAATTTCACTATTAAGCCATATTCTACTCTCCAAACTGCTTGCCTAGGTTATGACCCTCCAAATTTGCTCAGCTTTCCAAATACTAGTAACTTAGAGATAGAAAGTACCCTAAAATATCATATGATCCAATTCATTCACTTTACAAATTGAGAAATTAAGGTCCACAGTTCCAGTAGTCTTGTGATGAAGAGAGCCATCTGTACTCATAGAGAGGACTGTGGGGATTGAGTATGGATCACAATATCACATAATATTTTCACTTCTTTTGTTGTTGTTTGCTTGCATTTTGTTTTCTTTTTTCCTTTAGGATCTGATTTTTCATGATAATTGTGGAAATATGTATATAAGAATTGCACATGTTTAACATATATTATATCATTTCCCTTCTGGGGAGGGGGTGGGAAGAAGGGAAGGGAAAAAATTTGGAACACAAGGTTTTGCAAAGGTGAATGTTAAAAATTATCTATGCATATGTTTTGAAAATTAAAAAAAAAAACTTTAATCAAAAAAAGGGAGAAATTAAGGCCTAGAAAGGATGGACCTTTAGTGTACTGTCTTCCTGAGTAGTACCATTTGAGGATACTCTCTTTATCCTTAGTTGTCATTCTTAGAGAACAGAGACAGGAGCCACCTCAGCTACAATCTCAGGAAAAACACTCATAGGCATAATTTTTAGTAGTTCTATTCACCTGAAAACTCCAGCAAATACCCAGGAAAAGTCCTTATCCAAGCATTCTTATTTCTCAAAGCACAAACAAAAAAAGGTATGCCTCCCTGAGCTCAGACCAAAGTGTACAGATTCTCCCTCTGTCTCAGTCTCTCTCTCTTTCTGTCTCTCCATCTCTGTCTGTCTGTCTCTCTCTCTCTCGCTTACACACACACACACACACACACACATCCCTGAACAATAAGGGGAAAAATATCAACACCATAGGAGAGTTTTTTTTTTTAAATTTGTTCAGTCATATACTATTGTTTTGTAACCTTATGGGCTTTTATCCAAATCAAATGGTTATGTAACCATCTTGATTGTTGAACCTCCAGGTCCTTTCAGAAGAAGTAATTTAACCTGATGGTCCTTAGTTTCTCATTTGGAAAATAAGCTGGTGAAAGAAATGGCAAATCATTCTAGTATCTTTGCCAAGAAAATGTTTAGTGGAGTCACAAAGAGTTGGACATGATTGAAAATGACTAAATAACAAGTTGGTCAAATTGGAACTAGAAGTTCCAACTAGTTGAAACTAGAACTTGCTAGAACTAGCAGTATCAGTATGTAACAGTAATTAGTTGCTTTGAATTAAATAGGGCAAAAGTAGATTAAAATTGGTTCCGTGATATCTGGGAAAACCAATATGTTGGTTGTTAAAGGCTAGTTAATTCAATTGATTTCAGTGAAAGGAGAGATGTAGACTTGTCCCTTTTGCATTACGATTGCTTTATCTCACAATTATTTCCTTGAATTTTCTCCATAATTCTGGAAATCATAACTAAATCTTGTGTCTTTCTCTCTGGAGGGAAAAGGAGATAGGGATGGAGTCTTTTCATTTAGCTCATTATCATGAACTTCTGTGTTAGAAGCATTTTCCTGTTGTCAGCCAGCTTCATTGACAGCCTGTTTCTTAATTTACTGCCTGACTGACAGATTTGACTTTCTGCTTTGCATTGCATACCAACTCTGGGATAACACCTGTTGCCTGCCTATTTTTTAATTTGATTTGACTCCTGGGTTTTCCTAATCTGTTCATGTCCCAAATCTAGATTTAGCATCTAGCATCCAGGCTGCTAGTTCCAACTTAATCTATTTGTTGTTGTTGTTTAGTCATTTTGTGTCTGTGACTCTTTGTGATCCGATTTAGTGTTTTTTGTTTTGTTTTGTTTTGCAGAGGTACTAGATTAGTTTGCCATTTCTTTCTCCAGCTCATTTTACAGATGAGGAAACTGAGGCAAACAGTTAAATGACTTGCCCAGGGTCACACAGCTACCAAGTTTCTGAGGCCAGATTTGAAGTCAGGAATGGTTTTCCTGATTCTAGTTCTGGTGTTCTATTCACTGTACCAGCTAGTTGCCCAGCTTAACTTATGCCACTTGAGTATCCCCCAGATTCATATTTCTTGTCCATCTGTAGACCCCTGGCTTCATTATGACTTCAGTTTTCCAGGTACATCTCTGGCCTACTTCAATGTCTTAACCCCTATCATATGTCCTCAGCTTTGCTTTGGTGTTCTTTGCCCTGGCTCTATACCCTATTTAGAAACCTATGTTTCTTATTATCTTGGCTCTGACATTCAATATCATATTGATTAAACTAAGGGGATTGTGGTCTAATCATGTCATTCATTCACTTACCGAGTTCTCTCTTATCTCTAGATTAACATCCAAACTCTTTAGTTTGAAAATTGGAATCCTTCACAATCCTTTCTTTCCAGACTGATTTCACCTTACTTTCTTCCCTCTTCACATATTCTTTATTCCAAACTGGTCTACTCACTATTCCCTATATATGATGTTCCACCTCCTATTTCCATGTCATTGTAAAGAGTATATCCCTTGCTTAGAATGGTCTCCCTTTCAATTTTAGTCTTTAAGAATTCCAGGTCCTTTCAAGAACTCATTTCAGCTCAATAAAAAAGGCCATTCCTTATAGCCCCAGTTATTAATATTATATGCCCTGAAATAATTTTATGTTTATTGATCTGTGTGCGTGTTGTTTCCTCCTAGTAGACAGCAAACTCTTGAGGACAAAGTTTCATTTAAATTAAAATATCAGCAACAACAATAACAGCATTTATATAGCACTTTAAAGTTTGCAAAGCAATTTATAAATATCTTATATTCTCTTCATGACAACTTTTTGAGGGAGGGAGGTGCTTTTATTCCCCCCACTTTATAGATGAGGAAACTAAGGCAGTGATTAAGTGACTTCCACAGGATCATACAAACTAGCTTGTGAAATCAAATATGAAGTCAGCACTAGTCCAGGCCCAGCTCTCTATTTTTGTGTTTGTATCCTCATTGCCCAGCACATATTAAATATTTAATAAATCTTTGTTGAATTGAATTGGGGTTCTGAGCTCATTAGCTATCTATAATAGCAAAGATATTCTTAAACTCACCTTCATTTTTTAAGAAGTTTCTGTAGAAACTGATGCAACATATAATATAGGGGAGAAAATAATTTGTTCATTAAAGATGGCAAACCTGATCCACTAGAGTCCATTGCTGGTTCTCTTAGAGTGAGTATACTACTTGATCAGCTTGTCTAAGGAACAGAGTAATTGGTGAACCTGGTCAGATTCAGGAGAAATGACTTTTCTTTCCAGGTCTATTTCTACTGAAACAAAATAAAAAATAGAAAATAACTCTGTATATGTTAAAATAGAACCCAAATGATCTGAAAAATATCTTCCAACAAATGGCTTTATCCCTAGAGGCTAAGGCAGGTTACATGTTTTGAAATTGAAAAGCTATAGACTTTCTTAAATACTATTATTCATTTTGCTTATAAGCACACATTTGAATTTTTCATTTGGCTTCTTTAATAAAACCAATCTTGTGTATAATGAGAGTAAAATGTGTATGCCTTGAGATCAGGACACCTACTCAATTGTCTCATATGAGTAATATGTAGTTGCATTCTGTATAGAAAACACCAACATACCTGCTTCCCATCCATATTCAATTAATGGCAATTTCTCTATGGAATATTTTAAATTTATACATCTTCTATTTAGTGTATAAATTTTTAAAAATAATTAAAAGTTAGACATGAGACTACTCCCTGTACACAGACTTGCCAAAACATCTTGTGTTTTTTGTAACAGATTTGTAACAGAGAAAGATAGAGTTCACACTACTCAAATGAGAGTTTTTTATAGATGGCTTTACTATTTCATAGCTCATTGATCAAATAAGTTAAGGCATTTAAAATGTATTACAAATCTTAGAATACCACAAAAATGTCAGCTATTTTGCATATCATTTGTATTTTTCAAGAAAAGTAAGAGCTAACATTGTCTGTGATGTTTCACAGGCCATAGCTAATAACTAGTTGCACCTAGGACAAAAAATAACAGAATGTGTCTACATATCAGTATTTAAGAACTCTGAGATACCTTAAAGAGGTTAACAAAGAGCCTTCCATGGTGGCTAGAATAGAGAAAAAATAGTTCATTTTTTCAGAATAGTTCAGAACTTATATACCAGAAGAGGGAAGTATTATAATTATTCTTGCTAATTTGGTGATAGTAGCCATTCTTTATCTACTGCAAGTGCTAGAAGTAACCTGTAAATTTTGTCTCGCTCTCAGTGTTATGTCCTAGTTGTGGCTCTAATACTTTGTATGTATCTTCTGAGTTTGATGCAATTAAGTGATTTAGAGAGTTAAGGTTTCAAAGACCATTTAAGAAAGACGACAATAAAAAATCATCCTCACCTCATGAAAAATTCAGCTAAAAGGTAATAAAATGGCAGCTATGATTTGACAACAAACAGGAACACAGCATGAAAGCCAGGCTTTTTTTTTTTTTCTTGTAAACTATATTAATAGAAACATCTGGTAAACAACAAAGATTCTTCCAAGATTGCACTACAAATTCGATACTGTGTCTCTTAAGGAAATACAAATCCCTACTCAGTACAGTATTTCATGTAAAAAAAGTGAGTCATCATTGTCTCACTAGTTATTTTAGGAGCTATTAAAAAGGTTACTGGTGTTGAATTCTAATGAGCTTTTCTTTACACATTATTTGTTAATGTTCCCATGGTCTTTTGACCTCAACCATCTCCAAAAGAATTTTTTTTTTTAGGAAACTAAACTAGTTAAAATATTATTTTTTTCTTACAATGTGTTTGAGATTCATAAAAGTGATTCATTCTAAGAAATATTAAGAATCATTTTCTGTAAATGGAAACTAAGTAGATTCTAAAGCTTTCGTATATAATTTTCAAGTCATTGACTCATTCTGAGTAAGATAGTTCTCTTTCCTCACTTCTTATCTGTATGATTTGGGGCAATCAATCTCTGTGGACCTGTTTTCTCATCTGTAAAAGAAATGACAAGATGACTCTAAAGTCCAGTCCAGTTCTAAATCTATGCTCCCATGAATTATCTCTCTAGGGATGATGGCTTTCTCTAAGCCACCTACATATTTTTTCTAATCTTTATATAACCATTTTGAAACAGCCTGGATTGGGACATTGTTCATGAATGTGAAGTATTCCCTTTTCAGTAACAGACTTCCACTTAATTCAAATCTGGCCTCAGACACTAGTTGTGTGACCCTGGAAGTCATTGACTTCCTAGTGATACTCTAACACACCATGTATATCATTTTTATGTCTGTTAAGTAGTATAGAAGCAAAACCACAGGTTTTCACTTTTTATTTGTAAAATTTCCAGTAAAGATCTCATCTTTTGTCTTTTAAGTCAGAAATGCTTGGGGTTCGAGTGGAGAAAGAAAGTGGGAGGGATTGTAGGGCTCTAGGTTTTTCTTTTGGTAGCTCTAACTTTGTCTACTCACCTCTTCGTGACAGACTGAAAACTTTCTGCCTTATATTTAATGCCTGTCATATTTGAAGTCCTATGTTCAGTTTTTAATAACCCACTTTAAGAAATAACATCTATTTTAAGGTTTGTAAGGAATTTTACTTGTATTAGTAATCTCATTTCATCCTTATCATAAACTTGGAAGGGAGAGATTGTTATTATAATCATCATTATCTTTATTTTACAGATGAAGAAATTGAGGTAGACCTCAATTTAAGTGACTTGCCCAGCAGATAATAATGATAGCTAATGTCCAAGGAAGTATTTGAACTTAGATTCCCAGACTTCAATTCTGGTACTCTCTCATCTATGCCATATAACTTCAATGTCAAGAAAGATATTGAAAGGCAAGGGAGCATCCAAAGGAATTAACCAGGTTAACAAGAGGTTTTTGAAATCATATCACAAGGCAAAATTGATGAAATTAGGGATGTTTAAATAAGAAGATTTAGGAATTAAGAAGGATTGTGTTGTTTTCAAATACTTGAAGGGCTGGATGTAGAATAGAGCTAGTGGGACTTGAGAGGGCAGAACATACTCCTTTTTGAAATCATATGACCTTTCTGGGAAATCCTTGCTCCTTGATATTACTGGAGGAAAGCCCATAATGCTGCAAAAGAGGATGCCTTTGACAACCAGGGCTAACTATGACATATTTTCTGGACTATTTGAGTGTGGATTGATATCATCCTTTTCCTTAAGTCCTTCAACTATTTCCTTTAAAAAAAATTTCTAAGGAAATACTTCAATATTTAAAGTAACCATGATTTTACTCTTCCCTCCTATTTAAATCACAAAGATTCCATGTCAAATAAAATAAAATATTGTTGTCACTTGGTTGCCAGATTTCTAGTGATGAACCTCTCTAAACTGGTCCTTGAAAGGCAGAAACAAAACTTGTCATTGAAGGTCTTTTCGTCTTCAGTAAGGCCTACCAGAGCTTAGGCATTGATGGAATAACCTTCAAAAATCAGAGCCACTACTAACCCACCACAATGAGGCCCAAGAATAGAACTGTGGTGGAGGAATATGGAAATGTACCCTGGAAATGAAAATATATTGTTTGCTAAGATCTAGGACAAATGTTTAGAATAAGAGATCAAGGAGGTTCCAGAAATAGTTTCCATAGGAAAGACAGGATAAGACAAAATACTGGTACCTCCAATAAAAGTTAATATTCTTCAAATAGATGATTTATTTTTCAAGTCTAAGATTTAACCCTACCCAAGTGAAGGATCTGAGAATGGATTGGGAATCCAGATGAAAGGGAAGGATGGATGATGATTAATACTTCTCTAGAAAGTAGGAATAAAGATAGGAAAACTAGGAAAGAGGACAAACTGTAGGGGAAAGAACTCTAGAATGACTGTCAGAAGAATAGGTTCTCTTCTCAGCTCAGTCACCAATTAGTTTTGTGAGCATGGCAAGTCACTTGCTCCTCTAATCTTGAGTTTTATCACCTGTACAATTATTGGATTGTACTAAATTGATCTCTAGTGGCACAATGGATAGAGTGCCAGGCCTAGAGTCAGGAAGGCTTAAATTCAAATCTGGCCTCAGACACTATTTGTGTGACCCTAGACAAGTCACTTAACCCTGTTTGCCTCAGTCCCTTATCTGTAAAATGAGCTGGAGAAGAAAATGACAAATTATTCTAGTGATGCCAAGAAAATCCTACAAAAGGGGCTATAAAAAGTGGGGCAATACCAGAAAAGACTAAACAATAAAAAGTATCTCTAAGATTACTCGTATTTAAAAGTAATATAAAATATATAAGAAGATCTAGCAAAATAGTCAGAAGTTAAACCTAATGTTCATTAAGAGGGTCTTAAGTTCATCCTAAAATAGGACCTTTGGGAATGAACAAAAATTACTGGGTTTTTTTTCCTGTGACCTATTTTTTTTGTCAATTTTTTTGTGTCAACAATTTTGATTGTTTCCAGAAGTTTACCATGTTTCTCTGGGGTTAGCTGATGACAAGTTAGTGAAAATAGGGTTAGATAACAACTTTTGTTTTCACTATGTGGAAAACAGACAGGAAAGCAAATAGTTGTCAGCTGTGCTCAGTGGAAGCAAAGGGATTTCATTCAGCTAGAACTCTCACCTTGCCCTGGATGTTCCTTGCCATACTCATCTTTGTTTCAACAAAGATTTACTGAGGATCTACTAGATATGGAGCACTATTCTAAACTCCAGGACTAGGCTGGACTAAACTCCAGGACTAAACTACAATCTAGGCTTACAAGACAGCTACAACAAAAGATAGAGAACAGTAAGAATATACTAGGTACCACATTCCAGGTGAGTAATAAAGCCATAGAAGTCGAAAGAAGGAAGAGATTACTGAAGACAGAGGTGATCTGGAATGTGGAACTTGAGCTAGAATTTTTGAGTAACAAGAAAAAAATACTTTTGAAGGATGGATAGGACTTAGAGAAGAATGGACAACATTGCAAACAGGGCTAACTATGAGCAAAGGCTGAAAAATAGACTAGTCATGGACATGTTCAAAGAAAAGAGAAGAGGTGAGTTTAATTAAAGTAGAGGTAGGTTCATATAAAGTAGTGAAAGAGAGAAGACTGGAGTAATAAATAGGGACTAAATTTTTGAGGACCTCAAGTGTTGAGTTAAAGAATTGAGAGTTTATTAGGTAAGCAGGGGAAATAAGTTCTTTTTTTATTTATTTTTTCTCTTTCTCTTTCTTTCCTTTTCTTCTTTATAACTGGAGAATGACATATCTTTGCCATGTGTAGGAGACCTTTACTGGAATATTAGTCAAGAAGCCAGGTATATTCTGTGGCAACTTTGGTGAGATGTCTTCTGCTCATTGCTAAATAATGTATGCAGCTCCTAATTGATTCACATGGTGCCCATTACTGGAGTGTTGCATCAAAGATAATTGGCTAGTATGAAGAGCCACTTGCTGAGAGACTCAAGAGAAATAGATCTTATTCTTTTTCTTTTAGGAATCTTCCAGATTTCATCTCCCTTAGACTTACAGCAATTGGGGTGTGAGTTAGGAGGTGAGGTAATTTCTGTCCCTACCCTGTGCTTCTGAGCAGCACTGATATAGCAAAAGTGTATGGCAATGGAGATCAGCACATTAGTCTACATGACCTGAGTCCCTAGCTGCCATCTTCTATCAACCTCTGTTTCTTTCCTAAACATAGGTCTGCCACCAGCAAGCAGTAAACCAATGAAATTGTTATTTCCAATTTTTGTGGGTAACTCCTGAGTTTAGCAGCTGTTTATTGGTCTGAGTTGGTGACAGCTACTCATCAGATGATTCCTGCAACTATTCTGAATTTTGGAGGAGAAACTATCTCAACTATAAGGATGCTGTAACTGAAAGGCCTAAGGTCTGGAAAGACTAGACCTAGTAACTCAGTGCAGATATAAAGTGAAAGGGAAATGAACAGTCCAATAAAGTGCTTTTACCTTTTGGAAGAATATAATGATCATGATGTTTTGTTTTAAGTATTTCCTAATGCAAATTTCTGAATTTGGGGGGTTTTAAGCATTTCATTTGGAGTTGAAAAAATAAATAGCTATCCTGTGCCTCATATTTATGTTGTATATTGTGTTTCCTTTCTATTTGGAACCCTCTCTGTTAATCCTTTAAGTATATGACTGCTTCTTAAGCCTTTGTTCTTCTTCCTGGGGCATAACAGGTCAAAGAGAAGAGAAAAGTTGAACTTCAGTCAGTTTTTCACTGCAGTCAGGTTTTCCCCAAGATTCGCCTAGATCTATATGAGTTCAGAGCAAAAGTTCCTTGTTGGGGTGAACTGGGTCTTAGGTGACTTGTCAAAATCCTACATTTAGAATGTGCACATATTTCTGGGGAAGGATTTTTGGATTTTCTTTGCTTTAGTTCAAAATATACAATAGAGAGAAAAGAAAACCTTTAGATGAAAGAACAATTCATGAATTATATATTAATGTAATTTATATATTATAATAATGATATATTATAAACAATATATTAATTATTTGTAATTATAATTAATACATTATATAATTATATTAATAACACTGACACATTCTTTGAGACTACAGCAGTGTTAATGGAAAACCTAAACTAAACACATGCAGATTTTGAGGTTTTTCCTATGGGTTTGTTTTGCACTGTAACTCTTTCCCCAGAATGAGAAAAAGGAATAAATAGAACTATCTAAAATATTGGATGAAGCCATAAATGCTGTCCCTGACTCCAGTTCATGACTTTAATTCTACCAACTCATGTGTAGACTTATTTAATTTACTAATGATTGTATCTTCAAAAGGTGTCTGGATCTACTACCTTTATTAGTCCAATTGACTAAGTTTTCACAGTACTATTTCTATTTGCTGTTGTCAATCAAACCTCACCTATTCTTGGGAATGGGGCTGATTTTCCTGGATCTATTGAATTGGCTGTTTTGCCTTTAAAAGACCAGGAGATAGATATAAGAATATCAGGTGCTAGAGAAGCTTGATTGGCAAACATAAAATGTAAATTCCTTTAGGGAAGAAAATATAATTTTTGTCTTTGTATCTTTAGTTCTAGCACAATTCCTTAAACATAATAAATGCTTAATAATTGTCCATTTAATTTATTTTTGTATTTTTTGATATTCGGGATTAAGTGACTTTTTCAGGTAATATACCAAATGTCTGAAGCTGAATTTGAACTCAGGTCCTCCTAAGTCCAGGGCTGGTACTCTATCTAATCTGCCATCTAGCTGCCCTCCACTTAATTTGAAGAAAATATCTTTGATTCCTTTTTTGAATGTGTGTGCCATCAGTCAGTTGTGTGTTATCTACAAACCTTATTATTTATAAGGACTGTGTTTCTGTTGCTTGAGCTCTGGAAGTGGAGTAACTTAATGATGATAGCATGCTACCTTTATATAGGTTATTCTCCTAAAGTATTTTAATCTTTTAAGAGGGTTTTAATATCCAGTGATGTAATGGAAACGGTGAGGAACTAGGAGGCAGAAGCCCTGAGTTCTCAGTTTGGGTCTGCCACTTATTAGTCATTTGACCAGAGGAAAACCTCTGCATTTCAGGTTTCTCATTTTTTAAATAAAGAGATTGAATAAGATGATCCTTACAGCCTTTTCGAGCTCTAAAGTGATTCTTTTGCCAAATTCTAAATTCCAAGGTCCACCATAATCTTTTTTCCTAACTTTATCTCTCACTATCACTGTACATGAATACTTCATGGTAGCTACATTATTTTGACTGTCTCCTACATGTGCTTTGTACTTTTCTACCACTGATGCACTTTTGTTCACATCAGACTCCTTGCCTGAACTATTTTCTTCAAAGCCTAACTCAGATCCTGCTTTTTCAGAGAATCTCAGATTTGGAAGGGTTCTTAGAGGACACTTAGGTCAACTCTCGAAGTCTTCTCTGACTTGGTCAAGCCCACAGAGAAATCTCCCTTCTCTTAAAGGAATTAGTTTTTGAGCACATTCTATTCAAAATTTTGCTAATGGTTTGCTAGCTAGTGGAGCTAGATCATATGTGATTGCCAAGTTTGCAAATTAAATGACAAGATTAGAGGGACAGCAACCCTATTGCATGAATGAGTCAGGAACCAAAAAAGATCTTGGCAGAGAAGAAAAATGGACCAAATAGAAGGAGCTGAAATTAAGTAGGGATAAATGTACAGTTTTGCAGTTGGCCTAAAAAAATAATTTCCCAAATACATGACAAAGAGAAGACATAGGTAGTCATCAGTTCCTAAAGACTAGGGATTTTACTAGACTGAAAATTCAATATGGAAACAGTATTATGAAATTGCTATTCAAAAAGCTGATGCTATTCTAGACTGTACTAAAGGGGCAGAGTTTTCAGAACAAGGAAAGCAAAAGTTCTGATATACTCAATTCTGGTCAAATTATACTTGAATTGTGTTCTGTTATGAATTGCTTATTTCAGCACTGATATAAACAAACTAAAGCATATTTAGGAGGGAATAACAGGTAAAATAAAAGGACTAAGAAACAAGTCACATGAAAAATTGATCGAAAGAACTGAGGATGTTGGGATTGGAGAAGAGTCTTAGGAAGGAATAATAACTATCTTCAAATATTTGAAGTCTGTCATTGGCAGAGGATTTGATTTTTTTTTTCTGCTTGGCCTCAGAGGCTGGAACTAGAAACAATGAATAGAAATGTATAAAGAAACAGATTTAATCTTAATGTTAGGAAAACTGTCTAATAATTAGAGTTCTCTGGAAGTGGAATGAACTGCCCAGAGATGCCTTTACAAGACATTTAAGCAGAAGCCACTTAGTCATTTGCCAAGCATGTTGTAGAGAGGATTATGATGCCATTTTCAGTTAGAAGATTCTGGACTAGGTAGCTCCTGAAGTTCCTTCCAACACTGAAATAGTACCATTCTCTAATCATATTTAGTTCTTGTAATCTGTGGTACTCAGAAAACATTTATCATTGCTAGCTTGTATTGTCATTCATCTTTTCAAGTTTATATGTATTGTCTTCCCAATATAATTGTGACTCTCTTTGAGGACAGAGACCCTATATATCCTATTCATATTTATATCATAATGTGTGGGATGGCTACCTGGCAACCGCTAACTTAAAATGATTACTGAGAGATTTCTCAAAGTAAAGATCAGAAACTTTATTAGAATCTCATGAGAAGTGGGCAGTCTGCTCACTGGGGTCTCAGAGAAAGGAGGCTGGTTTTACAAAGGCTAAGAGATGATTTAAATAATCAAAAACCACAGGAACCCATAACCTCCTCCCTAATCTGGTTAATTTTCACTGCCTGTTTAGGTGGAAGTAGCAAAGGTTTGCTAAAGTCTAGTCAAGCCAATATAGTTGACTTATTGCAAGTGTGTTTGCCTAACTTTACTGTGGTCAGCTTGTTACAATGATTGCAAATGCTTGCTTAAGCTGATATGAGTGCTCTATTGTAATATTTGTACAAAGAATTTAATTTTTCCCAAACCCATCAGACCTTCATAAACTAAAATTTAGGTTATAGGTTCAATCTACCTTAGTTAATGATTTTATGAGAAACCACATAATCCCTCACGATAAGGAGATTTATTTAGAGGTAAATAATCGATTAAGCCAGAAGGGTTAAAGGTTCCTAAAATAACTAAGTCCCTTTAGTTTACTTCAGGCTTTCTCTGTAAATGTTTATTTATTTATTTTCTGCTGAGGCAATTGGGGTTAAGTGACTTGCCCAAGGTCACACAACTGGGAAGTGTTAAGTGTTTGAGATCAAATTTGAACCCAGGTCCTCCTGACTTCAGGACTGGTGCTCTATCCACTGGGCCACCTAGCTGCCTCTTCAGGTTTTCTCAATCAACAAATGGAGATAGTCAGTTTGGAGACTTCTTGAATATCACCAGGTCATTGAATAATTATGTTCTTTTCTAAGCAGTTGAGTTAAAGATCAAGGAGATATCTCTTAGAGCTTTTCTGCTGGAAGAGCAAGTCTTTTGCTCTTCTTCCTTAATGATTAACAGATCCTTGGTCCTGAGAATTGAATTACTCAAAGTTATTATTCTGAGAAGTCCTCAGTTTCCCATTTCACGCAATAGTATAATATCTAATACACAGTAGTTGCTTAATGCATGTTTATTAACTGATCCTCATAATCACCACATCAGTTTTGTGTCCATGGAAAGAGACAATGTAGTAAAGTGGAAAGTCTGCTACATTTGGAATCAGAGGACCTGGGTTCCAAAATCACAGATCATGTGACCCTAGACAAATCACTTAATGTTTCTGCCCCTCTATTCTTCAATAGTTGTTGTTTGTTCTTCTTTTTCAAAGATTACCATGAGTTCAGGGAAGTGATGCTGACATGGAAGCGAAGTGGATTTCAGTAAGGGAGGGCTATGCAAGGACACCAGCCTCATTTTCTCTTCTGGAGCCTGCTGGGTGCAATGGCAAGATATAGATCAGGATAACTGGAGATGGCCAAGGAAGCAATGGGAGACCTCTGTCTTTTTAAGCTAAAACAATGGGGGGGTGGATTAGATGGCTTTTTTAAAGTTAAAATGATAGGGATATGTTAGATGGCTTCTGATTCTTCATCCTGCACTAAATCTATAATCCTGATGGCAAGGTTCATGTTGTCCTTGAAAGTGTGACATTAGAAGTGTGACATTAGAATTACAACTCTCACCCCCACCCCCACTGAACATGTGTGGATTGAGTTGTGGGCGCCAGCTGAGTGCTAGGCAATTTTAGAATGATCTGCCTGGTTATTTTAGATAGCAAGTCAGGCTGTGACTAGAACACTTTTGATGGGTCGTTCCTGGCATACTACCTTCAGTGAACTAATTTTAAAATATATTTTGGGAAGGAAGATAAAAATATAAAATATGTTTAATATTCTCTTAGAAGCAAAAATGAACCATCCATTGATGAGTATATTTTGTTCCCCCAAAAACCTGTAAAAAATGCGTTTAGAATGTCAAAGTGGAAAAAAAAAAAAAAAACCAAGCATCTCACAAGTACTGAGTCAGATACATTTTAGACTAAAGTGACTTTAGCAAGAAATGACTTAACAAAATGATTCATAAGTAACTCTGAACTTCTTTGGTATGTGAATTATCTTTGAACAAACAAATAGAAAGAAAAAAAGTCAAAACAGATTTATAAAGCTTTAAGAAGTCCCTTGAGGTCGTAACTGCTTGAAAATGTGTCTTAGAACTTATATTTAACAAGTTCTTGACTCTGCTAGTCAGACTCAAAGGTAGTTCTATTATGATGATCAATGAATTCTGTGGAATGAGAGTTGACCTCTTTCTGATTCTTGTGGAGAATTTTATGTTATGTTACTGCCCATAGGCACAATGCCCCTATGTCTACAGGAATAGTCTAAACCTGTTAAAGAATTCCACTTGGCACTCCTTCCACTTTCTGAATCACTTATCTGCTCAAAAATCTCAAGTGCATTAAATATAATTTTAAATGCATGAAAAAACTAATTTGTGCAAAATACTTTGGCCTATAAGTAAAATTCATCTTCAAGGCCCTCTATAATATGGTACCATCTTACCTTCCCAAATATATATATTTTTTCTGATCTCCTTACTTATAGACACTCTTCTGGAATTACTTTGTGTTACTTTACTCACTTCTATACAAATTGCATTTCCCCAGAAGGCAAGTTCTTTGAGGGAGGCACTATTTCATTTTTGTTTTGGTATCCCCATTACCTAGTACAATGTCTGGCACATAGAAGGAACTTAATTGTTTAATTGGATTAAATTTTTGCCTTCTATTTCTTGTTTGTAGTCTTTATGATGTAGCCAACTGCTCTATAAATACTGTATTACATATTTCTATGTCTTTGCTTGAGTGTTCCCTAAATATAGAATGCCTTCCTTTGTTTTCTTCTCCTATTGAGTTTTTATTCATACTTTAAAATACAACTCAAATGCCATGCCACTAGAAAATCTACCCATGATCTCCCTAATAATGAAAATCCCACTTAGACTTCATCTCACACATTTTAAAATTAATTCACTCTCTAAATGTACTTATATAATATTATGTATTACAGTCATATATGGTTGTTTCTTTTCTTTTTTAAAGCTTCTTACTTTATAACTTACCTTTTCCCCTGCTGGACAGATTAGTGGAGTTGTGCTAAGGATCAAAAAAAGATGGGAAGATTTCTATGAGCTGGAATAAAGTGAAATGAGCAAAACCAGGAGAACAATATATTTAGTAACAGCAGTATTGTGAAGATAATCAACTAGAAAAGGTTTAGTAATCCTGATCAATACAATGATCCAGCACAAGTACTCAAACTGTAAAATGCTGTCTACTTATGGAGAATAGAACTCAAAGTGCAGATTGAAGTATATTTTTTCCTCTCTTCCTCCCTCCTTCCTTTCTTCCTCTCTCCTCTTCCTTCCTTCCTCTCTTCTCTTCTTTCCTTCCGTCCTTTCTTTCCTTCCTTCCTTCCTTCTTTCCCTCCTTCCTTTCTTCCTTTTCTCCTTCCTTCCTTTCTTCCTTCCCTCCTTTCTTCCTTCCTTTCTTTTTTTGATTTTTTGTTTTTCTTTTTTTTGCACACAGCTAATTAAAAAATATGCTTTGCATGACATCATATATATAATGGTTATCATATTTCTTGCCTTCTCAGTGAGTGGATAAGCATGGAGGAAAAAAAAGAGAAAATTAAAATAAAATAAAAAGATCAGAGAAAGCGACTTGACAAAGCTTTGGTAGTAGGGTGTCTTGCTCTGGTTGAGAGTCTAACCAGGTACAAGAGAGAATGGTGTTGTCTGACTTTTTCTTGATGAGTACTGGAGCTAATAGGCTCATCCGATAGGCTCAATGATGTCCTACCAGAAACCAAAGACAGGGAGGTGAGCCAGTGACTAAACAGCAGAGACTGGGCCAAAGACCCCTGATGATGTTTTGTTTACACTAGATCCTGAATTCCACAGTCTGGACTGATCCTAATTCTAGAATTTCTGTTTCTTTATCTAATAATCAGCCTTCCTAGAGGCATGAATTTCTCTTCCTGTGAAAACTGAGTTGTTTATATGCTTTTGCCCATTCAAGGGGAGCAATCTCCATCAGACAAAGGCCAGATCTTGTTTCACAAAAGTCAGTGATCATCACATCAGAGTTCCCTTTAACTCTGACTAGTAGAATTAATAGCTTATCAAAGATGGCAGACAATTAAACAAAGTCATACTGTGCATTTCCTAGGCTCTTAGGTTTGAAGCATCTTCTGAACTGATTGAGGGCATCCAGTGTTGTGGAGAACAATGGGCTCATAGCCACTTGGTATCATACAATAATAAATTTACTGCTGGAAAGAACCCACATTCCTTTAATATTCCCTTTATGTCTGTTTTTCCCCTCATGCAAATGTAAGCTTCTTGAAGTACAACTAGGTAGCAAGTGTTGCAGAAATTTGTCCTAGAATTTATCCAATAGAGTAAATGGGCTTTGTCCTCAAAATTTTTCTACTATTTGAAAGAATATATAAATGTCAGTTCTACAAGGTTAACATGGGACAAAGATATTGTGAAAACACATAATTATTTCTGTACTGGTTATACCATCCTTATTGTCTGAGTGTCTGAGAAATTCATCTAGGTTACATAGTGACTTGAATGTTGAAATTGGAATTAGCAAGATTAGAGTCCAATTCTGGTCTCAGCTATTAAGTGTATGGCCCTGGGCAACCTCTTTCTGCCTTAGCTTCCTCATCTGTAAAGTAGGGATAATGATAGTATCTATCTCATAAAATTGTTGGGAGGCTGAAAAGAAATAACATTTGTAAGATTTGCTATGCAAATCTTAAAGGTTAGCTATTATTATTGTTGTTGAATTTAGGAATTGTCTTCCCTTCTTGTATTTATATCTTCAGCTCTTATTACAGTGGTTGGAACATAATAACCACTTAGTAAAAGTTTCATCTAACTCAGTGTCCTTATTTGCTAAATGGGGGAAAGAGGTTAGGTTGTAAGGTATGGAGAGGTTAACTAAGTTAGAGTGTGAAATTTTAGCCCAGGTCATTTCTTTAGCCCAGGCCCATCATGTTCTGATGAACATGTCTAAGTTCTTTATATCTACTATACCATGCTGCCTCTATGTATTTTATTATTATATATTGATCTCTTGTTATTATATACTATTTATTTGTTTATCAACACTAAGCTAGGAGGGCAGCTAGGTAGTCCATTTGAAGACAAGAAGTGTCATCTTTCTGAGTTCAAATCTGGTCTCAGATTATTCCTAGTTTGGTAACTTTAGGTAAGTCATATAACCCTCTTTGATTCAGTCTTCTTCATTTGTAAAATGAGCTGGAGAAGGAAATGGCAAAGAGCTCTCATATTTTTGCCAAGAAAATCCCAAGTGACATCACAAAAAGTTGGACACAATTGAAAAACAACTGAACAGCAGGTCCATATGGTATCTACATGTATTTGTCAGCTTCCCTGGAGAGCCAATTCCATTATCCCAAAACTACATAACAGTGGGCAGGAAGGAAGAAGGATTTGTTAGTAAAGATGGGTTCAAAATTGATTTTAATTGGGTAAATTTACACATTCCTTGATAATGAATTGGCACTACCCCAAAAAAGCAGAGTTGAGGCACTGAAAAAAACTAACTTTCTGAAAACCACTTACTCAACAAATCAATTCTGATCTCCTTTGGGGAGTATGTATCCCTCCTAGAAATAATAGTCTGCAACTTTTTGGAGGCATTCTAAATTTGAGAGATGTCTTTCTCAAAGATATAGAAGCCAGAAAGAGAAAGGAAATAAAGAATAAGCTTATCTGGCTTAGGTAGAGGGGTTAATAGGGGCGGAAGTTGGTTAGCGAATATGCTGATGGCTGACAATACAGTTAAATTAACTGTTACCTCTAATTTTTTCATGTTTTCATGAAATGAAGTGAGCTCTGTGTTATGTAAAGGCTGAAGGTGTTCCTGTTGTTGCTCATGAGATTTGATTTTGGCTGACTCACTAACAGTAACAGGAAGTGAGATATCAGAGGTGAAACAAGTTTGGGGAGAACATTTCTTTTAGTTCAAAGCCATAGGGTAACTGAGTTGTGGACTTCAGAGGTTCACTATTCCCAATAATCCCACCTCTACCCCTATTTTAGAGATGAAGAAATTGGGGCCCAGAGGAGTCAAGGAATTTGTCTAATGTCACACAGATCTTACCAGAGTTGGAGTGCTCTGATCCCCCAAGCCAACTTTGTTTTTCTAGTTTATCACTATAGTTTGGATCTGATTTGAAGAATAAATGGGAATAGGAGAAAAAAAGAGAATGACATGATTGTAGCAGGGCTTACATTTGACAACAATGTATAAAGTTCATTCTATGTGTAAGGGATTGTTGCAAATGATGGGACTACAAAGACAAAATGAAGCAACTCTTGCCATTCCCTCAATTTAAGTAACTTACCTATTTTGAGAGGAATAGAATATGCCTATCAGTAAGAAAATAGGAAGTGAATATAAGGTTAAAAAAAAAGGTCATTTCAAGAAGCAGAGAGGATTAATAACTTGGGGTTAGGGATGAAGGTATTGACAGAAACTTCATTTAAAAGCTGGTCCATGAGTTGTGATTTGAAAGGAGTTAAACACACACACACACACACACACACACACACACACACTTGTGTCTAATGATAGATAGCCTTCCCTAGAGTAGGATAGAAAAGAAGAGAGAAAAAAAGTGCATAGCAGAGAACCTTCTGAAAACTTGGAAGGAAGCACAAAAAAGCAGGGTAGCTTTGAAAACAATGTGTAATATTTATTAAAAAGTTTTAAAATAGATTAGTATGAAATGAAAATTCATGTTTTAAAATTGAATCTGCTTTTTATGTTTGCTGTGTACATGTTTATGTGCTTTCTTTTGTTTTTTGCCTTTTTGTATTTAAATTCAAAATGAATAAAATATTTTTCAAAAGAAAAAAAGAATTAAGGATTTCACGAGATGGATTATATATTTGTGAGGAAAAAAACCCTCATTTTAGATGCAAATAATGATTTGTGCAAAACCCCAAAGCAGGAAATATGAAATGTAGTTCCAGAAAATGAGGACAGGTCAATTACAGTGGTAGTAATGAGAAATGAGATTGGAGGGAACCAGACTCTGGAGGGCTTTAAATATCAAACGGTGGCATTTATATTTTTATTTTGTTTTAGAAGGGGTGAGAGGTGACATTGTTAAAAATGTGTTTTATCTGTTTTGTAGCTGGGTAAAGGATGGACAAAGAGAACAATTAGGAAGCTAATTCAGTAGTTCGGATGAGAGGGGATATAGGCTTAAAATAATCATCGAGAACAGGTATACCCTGTTAGGAGTTTGTCTGTGAAATTCAGAAATAATACAGATTGGTAGTTTAAGGGAAAGATAGAGTCAAATGGAAGTTTAGTAACCATGGGAGAGATCCAGGCATTTTTATAGATAATAGGAAAAAGATTTACTTGATATAAAGAAGATATTAAAGATTGGAAAGTAAAAGTAGAATGGGAAATGGGGCTCTCATAGAAGTTATAACGGTGTTCCTTGATCTGAATGCTAACATTACTGCAATGTCTTCAAAACTTCAAGGACTGAGATTTTATCAGTATGTTTTCCTTCCACCCAGGCTGGTAAATACAAGGTAGTAATTGTGAGCTGCTGGGACCAAAAAAGAATCATTACCTAATGACCCACCAATGGGTAACAGAGCATCTTTGACCTTTGCTAAGCTTGTCCTCAATTGACAGACACATGGGCCTTTCTATATAGATCTATGTGAGAAGCCTTTCCAGGAAGAAGAACCTTGCAAACTTCTTGTTCCATTGATAGAGATTTTGACTATTCCAGATCACTACCGTGAAATGAAAAGCATGGAACAATGGGAAAAGTTAACACCTACAGGAAATAAGGGTAAATAGGTGATATTCCTGCTCTAGATTGTTTATTGCATGTTTAATTTTTAATTAAACTCAGTTTCTTTATTTGTGCAATGAAAGAGTTGCACTTGATTATCTTTGAGGTCTCTTCTCTCTCTACTCTAAGAAGCATCTTGGATGGAGAACTTCAGGGAAGGTTAAATGCCATCACAAGGTTGAAATTCATAAATAGTTAACTGACTGGCAACCTCAAAAGTGATGTTGAAATAAGGCAGCTTCCACATTTCTCTGTAGTCTTATAGCCTGTTTCTGTTTCTAAAATAAGAAAAAAGGAAGGGCAAAAAGAGCTGTACAAAAATTGGAAAGTTATTCTGTCTAAAGCAAAATCATTTTCCTGGAATCGTGTTTTCTAGAAGAATCCATGGACTCTGTTCCTAACTCATACATAGGAATGTCTGAAAAATATTAAGGGGAAAAATACCGTGGGGACTTAAAGAATGACAGAATGTTAAGACTTGAAAGGACATTAAAGATCACCTCTTCCATCCTTCTCATTTTACAGGTGAAGCTATTGAGGATCCAAGATAGTCTGTGATTCACCTGAAGGCACCAAAATAATAAGGAATAGGAGGAGCTAAGTTGCTTACTGAATAGAATACTGGACACCACTGAGAAACTGAACGAAAAGAGCCAGGATGCAAATCCAAGTTTATTGTTATTACTACGTCCTAAGGAAAGGAATTCAATATGGCATGTTTTAAAATTATTTCAGCAACTCTGCTCAACAAGAATGTGAGATTAATCAACAATCAATTAATAAACATGTATTAAGTACTTACTGTGTCTCAACAATGGACATACAAATACAAAGAATGTATTTACATTTGCTTCCATGGAGCTTACATTCTTTTTTTTAATAATTTTTTTAATATTTTGAATTCTGAATTCTTTCTCTCCTGCGGATCCCCCATCCATTGAAAAAGACAAGCAGGGGGCAGCTAGTTGGTGTAATGGATAGAGCACCAGCCCTGAAGTCAGGAGGATCTGAGTTCAAATATGATCTTAGACACTTAATACTTCCTGGCTGTGACCCTGGGCAAATCATTTAACCCCAATTGCCTTAGGAAAGAAAAAAAGAAAAAGACAGGAAATAGGATATGACTTTTATATGTGAAATCATGAAAAATAAATTTCTATATTAGAAACATTGAAAAAAAAGACAAGAAAAATGAAATGAAAAAAGGATGCTACAACCGGTACTCAGAATTTATCAGTTCTCTTTGGAGGTATATAGCATTTTTTAATAATAGGTCTTTTGGAATTGTCATGGATTATAGCATTTTTGAAAAATTTATTTATTATTTTTTTTATTTACAAAGCATATGAATGGGTGATTTTTCCAACATTGATCCTTGCAAAACCTTTTGTTCCAAATTTTCCTCTCCTTCCCTCCATCCCCTCCCCTAGCTGACAGGTAGTCTAATACATTTTAAATATGTTGGAATACATGTTAAATCCAACATATATATGTATATATACATATTTATACAGTTATCTTGCTGCATAAGAAAAGTCAGATCAAGAAGAAAGAAAAAGAAAAACTGAGAGAAAACAAAATGCAAGCAAATAGCAACAGAGAGTGAGAATGCTGTATTGTGTTTCACACTCTGTTCCCACAGTTCTCTTTCTGGGTGTAGATGGCTCTCTTCATCACTGAACAAGTGAAACTGGTTTGAATCCTCTCATTGTTGAAGAGAGCCATGTCCATCAGAATTGATCATCGTATAGTCTTGTTGTCGTGTATAATGATCTTCTGGTTCTGCTCATTTCACTTAGCATCAATTCACGTGAGTCTCTCCAAGTCTTTCTGAAATCAATGGATCAAAGCATTTTATTTTTCCAAATACATGTAAAGATAATTTTCAACATTCATTTCTATAAAATTTTGTGTTCCAAATTTTTTCTTTTCCTCTCTTACCTTCCCCTCCTCAAAACAGCAAACAATCTGATAAAAAATTAAACATGTGTAATCCTTTTAAGCACATTTGTCATGTTGTGTTGCTTTGGAATCAGAATATTTAAAATGAAATCCCACTTCAGTGACATTGTCAGGAAATCTTGAGAGGGTGAAAAATCACATTAAAAGTGAAAAAAAAACACAAGAAAGAAAAAGTAAACAATTTAACAAGAAAAAAGGGCAAAAATGTTATGTTTCAGTCTGCATTTAGTCTCCATAGTTCTCTCTCTTTGGATGCAGATTACATTTTCCATTCCAAATCTACTGGAGTTGTTTTAGATTATCTCATTGTTGAGAAGAGACAAGTCCATCTTGTTATTGTGTTCAATGTTTTCCTGGTTCTGCTCACTTCACTCACAGCAATAGATGTAAGTCCTTCCAGTAAATTCCACTAAGTTTTTCTAGGATTTAATGAAATTAGCCTGCTTATTTCTTATAGAACAATAATATTCCATTATATTCATATACTATAACTTATTCAGCCATTCCCCAATTTATGGGGATCCATTCAAATTCCAGTTCTTTATCACTATAAAATGAACTGCTACAAACATTTTCACACATGTAAATCCTTTTCTTTCTTTTATGATCTTTTTGGGATACAGATTCAGTAATGACACTGCTGGATTAAAGGGTATGCACAGTTTTATAGCTCTTTGGGCACAGTATGTATCATTGTATTGCTCAGAGTAGCTAAGTCTTTCATAATTATCATTACAATATTGCTTTTTTACTGTATATAATCTTGTTCTATTCAGTTCACTTTGCATCACTTAAAATATAGTTTTTGTGAATTCATTCTGTTTATTTCTTTTTTTTTTGCTGAGGCAACTGGGGTTAAGTGACTTGCCCAGGGTCACACAGCTGGGAAGTGTTAAGTGTCTGAGACCACATTTGAATCCAGGTCCTTCTGACTTCAGGGTTGGTGCTCTATCCACTGTGCCACCCTGCTGCCCCTGTTTGCTCTTTCTTATAGCACAATAGTATTCCATCACTATCCTATATCACAACTTGTTCATTCATTCCCCAAATTTGTAACTGTGTTGTTTTAAGTTGCATTTCTCTAATCAATAGCGATTTGGAATATTTTTTCATGATTGTTAATAATTTTGATTTCTTCTGAAAACTGTCTATTTATATCATTTAAACATTTATCAGTTGGGAAATGGCTCTTATTTTTATAAATTTGTCTATCCCTATGTATCTGAGAAATGAAGCCTTTAATAAGAAAATCTTGCTGTAAAATTCTCCCTCTCCCCAGTTTGCTGCTTTCCTTTTAATTTCAGCTGCATCTCTTCCCTTATCCACAGTTCTGACTGGTAAAAATTTCCATATTAAATTGACGTTCTAACAGAGCTATGTATACCTTGGCTATATGCATTACCTGTGTTCGAGAAAGTATTGACCCTATCAAAACCAAATAAAACCAGTTTTGAAAGACTGAAGTTTATAATAATCATAATCCTTAATATTCCCTAAACGAGAATTCCCTAAACGTCATACCCCTGACTAACAAGCCATATAATCCTTAATATTCCCAAAGGAGAAGAGTGCATGTATGTGTGTTCAGGTTGGTGAAGAATCTTCCTACTCTCCCTAAGTTTAGGGGTAAGATACTTGACTTGTGAGAATACATATAATGGCAGTGAGAAACTGATGAGAGAGCCATGCTTTAAAAAAAAAAAAGTTGGGAGTAAGATGTCATCAGATCCCTCATTTTCCAAGAGTTGGGTTCACCAGTAAGAGGAAGGCAATAGAATTAGGAAAAACCTGAATTAGGGTAGAAAGTGGATTACCATTGGAGTTAGCCTTAAGAGAGGAGTATATACTTTCAAAGACTATCAAAACTAGGGGGAAGTTCTGGAGAAAGAATTAAAGGGAGAGTAGTAGAGGGGTAAGCAGAGGCTGAGGAGAAGGTGCGGAGACAGCATAAACAGTGCAGATAGGTGATGATTGAGAAATGCAGATTTTCTTTTTTTTTAAATTTTTTTAAAATTTTTATTTAATAGCCTTTTATTTACAGGTTATATGCATGGGTAACTTTACAGCATTAACAATTGCCAAACCTCTTGTTCCAATTTTTCACCTCTTACCCCCACCTCCTCCCCAGATGGCAGGATAACCAGTAGATGTTAAATATATTAAAATATAAATTA
The DNA here is from genome assembly GCF_902635505.1 of Sarcophilus harrisii. Taxonomy (NCBI): domain Eukaryota; kingdom Metazoa; phylum Chordata; class Mammalia; order Dasyuromorphia; family Dasyuridae; genus Sarcophilus; species Sarcophilus harrisii. The sequence continues at coordinate 425,115,979 of NC_045428.1, forward strand.
GATACACAATAAGTATACATGACCAAACCGTTATTTTGCTGTACAAAAAGAACCAGACTCTGACATATTGTACAATTAGCTTGTGAAGAAAATCAAAAATGCAGGTGGGCATAAATATAGGGATTGGGAATTCAATGTAATGGTTTTTAGTCATCACCCAGAGTTCTTTCTCTGGGCGTAGCTGGTTTAGTTCATTACTGCTCCATTGGAAATGATTTGGTTGATCTCATTGCTGAGGATGGCCAGGTCCATCAGAACTGGTCATCATATAGTATTGTTGTTGAAGTATATGATGATCTCCTGGTCCTGCTCATTTCACTCAGCATCAGTTCGTGTAAGTCTCTCCAGGCCTTTCTGAAATCATCCTGTTGGTCATTTCTTACAGAACAATAATATTCCATAATATTCATATACCACAATTTATTCAGCCATTCTCCAACTGATGGGCATCCACTCAGTTTCCAATTTCTAGCCACTACAAAGAGGGCTGCCACAAATATTCGTGCACATACAGGTCCCTTTCCCTTCTTTATGATCTCTTTGGGATATAAGCCCAGTAGTAACACTGCTGGATCAAAGGGTATGCACAGTTTGATAACTTTTGAGCATAGTTCCAAATTGCTCTCCAGAATGGTTGGATCTGTTCACAAATTCACCAACAATGCATCAATGTCCCAGTTTTCCCGCATCCCCTCCAACAATCATCATTATTTTTTCCTGTCATCTTAGCCAATCTGACAGGTGTATAGTGGTATCTTAGAGTTGTCTTAATTAGAAATGCAGATTTTCAAAGGGGACCAGGCTTAATGGAGGTGGTGGGGAAGGGTAAGAGGAAGAAAACTGAGGTTAGTTAAAACACAGGGGAGAATTAATTTTGGGAAAGTTGTGAGAAGAGAAACTGAGCCTATAATTGAGAATGACTGAGGCAAAGTTACTCTGTAAGTAGGAAAGAGGTAACTTCAAAGTGAAATAGGAGAGTACTGCCACCTCTTTGAATTCTCAGCACTAATCGTCATTGAGAGATCTGAGGAGAGCAGCTTTGAACAAGTTATTCTTTTCTGTGTGGGTCTCAGTATCTTCATCTATATAGTGAATAGACTGAATAATAACATTATCTTGAGTTCCCTCCAATTTTAAATCTCTCTTCCTATGATCCTACTTTATACCATCCTTTTATTGCTTTCCCTTCCTTCACCTTATTTCCCCATCTTTCTTTTAGAAGTAAATTGATTAAATTAATGAGAATAAGGTGAAGGCAGGTGTGGGGAAAAAGAGCAATTACAGGTTTTTTTTTTTCAAGCCTTAAATTCACCTCAGAATTCATGTACTTCCCTCCCACTTTTTCCTTTTACCTCTACATTTCCTTTTAGAGCTAAAATATGCAGATAATTAATGCCAGTTTAAATTATCTCTTTCTTATTTCACTTTGTCAATATTTGCAATACTATATTCTTCTGCCTATGGTATGGTCCTTTATTATTTTCTTGCATTCCTCATGTCCCTTCCATGGAAAAAGATTAATTAGCAAAAAGAAGAAAAATTCATAACTATTTTCATGATCATAAGACGATCCCAAGTGTAACCTTTTGTAGGTTGTAAGAAAATACTGAATTATCATTATGTGTTTGGTATTTAACAAGTTTGGCAATGTCTGGTTGAGCTCAGATTTCTTCTTCAACCACACAGCCAAACTCATGGTTCTCAGCAGCAGGAGAGAATATAAATCATCAAAATCCTTAGATAATCTCCCAAAATCTTGTGTCTGTCAACACTTAAAACCAACTTTCTCTGCCTAACCTCCACCCAAGGTTGAAGAACAAATTATCTTGAGTGAAATTATTAATTGTGTCTATAATTTGCTGTTTTACCCAATCATTCTTTAAGATGAGATTATTTAGTTTCCAATTACTTTTTGGTCTATTTAAACCTAACTTTTTGTTGAATGTAGTTTTTATTGCATTGTGATCTGAAAAAAAAGCATGTACTATTTCTGCCTTCCTGCATTTAATTTTGAGATCTTTATGTCTAATATATGGTCAATTTTTGTGTAGGTTCCATGAACTGCTGAGAAGAAAGTATACTCCTTTCTGTCACCATTCAGTTTTCTCCAGAGATCTATCATACCTAATTTTTCTAATATTCTATTTACCTCTTTAATTTCTTTCTTATTTGTTTTGTGATTTGATTTATCTAAATCTGAGAGTTTGAAGAACAAATTAAGAGTGAATGTGAGTCTCTTTTTAAAATTCTCGTCATCATTCTTAGAGGAAGAGCAGAGAATTTCCAAGAGAGGTAACATTAATACAAATAAACAGTGAAGGATCATCATTATCCATATTATATATTTTGTCTGACCCTCCCCTCCAACCATTTGGAACATTAATATTGGGCCTTTCTCTTTAAAATGTTAAGGTGCACTCCTTGTTATCCCTCATGAGGAAATTCTGCAAAGTAAAAAAGAAGTTCAATTGATCTCATTTGGTTTTCTTGGCAGAGATACTGGAGGGATTTGTGATTTCCTTCTCCATTTCATTTTCTAGATGAGGAAACTAAGGTTAAGTGTCTTGTCCATAATCACACAGCTAGTAAATGTCTAAACCTGTATTTGAACTAAGAAAGATGAGTCTTCCTGACTAAGGTTAGCACTGTTTCCACTGCACCACCCAGCTGTACAAAGCAACCAAAATAGCTCAGCAATCTTAACTTTCTAAGTCAGTAATTGGGGGACCCTCCATTCCTACAGTGTGACTTAAATAAACCTGGAAAGCAATCTGAGTAGTCCAGTGATATGATGGGAATTCAAAGGAATTTAGTCAGTCCTACCCAAATATCACCTGAGCCTGGGAGAGATCCTACTAAGGGATCTTTACATAACAGTAAAAACAGATTCTTGTTCCACGTGACACTAAAATCTGGTGACTCCAATGCTGTCTTGATGCTGTTATACACACATTTCTTCTCTCCTTTTACAAGTTAGCTTTCTTAATTTATCAATATCTTTTCTTTTTATCTTTTTATTTCCTTTTTTTGTTAATAATAGCTTGTTTTTCAATATACACACAAAGATAGTTTTCAACATTTACCCTTGCAAAACCTTGTGTTCCAAATTTTTCTACCCAGCTCCCTCCCCTAGAGAGCAAGTAATTCAATATAGGTTAAACATGTTCAGTTCTTCTAAACACTCAATATCTTTTTTTCAAGATGATCATTAGGTAAATATAAAAATTCCATTCACAATATTAAAATCTGCCCCATTTGTCCTCTCCCTCTCATATGTTCTCTGGGTTTTGGGAAGCATATCCATGTCTTCCAATCACCTTATTTATATGGTATAGTTATGGTTTCTATCTAAAAAAGGAGTGTTAATCATATAAAAGTTTTGTTGTTTTTTTATAATGGCAATTCTAGTTGCAATTATTTCTTTGCATCTTAAAACTAAAAAATATCTATGTAGATACAGCCAGTGCTGAATTTAGCATTCAATTTGGCTGACCTAGGAATTCATCCTTGCAGTTCTCCAGTTTGAAAGCTCAGCAAGCAGATTTCTTCTTCCTTGGCTTCTGAAACCACCACACTTCCCTGGTTGTCTTCTTCCTACTTCTTTGCTAACTCCTAATCTTTTTCTCAACCTCTGAATATGGGCGTGCTTAGTTAGTTTTTGGCCTTCTTCTCTCTCCACATTCTAATCCTTGGCAATCTTATTCTCTCCCACAGTTTCAACTCAAAAGACTCCTATATCTGCATCTACAATTCTGATCTCTCTTAGTTCTAGGTCCCTGTTTGCAAATACCCAAGGGCATTTCTACCTAAAGTCCTATTGACAGCTTTCACTCATTTTTTGTCCAAGCTGACCTTTCTTTTCTTTGGTTTCACAATTCACTCAGACTCCTAGGGAAATATTTTAGAGTCTTCCTTCTCAAATTTATTAAATTACAGAGTTTTATTCAATGGCAACATCTCTCCCATTAATCCAATACTTTTTATTTTTTTCTGCAACCACTATAATATGGATTTCTAGCTGTATTATTATACTAGCATCCTAATAGATTGTTCTGCTATGTTCCTTTGACACCATCCCTGATCTTTATACTATTGCCAGAATAATCTTTTTTTTAAATTATAACTTTATTGACAGAAGGTCATTTCTTACAGAACAATAATATTCCATAACACAGAATAATCTTTTTACAAATAGAAATAGTTATGTTTCTCTTCTGATCAAAAGCTTCAGTGATTTACACTATACCATATTACTACAATGTAGGAAATACCATAAAGCAATATTAAGTGTAATGTATTTAGCATAATATAGTATAAATAATATATAATAATATGACATTTCCTATATGATATAAAATAAAATATCTTTTTTGGACATTTAAGGGTTTTCACAATCTGACACCACCTTAATTTTTTCTACTTTATCTTATATTATTCCCCCATACTTGCTCTATTATCTAGTCAGCTCTATGATTTAGTCAGACTACTGTACTCTATGCCCTTCAAAACATCTATTGCTTTCTCATATCTTTATGACTTTGACCAGTCTGTTCCCACATCTGGAATACCCTCTTTCCTTTGCCTGTTGAATTTCTGTACAGATTGATTCAGTGGCCATCACCTCCAGGAAGAGTAATAATTATAGATTTAGAAATGGAAAGATTCTTAGAGAATAACCAAGTCTCACATCCTTTTTTATAAATAGGGAAACTAAGGCCCAGAGATGTAAAAATGACTTTCTTTAGTTCACACAGATTGTAGATAGCAGCAAGATGATCATTGAAGTCATGTAAATGACCAATGTAAGGAAGAAAATGCAAAGGGTTGAAAGAGCTTTAGCATATGCTTTTTAATTTATCTATCATCTATCTCTCCATCTATCTATTTTTTCTTTTAGTAGTACTTTATTTTTCCTCTTTTACATGTCAAGAAAATTTTTAGCATTCATTTTTATAAGATTTTGAATTCCTAATTTCCCCCCCTCCCTCTTCTTCCTTCCCTTTCTCCCCTCTTCTAAAGATGGAAGGCAAAGATGGGGATTTTGTTGTATTTGCCTGTGGGTTTTTTTTTTTTTGTTTGTTTTGTTTTGTTTTTTATTAGTGGGAGAAAAGTGGAGTGAAAAACTGGAAAAATTTAATTTACTTTAAAGGTATGTCAGGAAAAAAAAAAGGTAGGATGGCGAAATAAGGAGAGTGTCAAATTTAAAGTCAGGGGCCTATGTTCCAATTTTTACTATACCATTAACTAGCTGTGTGACCTTGTGCAAATTATTTAACCTTCCTGGATTTCAGATTCCTTATTTTTAAAATTAGGACATTGAATTAGATTGTGTCTAAATCCCTTCCTGTAATAAATCTATGGTTCAAAGAAGAAACAAAAGAGTTATATTCCAATAACTAAAATGCCACTTAAATTCATACATAACCTATAAGAATTTTAGGTAAATGATATAGGCAATCATTAGAAAATGAAAGAGAAAGCAAAGCAAAACAAAACAAAACAAAACAAAACAAAACAAAACAAAACAAAACAAAACAAAAAAACCAAAGAACCCCAAACCTAGAATGGCAGTTCTGACATTATCTTGTCTCTAACCTGGTGAGAATTTTCTTATCCATTCATTTTGTGATAAAGGAAACATTTGTTTAATCAAATTATGTGAGAGATGGCCTTATATGGTAAAAAGACAATCTTACTTGAGTCAGAAGTCCTAATTTGAATACTAGTTCTGATTCTTTTGTCTAGGCACCTTTTATATATTTCTATAGATCTCAGTTCCCTTATCTGTAAAATGGGCTTAATAATACTTGTATTACTGACTACATAGAGTTTTGAGGATAATAAACTCCTTGAGAGAAAGGAATATTTTGTTTTTGTCTCTGGTGCCCTCAGGGTCTCACACATCAAGTCAAATCAACAAGTATTTATTTTATGCCTATTTTATGGTAGGTACTGTACTAAATATTGGTACAACAGAGTAGGCATTTAAAAACAAATATTTATTGAATGAAATTTTGTATAAATGATCTTGTGAAACTTAATATGTAAATTTTAGCTATTATTAATACTATTATTGTTACTGAGTCCCACAGAATAGATACTACATTGATGGATTATTTGATTTTGGGGGGAGAATACCACATATAAGGTTAAAAATCCATTTTTAGGACTTCTTTTTGTTCAGTCTTTTCAGGAGGGCCTGATTTGTGACTCATTTGGGGTTTTCTTGGCAAACATGCTACAGTGGTATGTTGTTTCCTTCTCCAGCTCATTTTACAAATGAGGAAACTGAGGTAAAGAGGGTTAAGTGACTTGCCCAGGTTCACACAGCTAATAAGGATCTGAGATTGGATTTTGTGATTCCAGGGCTAATTCTCTGTAGCTGCCCTTAAAAAACAAACAAACAAACAAACAATAACAACAACAAAAAAACAAACATTTGTTATTAACTTATTATTTATATATCATGTTAGAAAGTTCTTTTTATTTTTATTTTTGTTTTTTTTTTAAGGTACAGAAAAATATCATTCCCATTTTTAAATTGAGGAAACTGAGTTTAAGTTACTTGCCCAGAATCACATAGCTAGTAAGGATCTGAGGCTTAGGACCTGACTCCAGGTTCTCTATACTATTTAGCTTCCTCATAAGAAATCTGAGTTTAAAAGGAGTTATGTGATTTGTACGGAATCACAGAGCTAGTTAATACCTGAGATAGGATTTGAACTCAGGTTTTTCTGATTTTGCATCTTGTTCTCTATTATGTTGAATTGTCTTTCTTCCAGTATAAAGTTTACTAAAAAAAAATACTAAGCAATAGATAAATTTTAAGAATTTTTCTAAACTTTGAAGAAGCATCTACTTTGTTTTATCTGAAACTAGAATCACCTCAAATTCCCTGCTGCTGATAAACAGGCCTTAAATTTTTTTCAATGAAAAAAAACTTACCTTAAATCTCTTCCAAAAAGTTCATTTTAAGAACTTCGCCAGAGATACGCACTTGGAGATCTTCTGGGGAGTTGTGGAAAGAAATTCCTAGATCTTGGCCAGCAGAAGGAGAGCAGAGCTTTCTTTCTGAGGAAATGAAAGCTTTGAACTCCAAGAGTTAGATCAAAGTATTTGTTTTGACAGCCCTGCTTCAGCATCTGGTTTTGTCATAATAATCAAGAGTTGAGTACCAGATGGTTCAGGAAGGAGGTTGTAATAAGTAGAATAGCCACTCTTACAGAATAGTCTGTTCCATTACAAGTTTTATGAATAATTGGATACTAAAATCTTGATCATTATCACCAATGCAGATACAGCGGGGAACTTGTCACATATAGTAGAGGTTACATATGAACAGTAATAATGTCAAATCTAAATGCATCCAGAAAGGATTTTTTCCCTAGCCACAACAGGAAGTATGACAGTTTCAGGGGCCTACAATTTCTGAATCTTCACACAGACAGAATGTGGAGCAGATGGTAAACATATATAGTCACCATATTCCCCCTCCAACTTTTTTGCATGATTATTGAGCCCATAGCAGATTGGGCAATCATATCAGGTGAGTCATGATTATGGAATAAATTAATTTCTGTCAGAAGGTAAATAGCAAAATGAAGATTTTTTTCAAGTGAGATGATACATTAATTCTCCTTAAACATATTTTGATTAATTTAAATTATCCCAGCATCATTATCGCTGGGATTTGGTCCAAGTCCTGATTTTATAAGTATGGAGAATTAACTTTGCAGAAATTTCCTTTATCAGTTCTAATCAACATCATAATAGCTAACATTTATATAACATTTAAGGTTTGCAAAGGACTTTACATATACTCTCTCATTTCATCTTCATGACAATCCTAGGGAAGAGGTTCTATTATTATCCCTATTTTTATAGATGAGGAAGCTGAGGCATTCATGAAAGGATTCTTTTGGGAGTCATATAGCTAGTCTGTATTTGAGACAGGATTCCAACTCAGGTCCAAGTCCAGCATTCTAGCCATTGGTCTGGCCAATATTCTGTAAATTCCATCTTAAAGAGTTACCCAGGACACTGAGAGGTTTAGGAGAACATAGTTACAAAATTGACATGTGTCAGATGCAGGACTCCAATTACAGTGTTTTACACATAGAGGTAAGGTGACATAGTGTAATAGGAAGAAAGTTGAATCTAGAATCAGAGACTGTGTTCAACTCTTGGCTGTTTGACAAGTTACTTCACTTCTCTGAGCTTGTTTCCTTATGTATAAAATGAGGGAATTGGACTAGATGATTTCTGAAATCCCTCCTATTTCTAAATAGATTCCTAAGTGTCAGAGTTAGGACTTCTCCTCTTATCTCTATGGCCAGCCTTTTATTCATGGAGCCATGGTTTAGTGGAAAGAAATTTGGAGCGGGCCTGGTTTTCAATCCAAGTTCTGCAATTCCCTACATGTATGATTTTGGGCAAGCCACAACTTTTTTGGGCTTCAATTTCCTCATATGTGAAATGAGGGAATTAGATCAGACAACCTTTAAAATCTCTTCTTCAGTTCCAAATCTATGATCATTTGATTTTAATCTTTATTTCCAATGGAATTACAGATTCAGTGAATTAATGAGCTCCTGGGTCACTAAGTGGGGTTGGCAAAGACAGCCTAAAGTTAATTTTAAATTACTCCCTGAGGAAAGCAGGAAAGGGCATTGATGGGAATCAGTTCAATTTTATATTCCCATCTTTTGTGAAGGTTATGAGTAGTCCTACTTTGTTGTATCCAGTCAGAAATTCAAGCTATGTCAAATCCCTGAGATTAAATTTCCCCTATAAATCTGTCCATGCCCTATGGTTAGCCTGCCAGAGCATTCTGCCTCTTGGTGTCTTTTTCCTTCCTTCTCCCCCATGCTTCATGATGGTCTTTTCTCATCCCCTTCATCATGCCTTATGGTGTCTTTCTTCTTCATCATATGATGTAACCAATTTGTCTTCAGGAACAATATAATTAAAATGATTACTAGAACCCTACTAAATGTATATGAAATGTTTTACATATATATGATGTTCTATCTGACCTTGATGAAGTATGCTTTTACTTGGTGTATTAAAATATTAATTATCAATATTATCTTTTTTTATTTAATAAATTAATACTGTCATAATACATGTTACTCTATGCTTTACAGTTACAGCTTATAGTATTATATTACAAAGAAACAAAGAAGAAACCAAACATGAATTTTATTTGTTTGATGTACAGCATACCAAATGTTGACATTGATAGAGGCACCAAATATCAGGATTCAGTCATGTGAAAAATTCACAATGGCCATTCTTTTTGCCAAAAGGAACATTTATTTAGAAGAGGTTACATGAATGTAAGAATAGTCTTATATACATGTAAGAAATGTAAGAATGAAGAAATATAATAGATAACAGGAATGGTAAATATGAAATAGATTTGGGAGAGCAATAGGGTTACCAAAGAAAGGAGTTTGGAAAAATATATTAAAGGAATATGCCATGAGGTGGGAGTACTCCACTGACTGACAGGCTAAATCCAAAGAGGAATTTAGCACCCAAAAAGAATTAGTTAGACAAATTGGTTACACTGTATAAAATATATTTTTTTAAACTGACCTCTGGGGTTAGGGATATTGCTCAAGGTTGTAAATTAACTCAATAATACATACAAGAGCAAGATTTCAAGGTCAGAGCATGCTTTCCCCAGATGCACTACACCCCTAGAAATTCAAGGCCAGGGAGACACCCCCAATTGCAGATCTCTATTTGCTTCTGACTTGTTTTTGCCAGTCTAAGATCTTCCCTTAATTTGTTAGGTTTATACTAGTTTATACCCTAATTGCCTTGAAAAAGAAAAAAAGAAAGCGAATGGGACTGATTGGATGAAGTATTTCTCAGTAGTGAGTCACATGATCCGTGTTCCAAGAGCTGGGACCCTGGGGAAGTCATATAATGTCTGGAGGGATGAACTTTGAACCTTGGGATATAGCAAGTTGCAGCAAGTGACATAAGCTGTGGGAGGCAGCCAACACTGATGACCATTGATCGAGGATGATTAATCTATTCTTTTATTCTATCCAATGAGAAGGCTTGGATCTTTTGCTTTTAAGTCCTGGACAAGCCGGAAGCTGGCCAGGTTCCAGGAGCATATAGCCGAGTTGGGATGGCTCCCAGGTGTGTCTGAGCCTCTCTTTGCAGGGATTAAATAAATGCTTTTTCTTTGTACCTGATGATGTCTCTGATTAGTTATTTGGGAAAGGTGGTCTTGCAAAAGGAAAGGAAAGGACAAAAGGAAGGAAGGAAGGAAGAAAGGAGGGGGAAGGGGAGAGAAACAGAGAGACAGAGAGAAGCAACAAACAAGTTTAAACAGGAGGGATCTCAAGGAATGGTCTAAAGAATGCAAATCCTGGAGGTTTTCTGAGATCAGAGCAGTTACATGTCTCTCTAGAGTGAGTGCATATTTTTTATTATCTCTTAATAATGTCCTCCAAGGTACTAATTGCATTTAAGGAAAGTTCTTTCATCTCCAGATCCTGAAATGTAGCCTCCTTCTTATTTATACTCCTCTTGAACAGTTTCCTTGGGGCCATCCCTTTTTCTCTCCTCCCCCACCCCAACATGGGAATGGTGTCATTTCTTAGTGAAACGTGCCTTGCCTGTTCCCCTTCCTCCAGGGAAGTAGCTCTGTTCTGCCCTTCCTCTGTCTTGGCTGGGTCCTACTGGCTGTCTCCTACTGTCTCTCCTAAATTCTGATCTAGAGTTAGATGCCTTTGACCTCTTTACTCCTTTTCCCAGGAGGGTTTGTACCAGCTCTGCCTCATTCTTTTGCCAGAGGATGGGGATGGGATGAAAATACAAGAAGTCACTGCCCATCTGTGAGAATTACTCAACTCGGCTCAGCCCAGGGGTGGCAGCTATTTACAGCTCTGAGCTTCATGACTGTTATGTACAGCAGCAAGGGCCCCTTGGCGGTGGCACGTTCATCACATGCCTAAAACCAACTCTGCTCCAGTGTCCAGGCGACTGAACATAGAGCATGATTAATTTTTTTTTTAAAAGGCTTGTAAATACTCATAAGGTAGCTCACAATTCAGGGCCAGGGAGATACTCCCAGTAAGAACTCCCAGATTTCCCTTTGTAGAATACAGTACTTGTTTTGATAAAAAGGAAAAATAGGACATCCTTTCCCCAATTCTTTGCACAAAAAACACCCCCCCATTCCACCTCTTCACCCCATCCCTAATAGAGATTACATCGCAGTCTGGGCTAGAATGCTTTAGAAAACATCAATGTATCAGAATATAGAGAGACAGTATATTCACGGCCCCATGACTGATAGTCATAGAGGTACAGAATGTTAGAATTGGGAAAGAACTTAGAGAGAGGTTTTACAGCTGAGAAAACTTATCCCCAAAAGTAAAGTGACTTATCCAGTTTCATAAGGCTAAGTAATGGTACGGTCAGCAGAGGACGCAGAACTGAGCCTGAAATCAGGAAAACTCATTTTCCTGAGATCAAATACAGCCTCAGACAGTTATTAGCTGTGTGAAGCTTGGCAAAACACTTAATCTGTTTTGCCTCAGCTTCCTCATCTGTAAAATGAACCATATATGGAAATGGCAAACTATTCCAGTGTCTTTGCCAAGAAAATCCCAGTTAAAGTCACAAAGAGTCAGAAAAAATAACTGAAGAATAATTAATGTTAAAGTTGGGACTAGAACCCATGTCTCTGGGTTCTAATTCTCTTAACTAAGATCTACAGCATTATAAATGATATTTTCCTTCATTCAACATTTGATGTCTTAAGTTTATCCTATGAATAGATCATTGTATAAGGTTGGAAGTGGGAGAAGACCAATTAGAGAGAAAAGTTTATGTTTGTCTTTATTTATATACCTCCTGTCTCTCTTGGGTTCCAGGGACCCTGGTCCTCACTTTTTTTTTTTTGCTTTCTTTTTAGTTATTATTTTCAACATACATTGCTTTATGAATCATGTTGGGAGAGAAAAATCAGAGCAAAAGGGAAAAATCATGGGAGAGATTAAAAAAAAAAAACAGAAAAAAGAAGTGAACACAGCATGTGTTGATTTACATTCGGTTTCCTTAGTTCTTTTTCTGGATGTAGACTGCATTTTCTGTCCAAAGTCTATTGGGATTGCTTTAGATGACTAAAAAGAACCAAGTCTTTCATAGTTGATCATCACACATTCTTGCTGTTATTTTGTACTCAACCCTCACTTTTTAAAAAAACATTTCCATTTTTGTCATGTTATACAAGAAAAATAAGATTAAAAAGAAAAAAAAACAACCAAGTAAATGATAACAAAGGTGAAAATACTATGTTGTGATCCACATTCAGTCCCCACAGTGCTCTTTCTGGATGCAGATGGCTCTCTCCATCACAAGTCTATTGGAATTGGCCTGAATTATCTCATTGCTGAAAAGTCAAGTCCATCACAGTTGACCAGCCCTCATTTTAAAAAATTAGTCTCTTGGAGAATTAAAAGTCCTCAAGACACAGGTTACATAGATATTTGGAAAATGAAGGAGGACCATCTTCCCAAGACTCCTCAAATCATTTCTCTTTGGTGGCCACTTATTTATCCTACCTCTTGTGAATTCATTTCTGGAAGGGAAAGAAACCAAGCCCTAACTCCTAGAGGCCACATTAAGTAGAAGAATGAGAATGGAGTCAGGAGAGACCTGGGTTTCAGTCCTGACTCTAATATTTACTAGTTTTGTGACCTTAGACAAGTCATTTGGTTACTCTGGGTCTCAGTTTTCTCATTTATAAAATGGGGATCGTAATACCTATAACCATAAAGATTGGTCTAAAAATCAAATGAGATCATGGATGTAAAGTACTACAAAGATATATAAAAGTCAGATATATATCAATATGTCAAAATCATATATTAATCAAGCTGGGAAAATCTCCTCGATACTAGAACCTTGCATAGTAGGAGGTTTATTGGATTGAGTATTGGAACAAAACAATGTAATCCACAGGTATTAAATAATGGAGTACAAATGAGGTTCATTAGGGCTAAGGGCTTGAAAAGTATTAGTAAGGATTTATTAGAAAATGCTTTTTACAGTAATTTTGAGCTAGAGTTTAAAGAAAAATTTAAACACACTAGCAGAGAAAAAAAAAGGGAGTATAGGGGCAGTTAGTTGGTGTAGTAGATAGAACACCAGCTCTGAAGTCGGGAGTTAAAATCTGACTTCAGACACTTAACATTTCCTGGCTGTGTGACCCTGGACAAGTCACTTAACCCCAATTGCCTCAGTAAAAAAAAGGGGGAGGAAGTATTTAGAGTAATGGGAGGGAAGAAGTATTCTATGGGAACACAGGAATGAGCATGATGCAGTTAGAAGTTCAATCTGGCAACGGGAGACCTGGGCTGGGGACCCATTGAGGATGAGAAAGGATCCCTCTCATCTTTCTCATCCATCTTTATATCACCCTCTCTTTTTGATAATTTTCTGGTGCCAAGCAGAGGTGGAGTCTGATTGCAATGCCTACTTCAGTAGCATTGGCAAATAGACACTTGAGTACAAAATAGTCTTACTGGTTCTATGAAACCAGTCAGGCAAAACGATAGCATGGAGGGCAGTTTCATAGGAACACTGTTGTAAATAAGTGAGGGGCTGAGTATTGTTACAATTGGGTTGGGTTATTATTTGATTATAATGTTACTGGGAAAGAATATTGTGTAACTGCTAGAGTACGCTTCTGTGTGGGTGGGTGAAGAAAGAGGTAGGGAGAGTACTTGTACTTGTTTGTTCTTCATTCTGGAAGATGATCATGACATCAGGGAGGTGATGCCATGTGCAAGTGAACTGGATTTAAGTGAGAGAGGGCTGTGCAAAGTCATGCAAAGAATAAAGAATTCCCAGTGAAGAAACTCCCTTTACTGAGGAAAATCTGCAACCATTTTGTTATTTTGTTGAGAGGGATGCTGATTGACCAGAGACAAACAGGCTGTAAATACCATTTAGAATACTTGGCCAAACTTTAAAATGAATTATATCCTCACTATGCCATGTTGGTGTGTGTGTGCACATGCATGTGCACATATGTATATAGATACTCAAATATTCTTGTTTTATAAAAATACCAGGATATTTTTAGGGGGCAGGTCTTCACCTATGACTTTACTAGTGGGAAAATCCTTCTCCCAATATAGATCAGCAACAGTTCTGTAACATCTAGTCAGACAATTTCCTTAGGGGTATGGGAGGTCTCAAGGTCACTGAGAAGTTAAGTCATGTGCCCTTGGCCATATGACTAGTCTGTGTTATAGATACAATTTGAACCCAGGTATTCTGACTGCCAAGCTGTCCTAGGATAGAGTGGCGTTGTCACCTTGGAGTTAGGAATATATCTGGGTTCAGATCCCACTAACTATGTGGTTGCTGGTTACTCACTTAATCTCTTTACTATCTGTAAAATGGGATGATAATGGTACCTCCTTTTGTCAGGGTTATTAGGATGCTACAGTGAAATAATATATGTAAAGAACTTTGCAAATCTTAAACATATTACATAATATTTTTATTATACCTACTATATCAAGTTTCTTAAATTTTTTTCATTCACTCCTTTCCCCTTTATGCCAGAAAAATTTTTTGTGACCCTGGATATATAGGTATATAAAATAGATACATGAATCAAATATTTAATGATAATAAATCATAATGTCATACACCCCACATTCAGTTACAAGATCCCATATGGGGTCACAAGTCACAGTTTGAGAAGTTTTATACTATGATGTATGCCTTCACTTCTATGTGAACCTAGTCTTGACTAAAACCAGCTCCAGGAACAAATTCAGTACAATTAGATGATTAAGCCATGGGATATTATTAACTAGAAAACACATTAGAGCCAATCTGTCATTTGAAAAAAGTCTAGCTAAGTACAAAGGTTGGGTACCAGGTGATGAATTATTTTGGTCATAGTGATTCTCTTTTTTTTTTTTTTTAATAATTATAACTTTTTATTGACAGTGCATATGCATGGGTAATTTTTTACAATAATATCCCTTGCACTCACTTCTGTTCCGATTTTTCCCTTCTCTCCCTCCACCCCCTCTCCTAGATGGCAAACACTCTTATACATGTTATAGTATATCCTAGATACATATATATATATGTGTGCAGAATCAAATAGTTCTCTTGTTGCACAGGAAGAATTTGATTCAGAAGATAAAAATAACCTGGGAAGAAAAACAAAAATGCAAACAGTTCACACTCATTTCCCAGTGTTCCTTCTCTGGGTGTAGCTAATTCTGTCCATCACTGATCAATTGGAACTTAATTAGATCTTCTCTTTGTCGAAGAAATCCACTTCCATCAAAATACATCCTCATACAGTGTTGTTGTTGAAGTATACAATGATCTCCTGGTTCTGCTCATTTCACTCACATCATTCTTAGGTCTTTTAAAACCTCTCTTATCCATCCTGCTGGTCATTTCTTCCAATTCCAAACCATTCATATACCACAATTTAAACCATTTTCCAATTATGGGATCAATTCATTTTTCCATTTCTACTTTACAAAGGGCTGCCACAAACACTTTGGCAATACAGATCCTTTTCCCTTCTTTAGTATTTCTTTGGGATATAAGCCCAGTAGTAACACTGCTGGATCAAAGTGTATGCATAGTTGATCACAGCGATTCTTGAAAGGCATGAAGGACAGTGTTACTACTGGGATTTAATCCCAAAAAAATATAAAAAGGAAAGGCCTAAAATTGCACGAATTTTGTAAATTAGTAACTGAAACTGGAAAAAAGGTGCCCATCAGTTGGAAAATGCGAATAAATTTGGTATTGATATTTGGAATATTACTTTCTGTGAAAGCCAACAGACCTTTTCAAAAAGGCCTGGAGAACACACTAGGGTTAATTTTGAACGAAGATTTCTTCAACACAAATAGATATGACCAGTTCTGATGGATCAGGCCATCCTCAGCAATGAGATCAACCAAATCATTTCTAATGGGCAGTAATGACTGAGCTAGCTATCCCAAAAATAACTCTGGGAAGGGTTAAAACCAACATTAAATTCCCAATCCTATTTTATACCTGCATTTTGATCTCCTTCACACTAATTGTACAATAATTCAAGTCTGATTCTTTTGTACAGCAAAATAATTTTTAGTCATGTATACTTATTTTGTATCTAATTTATATTTTAATATATTTAATATTTATTCCCCCTAGGGGGGGGGGTAGAAAAATAAAAAATTGGAACAGAAAATTTCAATTATTAATGCTGTAAGTTACCCATGTATATATCCTGTAAATAAAAGGCTATTAAATAAAAATAAATAAATAAATAAATAAAAAAATAAAAAAGAAAGGCATGAAGGAATTGCACTGCAAATCAGCAGTGAGTAGAGAAAGCAGTTACCAAAGCATTCCTTAATTGCCAAATCCAAAAGTCCTTTCTCAGTCCTCATCCTTTTTGACTTCTCTGCAACATCTGACCCTGTTGATGCCCTCTTATTCTTGCTATTTTTCTCACTCTGGACTTTGATGACATTAATCTCTCTTGATTTTTTTGCTATTTGCCTGACTGCTGCTTATTCTCGTTTGTGATACAAAACACATATTTTTCCTTCTAACTGTGGGTATAACACAAGGCCTTTTCCTGGACACTTTTCTTTTTTCTCTTTATATTTTCTGATTTGATATCATCAACATCTATGAGTTTAATGATCATTTCTAAGTAGATAACTTACATGTCTAGATATCAGTGTTTCTACTGAGCTGCAGTTAGTCATCACAAACTGCCTTTTAAACATTTTGAACTGATTGTTCCATGGGTATATAAAACTCATGTTCAAAATTAATATTTTACATTTCTCCCCAAGCCAACCTTCTTCAAAACTACCCTGATTTCATCCAGGGTGCCATCAGCTTTCTATTCATGAAATTATGCCACCATGAGTCATCCTTAAATTGTCAGATCTTCAACCAAAATCATTTCCTAATGGGCGTAAGAACTGAACCCTATGCCCAAAAAAAACTCTGGGGAGATGACAAAAACCATTACATTGAATTCCCAATCCCTATATTTTCCAACCCATTTTGATTTCCTTACAAGCTAATTTAAATTTTCAAGTCTGATCCTTTTTGTACACAAAATAATTTTGTCATTATACTTACTGTGTATCTAATTTATATTTTAATATATTTAACATCTACTGGTCATCCTGTCATCTAGGGGAGGGGGTGGGGGGTAAGAGGTGAAGAATTGGAACAAGAGGTTAGGCAATTGTTAATGCTGTTACCCTTTGATCCAGCAGTGTTACTACTGGGATTATATCCCAAAGAGATTATAAAGAAAGGAAAGGGTCCTGTATGTCACAATGTTTGGCAGCCCTTTTTTGAGTAGCTAGAAACTGGAAACGAATGGATGTCCATCAGTTGGAGAATTGAATAAATTGTGGTATATGAAAATTATGGAATATTCTTTCTTGAAATGACCAACAGGATGATTTCAGAAAGGCCTGGAGAGACTTACCCGAACTGATGCTGAGTGAAATAGCAGGACCAGGAGATCATTATTCTTCAACAACAATACTAGATGATGACCAGTTCTGATGGATCAGGTCCTCACAATGAGATCCCAAATCATTTCTTGGGCGTAATGAACTGAACTAGCTATGCCCAGAAAAAAAATCTGGGAGATGACTAAAACCATTACATTAAATTCCCAATCCCTATATTTTCACACATGCATTTTGTTCCTTAAAACTAATTGTACAATAATTCAAGTCTGATTCTTTTGTACACAAAATAATTTTTGTCATTACTTATTTGTTCTAAGTTATATTTTAATATATTTAAATTATGGTCATCCTGCCATCTAGGGAGGGGGGTGGGGGATAAAAGGTGAAAAAATTGGAAAAGAGGGTTTTGGCAATTTTAATGCTGTAAAGTTACCCCTATATATCCTGTAAAAAAAAGGCTATTAAATAAAAAAAAATTGTTAATGCTGTAAAGTTACCCATGTATATATCCTGTAAATAAAAGGCTATTAAATAAAAAAACAAAAAAAAAAAAAATTGTCAGATCTTGTCATTGCTCTGCCCCCCCTAAAATCCCTCTTCCCTACTCTTACAGAGTCACCACCTTAGTTCAGGCGACCATTATCTCCTGCTTGGTCTATTGCAAAAGCAATTCTCTTTTTCTCATTTTTTTTCTGTTCCAGTCCACCTATGCAGCTGACCAAGGGATCTTCCTAAAATATACCTCTGATTTTGTCATTCCCCTACTCCATAAACTTCTTTGACTCCCTATTGATTGGTATGATTAAATATAAACTCTTCTAATTGGCATTTAAAATCCTTTAGAATCTGGTTATCATCCCTGCTTTTAGACTCATTGCACATTAATGTCCTTCATAAATGTTATAGACAATTTATACTGATTTTCATGCTGTTTCTTACAGATAGCACTCCATCTCCCATCCCTTAGAATCCCTAGTTTCCTTTAAGGCTTATTTCAAATGCCACCTTATACGTGAACCTTTTCTGATTTTCCCAGCTATTGATATCTTCTCCTTCCAAATCAAGCTGTATCTATTTTAAAGCAGTCTGTATATTCATATATAAATAATGTGTATATAAACATGTATATACAAATCATATATATATGTATACACACATCATATACACACACATATATGTAAATATATGTATGATGTATTCCTTCTATAGATTGTATACCTTTTGAGAGTAGCTGCTACTGAAATTTGTCTTTTAAGCTGCACCACCAAACAGATCAGCCCTATACATTCTTGATTGATTGTTAAACCATCCAGCTTACACACCAATGAAATAAGGGATACTTAAAGACCATATATAAGTCTCTGAAATGTAACATATTTCAATGAAACACATTAAAATATGAAATTCATTTTATCTGATCTTAAGAGAAGTGATAAAACACTTCAGACAAGACTAGCACTTTTATTGATTGGTTACAGGTGCACCAAAGAAGAGGCAGCTAGAAATATTTGGCTTTGATATCATTTTACTGAGATGGACCCAGGACCAAATAAATTCATATAATTCAACCAATCTGAAATGAGTCACACTGGCTGCCCTATTCATCCTTCTTGGGAAACCCAGAAAAATAAAACTGTTTTTGAAGAATATTTGAAAAAGTGTTTGAGTCATGGTATCTTCAATCAAAGAAAAACATATTAGGCAAATTAAAAAAAAATGTTGTACTAGTGACATGCTAATTTAGATGAACATTCCCAAACAATTCCATGCAACACTTTTCTTTTTTTCCTTTTGGAGGCACTCAGAGTTAAATGACTTTCCTTGAGATCATGGCTAATAAGTGGCTAAGAGTGGATTCAAACTCAAGTCTTCTTGATTTCAGGGCAGATTCTCTAACAGCCATACCACTAGCTATACTTCTATCATCATTTCTACAGAAAGACATGTCATTTTTTTGTTTTCAAATTCAGACCTGTGATTTCACTGAAGTCTGGAGCTACCTGATGAGGAAACTGTTGCTACTAGTGAAGATTAAGTGTTTTAACTCAATTTAATTCAACTGTGATTGAGTCCTAGAGAGTAACCTCAAATCACTATGAAGCTACATTATTTGCATAGGGTCACACAAACTGTATGTCACAGGCAGGACTTTAAAACAGGTCACATCGTGGTTCTCAAAACTTTTGGTCTCAGGATCCCTTGATATTCTTAAAAATTATTGAGGAACCCAAAGAGATTTTGTTTATATGGGATATGTGTGTGTATATGTGAATGTATGTATATACATATGTATGTATATGTTCTATATTAGAAATTAAAACAAAATTTGCAAGTATTTATTTCATTTAAAATAATGATAACAGGAGCAGCTAGGTGGTGCAATGGATAAAGAACTAGCCCTGAAGTCAGGAGGACCTGAGTTCAAGTCTGGTCTCAGATACAACTTCCTAGCTGTGTGATTCTGGGCAAGTCGCTTAACCTCAATTGCTTCAAGAAAAAAAGAAAGAAAGAAAGAAAGAAAGAAAGGAAGGAAGGAAGAAAGAAAAATAATGATAATAAACATTACATATAAAAATTATATTTAAAAAATAATTATATTATCCAAAACAAGGAAATTAATGAGAAGAGTGGCATTGTTTTACATATTTTTACAAATAATTTTTATGTCTTGGCTTAATAGATGTAGATTCTCATATCTGCTCATATCACTCTATTTTTGTGATCTTGTTTTGGTTGTAGTGTATGGAGAAAATCTATGTTTACACACATGTAACTGGAAAAAGGGGAGTGTGTTTTAATAGGCAAATAACTTAATGTCATTATGAAAATAGTTTTAACCTCGGGGACCCTACTTTCTGTGTTTTTTTCACATTGTTTCTTTTCCTTGTTCTCCATATATAAAAAATAGTACTTTGAGCTAACAACACAGAAACAGGAGGCAATTAATCCAGAGACTCAAAAGTTGTTAGTTTTCTTAAAGAAAATGTATAACTTCTATTTGGAAGGAAACTTGTTAACTCTTTGGTAGTTTTTGGTGTCTGTAAATTTTACAAAGTCATCTTAAGATCCAAGTTATGAAACTTCTATTTATGGAAAAAGGATTAGTTGTGGTGTTACTCAGTGACGATTAAGTGGTTATTAAGAACTCAAGTAGGATTTGGTCTGACTCATAGGCAGGCATTTATCATACTCATTGAAGCTGGAAATATCTTGTAGTCAGAGAAATCATAAGACTTAAAACTAAAAGTTTCTCTAAAAATCAAGCATAATCCCTTTATTTTACATAGGAAGCCACCAAAGTCCTAAAAATGTTAAGTCATACAAGTAGAATAGGTTACAAATTTTGAATTTTTAACTCTTTAGTCTTATCCAGGGCTGCTTCTCCTCCTCTTCTTCTTCTTACTCTCCTACCTCTTCTTCCTCCTCTTCTTTCTCTAAATGAACCATCAAAAACCCTGATTCCCACTTTATTAGCCTCTTATATTTCTAACATCAATGTCTCCATTCCACTTTACATCGATTAAGAACTTTGATCTCTCAACATTATCATCATTGTATATTTGTCGAAGATTTCTCTTCCTGAGTTAAAATCTGACCTTTTACTAGCTATGACTTGAGTAAATCACCAACTTTGTTTGCCTCAGTTTCTCATCTGTAAAGTGAACTACAGAAGAAAATGGAGAACCTGTCTGTCAAGAAAACTCCAAATGAGATCATTAAGAGTTAGGCACAACTGAAAAATGACTGAAGTACACAATGGTCCTGGCAAGAGATGATGAGAATGATAACCTTTCTGTTCCATCTTCACTTTCCTTCCTTCATAATCTTGGCCTGTAATTAAAGCTACAATTCAAGTGTACATTCTCCTCCTCATTATCTACATATCCTATTTTTCCTTGAACTTACCAGTCCTCAGATCTAGGTTGCCTGTACCATCTGCCTTTTCTTCTCTTCCTCCTCTTCTTTCTCCTCTTCCTCCTCCTCCTTCTCTTTCTATTCCTCCTCCTCTTCTTCCTTTTCTTCCTCCTCCTCCTTTTCCTCTTCCTCTTTCTATTTCTTCTCCTCCTTCTTTTCCTTCTCCACCATTTCCTTCCCTTCCTTCTTCTCTTCTTCTTCCTCCTTCTTCTCCTGTTCTTCCTCATGTATTGCTGAATCCCCTACCCACTCAAGAAGTCACCCAATCATGCTGCTTTTATTATAAATTAATGTTTTCTAATCTCACTTGGTCTCCTACATTGCTGTCTGGCAGACCTTTTGGTATTTCTTGGTTGAATTTCAAATATGCTCCTAATAGTAGCTATTTCAAGCTTTTACTTTCTTTTTAAGATCCAGTCTTTTTCTCTCAGCAGATCAACTCCCTTTTTACCTAGTAAAGAAAATGAAGCCATCTGTCATGAACTCCCTCCTTTTCCCTAATTTGCCACTCCTTCCTATATTATTATCTTATCTTCTTGGTTCAAATTCTGATGAATAAGTAATCTTTCTTTTTCACAAGTCCAGTTGTCTATGCCTCTGATCCCATCCATTTCCCAAGAACTTGTGCCATCAATTATTTTTCCCCCAATGCTTCTTTCATATTTAAATCCTCATGATTTCTTTTTTTGCTACTCAAAATCATGCTCATACCTTCCTTGATCTTTCGAATTTTCATCCTGTATCTCTTCTCTTCCTCATAATCTCTACTTCCTTCTCTCTGACTTACTTCCTAACATCAACATTTCTGATCCAATACTCTGTTTAAATTGTTTATAGTTCTCTTAAGATTACCAGCAATTTGCTAATTGCTATCAGTGGACTTCTCTCAGTTTTATCCTATTTGACATCTCTCTATTTTAGTTTTTTTTTTAATATTATTGACCACACTCAGAAGGAGAATTGGGTTTAGAGGGAAAAAAAATAAAGATATTTGCAACATGATGAGTCTAAGACAACCTTGAGAGAAGCTTTATACACAGCTGAAGAGAGGGAGTTGATGGGCTACATGAAGCTGCAGTGTCTTTTGTCACCCAATGTTTGGTAGAAAATTAAACTGAAATCTGGTTATAGAAAGGACAATTACCACTCTGCTGATTCATCCATCTGCACCTGCTAAGCCAGTAAACTACTTACTTTATATGCTGTGTTGATGATTGTGGGGAAGCCACAGTTGGGGGCTGCTTTTTCTTCAGTTTCTTTTTCTGAAAACTTCTAATCTCAGGTGTTTTCAGTATAGATAATATGAAAGTGAGTTAATTAGGTGGGCCTAAGTCATTTCAATGCAGTAAAGCATTTCTGGACTACTCATAACATGTTTTTGGATTATTGGGGACCATGTTGTACATCATGACTCCAAGGTAGGATAATAGCAGGGTTGGACAGAAAGGCAGAAGGAAATTAAAAATGCCACCTCCTCCACACAGCCTCTCATGAAATGGAAATGATGTGATGATTTTCCTCCCCCATGATCAACTCAGACATTTCTCAAAACGAAACTGACAAATGCTGACACATGGAAATGCTATCTATCACAATTCAGTGGCCAAATTCTTGATACAATACTATTGTTCTGTGTTGTACATCATATGGGAACCATTATATCCACATCTCTTTATATAGCACATACAAACATTCAAAGGATTTGTGATTTTTGTCAGTATGAGACATTCTCCAGGTTAGAGACCCTATCCACCAACACAGACCATCATAAATCTATGACTTAGTAGATAACACTTTATGAATTTGGCTGAGGATTGAAAAGTAAAGTGACTTTGTCCCGTCACAGAGTCAGTAAAGGTCAGTTTTAGGATTTTAACTCAGGTCTTTTTTACTCTAAGTTTAACACCCTATTCACTGTACACATGCACACACACACACACATACTTTTTAGATATACAAATTAATGTTCTCTTTTTCCAAGTAGGACTTATTAGGACTATATACACTTAATTTAATGGTGCTGTTATTGCTCTAAATATTTTTGGAACTCCTCCTTAGAATTTATCTTTAAAAATAAGTTATTAAGTAACACAAGAAAATCAGCATCATTATTATGGTATGAAAGAGATATTAAAGATATTATCTCCATTTTACACTTGAGAAAATGGTCTCAGAGAGGGTAAACATTTGCTCAGGGTCACACAACTAGTGAGTTTTGGAAAAAGAATTTGAATCCATAGCATCCACAACTGAGAGAGGCAGTCAGTTGTAGAGCAGAGTGAGAGCTAAGTTTTCTTGAATTCTACTACCACTAACCCTATCCATACATTTGAGAGCTTGAATTTATATTTGCATAGTTTTTTATTTACCAGCTATGTTATTTCATTTGATCCTGACAAAAACCTCAGGAGGTGGTTGCTATTATTATCTCCTTTTTAAAGTTGAGGAAACTGAGGTTAAGACAAATTAGCTTGTCTAGAATCACATAGTTTCTGAGGCATAATTCAAATTCAAGTCTTCCTGATTTCACATCCTGTGCTCTATCCACTGTGCTCCCTAGATACTTCATGATGAAGGGAAAAATGGTATGCAGATTGAGATAGCAGATATGGTTTACCTGCAGATTGGAGCAAGTCCAACACTGAGGTTCCATTTTCTCCCTCTCCTCTGCTTTTAGTGAAAAAAGCAAACTGTCTATTGTATACAAACTAGCACACCTTATACTCCATTGCAGCATCTTTAGAAATGGAAATCATTTGAGATAGAATAAAAGGCAGTTGACTTAGCTTCCTGAATTTTTTTGTTTTTTACTGGAAAATGTCCTGCAATCAGGGAGGAAAGCCCCAATTTCAACTTTTGTCTACCACAGATGGTGATATCTTCAAAATTTCAAAAATATATTTCCATGAGAAATATTAGTGAAAATAAAGGGATTGTTCTCATAGTGGAAATATGTTGATTGAACATTGACTTAAGGGCGAAAATCTGATCTTGCAAGAAGATAATTTTATTCTTATGGATTGAAAAATGTAGTGCTCTGATTGGTTTTCTGAAGGTCTCTAGACCAGCCTTCCTTTCAGCAGATTAATCACCACAAGAATAGCCAAGTGTTAAGTCCAAATTCTTTATTGTCTCCTTGCCTGGGGTCCCACTAGCTTGGTCTCAGTAGAGGAAATACAGGAGGACAAGCGCAGCCACCATGGTGGTGTGAGATGGAGGGAGTCTCTTGGTTGAATTTGTCCCAGCTTATATGTAGTGTACTAAGTATAAACCAATCATTATATCACTAGGGAACCATTATTTGTTGTAAGATTAAATCAATCATACTGAACTAGAATAGAGAACTATTAATCACCATGCTAAACTAGATAATTATTGCCTCATCAATTCTACTGAGTTAGCACCTTGTAAGAATCCTTGTTTCAAGTGCAGAGTTCTGGCTCATAATATCTCCCACTTTCTTTTGTTTTAGAAGATAGGTGGTCATATCCTTCCTGACTTCTCAGGGAGGTGAGAACCCCCAAAAGGAGGTTATCACGTCCCTCCTGACTTCTCAGAAAAGGGGGGGGTGAAAATACCAAAAAAGGAGGTGATCATGCCCTCCCTGATGTCTCAGGAAGGAAAATGGGGAGTCAAACCAGATTTTGTTAGCTGGTTTCTGAAGGGGCTAACTTTGAAGCAAGTATACATAAATACATCAATATGGGAGGTATTATAAACAAACATGAATCAACATTAGGAATTATACATGTCCATAAGTCCTAGAAATAGTTCAAAACCAATCTATTGTCCATTACTTCATGTGTCAGAGAATCCAATGATTCCTGTGAAGTTTTTAAGTCCTGCAATAGTCTTATTGTGTCTCAGGGAATCCAATGATTCTTGCGGGTTTTGAAGTTCTGTAACAGTCTTGCTCTTTCAGTGTCAGATGTTTCTTAGGTCTTCTCCTTTGTTTCAAGGTTTTTCTCTTTTTCTGTCTCTCTCAAGGTGCTCATTGGCACCTAACTGATTCCTTCTCCATCTGTAGAGAGACAAGCAAACCCTCTCCCCCAAGCAGTTAACCTCTCTGGTCCCTTCCATTCAGCTTGCACTGGACACTGCCCTTCTGTTGAGTTAAAAAGCTTGTATTCTCCCCAATTGTAATCTTTTTTTCCCCATCTGATTGCTTCTCTGCTGATTGATCATATCAAAGCATTGAAATTCTAAAGAATCTCTGGGTATAACCTTGGCTGCCATCATGCCCCACCTGTTTTTTGTTTGAGGTCTTGGAGCTGGGGCCCCATCTCTCATTTCCCTGGGTCAATCTATATTCTGGGGCCCAATGGAAGCTCTTATTGCATTTTGGACATGGAGTTTTGGGTCTTGTTCTCTTACCCTATCTTCTCACTCTATCTCTGTGTCAACATTGAGCTTTCAGATGTCCTACTTTACCATATTGAAAGCATTGAAGAGTTTCTCTGGAAGTCCCTTTCCAAGAAGGACCCTGTCTTCCCATATTCTGCATCATAGCCTGGGTATAAAAGGCATGTGGTATAAAAGCTACATATGGCTGTGGCACAGCATCTTATGATATCTTCTAAAGGAGCATCCTTGTGTAGTCCCCATATAATTCTTTTACAAACCTCATTAGCATTCTCTTTAGTGAGTTGTCTTATCATTATTCCTGTAGTTGCATTTTCACCAAGGGTTCTTGTGACAACTGTTTGCAAACATCCCACAAAATCAGCAGAAGGTTCATTTGGACCTTGCTCTATTTTCATGAAGGCTTCCCCTCTATCTTGTTTTCCTAGGAGGGAGCCCCATGCTTTGATAGTAGCTGCAATTTGCTCATATGCTATCAAAGGGTAATTAATCTGTGCTGAAGCATCTGCATACTGACCTTTACCTGTTAGTTGTCAAAGGTGATTTGTATAATAACTCCAGTTTGCCTATTTTATTGGGCTTGGATTCTACATACTTCACTATACTCTGAAAACCACAACAAGTTTTGTCCAGGTTCTAAACATGTCTTTGCTATAGATTTCCAATCACTAGGGGTTACAATTTCATAAGCCACATTCTCTAGTAGCATCTTAACATAAGATGATGTAATCCCATAAAGAGTACAATCCTTTTTCAAATCCTTGATTTTTTCCAGATCAAAAGGAGTGTATCTTCTCCTTTATTGACCTGAAGAGTCAAACTCTTCAATAACAGGATATGCTTCTATTAAATCAGATATATTGTATCCTTCTTTTTTAGCTTTAACTAGTACTTTTTGTAATCGAGTCATAGGCTGTTTCAGAGGTGGTGCTGATTGTGTCACTGCCCCTTCCCCTCATCCTTCTTCTTGTACCCATGAAATGTTAATTGAGGGGGGGTAGGTCAGGGGTTGGGGAATGCCCTAATGGATCCTGCTGTGAAGTACCACACTCCTTAATTTCATCAGCTTCATACTTAACTCCATTTTTGTCGAATTCTTCATGCTTTTCACCTAGTTTGTCAGTATCCTCTCCCTCCTGCACTTTCTTTTTTTTCCTTATTCTATAACTTATATAATTTTCTAAAGCCAATTGTATTGTTATATGTATAAAATGTTTCTTTAGGAATTGAATCAGGACCATTATCATTGTAATATTCACTTAATTGCTCTCCTACTAGTTTCCATTTATCTGGCACTAATTCTTCTTCCTTTGAGAACCAAGGAGATGAGTACTTTAATGTGTCTAAAAGTCCAATGATCGGCTCCCAAGTTATCTTGGCTTTTTATTAGTCTAACCATGCTCTCTACACATTTTCTTTACATTGGAGAAGACTCCTTTCTAAACATTTGTCCCATTTCAGCTGAAATACTAGTTTAGCCCTTAACAAAGTTTCCTTCTTGTCTATTTTTGTACTTATCCTAAGTTCTGGTCACAGAAACTTTTTCACTGAGCTCAGTCTGTACTTAAATCCTTAGCCCCATGTTTGGACACCAAAATGTAATGTTCTGGTTGGTTTTTCTGGAGGTCTCTGGACCATCCTTTGTTTCAGCAGATTAATCACCACAAGAATAGCCAGGTGTTAAGTCCAAATTCTTTATTGTCTCCTTGCCTGGGGCACAGGCTAGCCTGGTCTCAGTGGAGGAAATGCAGGAGGACATGCCTGCCACCATGGTGGTATGAGATGGAATGAATCTGTCTGGCTAAGTTTGTCCCAGCTTATATGCTCTATTATAATTACATTATCACAGATGTGAATCTTGTAGAATAGTTGTTAATTTTGTAGAACTATATTAAGTACTAAGTTCATGTACTGAACTAGAGAATTATTAATCACCATGCTAAACTAGATAATCATTGTCTCATCAATTCCACTGAGTTAGCACTTTGTAAGAATCCTTGTTTCAAGTACAGAGTTCTGGCCCATAATAGAAAAAATGGCCATATTTTAGGGCACAGCAGAGTGATGGATATGTAGTCAGAGGACTTTCCTTAATACAACTGTCATTTACCTCTCTATTCCTTGGTTTCCTCATCTGCAAAATAAGTTCAACTGAATGGTTTTAAAATATTCCTTTCATTTCCAAATTTATGGTATTATGAGACTGAAAATACAGACATATGCCCTAGAGCAAAAAGAAAACAAGAAAAAAAAAACAATCTTGCAATGAGTCAGAGCAAGTTAAAGTGTCTGTGTCTCCTCCCTATTCCATTGTTATTTATTTTTCATAGACCTTCATAGGGAGAAAGTGGGGTGGTGAAAATGTTGAAATGGTAAGCCTCATAAAAGCAGGTATTATGTTCAATGTAGATTTTGTGGATAATTATTGGGGAAGGAGACTTGAAAAGACTATATTCCACACTAATATTAATATTTATTCACAGCAGCATTCCTACTATGGTTGAATCTAAGTGACTCAGAATAAATGTATTTAATTGTAATCTGTGGTATGTGCTTACTTATAAGCAAGAATTTAGAATTTGCTGATCAGTTAACTGCATATGAAATTTCATCATCTACCAGGAAGAGTAAATCCTCTGGAATTATGGAAGAAGGAGGAAAAGAAGGAGAGAGAGAGAGAGAGAAAGAGAGAGAGAGAGAGAAAGAGAGAGAGAGAGAGAGAGAGAGAATGTTAGAGAGAGACTTTGTAAAGTTTTTATCTTCTTTAAATAAGAACTCATTGCTAAGTATCTATCTTAAAGAAATCCAAGTCAGAAGAAAAGATCCCATATACAAAGATTTTTATAGTTAACATCTTATGCATTAGCAAAGAACTAAAAACAAAGAAGATATCTATCAACTGAGGAAAGACTAAATAATGTATAAATAATTAAATAATGAATGTAACAGGATATCACTGCACCATAAGAAAAGATGGACATTTTGAGAAGTGTAGAAAGACTTATGTGAATTTACAAAAACTGAAATAAGGCAGAACAAGGGAAACAATACTTAAAACAATATAAAAGAAAATTTAGAAAACAATTAAACTGGACATTGTATAACTAAAATAATTAAGTTTGATCTTGGATGGCACAATAAATAGAGCACTGGGATCAGGAAGTAATCAGGAAGAAATCCTCCTGAGTTCAAATCTGGCCTCAGCACTTCCTGGTTTTGTCATTCTGTACTTGTCACTTAATCTTTTTTGCAACAGTTCCTCATCTGTAAAATGAGCTGGAAAAGGAATTGGCAAACCATCATTGTATCTTTGCTAAGAAAATCTCAAATGGGTTAGTTTAACAAGACTGAAATGACTGAACAACTATATCAAAGCTTGGCTTTGAAGCAGAGATGAAAAAAATGTATCTCCTTCCCTTCTTTGTAGACATGGAGACTTTGGTGAGAAATGTTGCATATTCCTTTAGACTTGGTTGATGTGTTAATTCATTTTGTTAACTTCTTCCTCCCCTCTTCCCCCCCGCCTCCCCTTTTATTTTCTGTTATAAAGAAGGACTTTTAGGGTCAGGGAGACCGAAATACATTTGGAATGGAAGGGCATTTAAAAACTAAAAGTAATGATAGAAATACATTTTTTGAAAGTGCAAATGTTCCTTTTTGCTGAATCAGCTTCTTTCCTCACCCTGTATTTCATTTTAAAAAATATATTTTACTGATATCTTTTGTCTTCATAATCCTCCTTTTCTAGATTGAATTCTTCCTTGTGACAAAGAAAATAAGTGAAAACATTCAATATGGCGGCTATGTCTGATGATGCATATGGCATTCTTAGTAGCCTACTGCTTCCTTTCCATGAAGGTAGAGGCATATTTCATATCTTTTCATCATGTTTTTCATTGGTTTTCCCATTAGTCAGAAACCAATTCCCTTCCAAGCCCATCTGTGTGAGAAGTGCTATCCTGGCAGAAAGACAACTTCTATGGATGCTGCTGCCATTGCTACTGCCATGGAATTCCATGGCATGTTCTGGCCCCAGCTTCTGGCTCCTCTGGAGTGATTGCCTCAGGGGAGAAAGGGCTGGAGGTATCTTCTTTAAGTTGCTCCATACCCTTCATCACTATCAATGCATCCAGACATCCTTGCCAACATTTAACAAACAGCAAGGAAGTGGCCATCCTATAAAGATCATGATGGCTCTCTAAGTGTTCTACCCTTCTGTGAGATCATTTCATATGAAAGTATTACACTTATGTCCAGATGGTTGCGTGAACTTGTAGAACTGGAGCATTGTACTTCCATGCTGGATTAAAAGTATGTTGTTCTATATCATTTTAACAGGAAGAATGAAAATGATCAGAAAAGAGCCAAAAAAAAACCTCTCCTCCCCATCTCTCTGTCTTATAGTCCTCTTTGAGGAATAAAAAAAGGCATATAAACTAACATTTCATTTTATAGACTAACATTCCTCTATGAGAAATAAAAAAGGGCTATAGACTAACATTTCAAATCTTGTCTTAGATGCTTAGTGCTTTCATTTCCTGAAATATAATACATATAAAATGGCCTCTAACACCTCTTATAAGTCTAAATTTATTATTCCATGACATCAAAGATCTATTCTGTTAAGGTGCTTTGCTAAATGGAAGTACAGTACTATGAAATTTTGCTCTCTGTCATCCATCTATCCATCCATTTTCTTTCTTTCTTTCTTTCTTTCTTTCTTTCTTTCTTTCTTTCTTTCTTTCTTTCTTTCTTTCTTTCTTTCTTTTTCTTTCTTTCTTTCTTTCTATCTCTGTCTGTCTCTGTCCAGCCATCTATATACAATGCATATATGAATACATGCCCATACACATAACACATGATTGTATATATACTCATACATGTATGCACACGTGTGTATAATATATTGCTATATATCCATCTATACACATCTAAACATGTGTATGTTTCCATGAATATATCTTTACACAGATATATATTTGCATGCAATATATATTGCCATGTATGTATATATTACACATACACCTATATTATATATAAATACATGTGTGTCTATACATGTCATGATAATTCTATACTACCATATATATTAAACATTTTACCATGTATATACATATATAGATTTACAATTAGTATATTTTATCTACTAAAATCTTATTCTGATTCCTCATTGTAATGTTGCCATAAATCTGGATTTGTGGAGGTTCTGTTAGCAGAGTATGCTCCAAAACTGGAGCACCTTCAAGTATACTGTTTTTCTGTTTGAGAAGCAGCCTAGGTAAAATCTGTTTAGAAAGAGATCCACCATCATCAGGTTGGTTCCTGATGAATGTTTCAACCACAGTCTAGAAGACTGTCTACCAAATTATAGAGGGGACCCTGATAACACCTAAATGTACATAGGTGGAGGGGCAGGATTCATATTGACAATATTACTGTTCCCTAAAGTATTAATATGAAATCCAGAAGTTGGGTCAATACCACAGAACTTTAGGGGAAAAAAAGAGATGACTGGGATTGTCTAAGGAAACCAGATTTACTGTGAATGAATATAGAGAAACCCATGTTTATTTTGTGGGGATGTGAAGAAGCACCACAATGCTACTAAAAGTTCCTAGGTTTGAGAATGAGAATACCTGATTTTTAGGCCAAATCTTACTGATTGTGTGATCCCATGCAAATCATGGAATTTATTTGAGCCCCAATATATCTATAAAATGGGGATCATAATATTCATCTCATATGCTTCTTTTGGGAAATGTGCTTATGAAACTTAAAAGCATTATATAAATGTAATTTATACACATATAGTTAGATGGCTCAGTAGATAGAGTGCTAGAGTTGGAGTCAGGAAGTCTGGTCTCAGATATTTACTAATTGGGTGACCATGGGCAAATCACAACCCTGTTTGCCTCAGTTTCCTCATCTATAAAATGAGCTGGGGAAGGAAATTGCAGACCAAGAAAATTCCATGAACAGCATTCAGAGGGTCATGAAGAGCTGTGTACAACTGAATGACTGAATAGCAGATGTATGAAATATGTGTGTGTGTGTATACACACATCTATACATATACACATATACATATATATAATATATATGTATGAATGTATTCATATATATATTCAACTATTCTTTTCATTCCTTGAAAGAATTATGAACTCAAGAATCATTACTTGATTATCATTTGGATATATATGTACACATACATCTATACATTTGTATATATATATATATATATATATATATACATATGTTCATACATGTCCAAATGTACACATGCAAACATATCCAGTGTATATATGCACACTTTAAAATACCAGAAAAATAGACATGCAGCATAATTTTTTAAAATAAGAGTTCTTTTAGGGCTTCCAAAATCAGAATTTAAAATAATTTAAACAAATAAACACTTCTCAGTGTTCTCTGCTGGATTATCATTTGTGTCTTTTCCCCTAACATGAGTATCTCCCAAGCCTCTTTTCTATTCTCTTTTTCCTTCTTTTCTTTTTTTTTTTTCTCTCTCTATACATATATGTGACTAGATCCTTTATGCCTCAGTTTCCTTATCTAAAAAAATGAGATGCTTAGTTTCAATGGGCTTCAACATCTCTTTGAGTTCTAAATCAATACCTCCTATAGAAAATCCTCTAGCAGTGTATGTTGGCTCCTTCTTTGCAACTTTTAATGTTGGAGAATTACCCAAAATACTGAAAAGTTGGAATTTTCCCAGGTTCACATACCTATTATGTGTCAGAGATAGAGTTTTGAGCCCAAGTCTTCTGATTCCAAGCCCAGAATAGTATTAATCAAGTATTCCTATGGGATTGTGGCTTTGAGTATCTATATATGAAATAAGGAGTAGAATAGGGTTTCAATTTTAAGTATATGATACTTAGCAATAAAACAGGTGTCACATTATAATTTTATCAGTGGAGAAGTCATATATTAACTGAGAAGGTTTGCTTAAGGACTCCTTTTCCCCTTGAAACAGTAATTTCAAGTCTGGGTTCCTATGTTTCAGTCATCCTCATGGTATTCTTACAAGGTTTTCTTGATGTTGGGTTGAGGGAGGGGACAATTTAAGACAGCTGCCAACTATATTCCATACTTGCCAGATCTCACTCCCTTGATGGAGATAACTGAGTAGAAAAGTGATTGACTCTCTCCTCACTTTCTCTTAATGTAAATGATAAAGAATCAGAACCGCCTCCTGTAGATTGAGATGGTTAAGGCAGAGACTATCCAAGATTGAGGGCCTATGCACTTATGTGATCTTATTCTCCACTCTCAATTGAATCCTCCTTCCCACTTGAAATCCTATTTAGTTCCTGGGCTACCCTACATAGGATTTGCCTATGATCCTATTATTTGGCCACTTTCATTTGGAGTTGCTGTTTTGGAGTCATCATAATTCTTTCCAAATGTCTTTTGCAAAATATGTGAAAGTAAAGGCAATGATTGAAAGAAAAGAATAGGAAATATACCATAGACTACATTTCCTCCCTTTCCTGCTTGACAGGTAGGTGAACCCTCATTCTGTATTCTGTACTCAAGTGGCCTTTGGTCATAATTTGCAATCTCAACAGATGTATAAATTATCAGATACTTATCAGCTACTGGGGAAAAAAGCGAAATGTGTTTGTTTTTAAGACATTTAAAATTTTTATGTCACTATATTATTCAGGAGGTAGTGGAAATGACAGTTGCATTGAAATATTATTTGTTGACATTGCAATAAAAAGAGATAATTCTCATCTGAATCTCTTTGCAGTTTTTGACCCTATTAAATCCTTACTTTGACTCCTGGGTACTTTCGTATTTCTAGTTTTTGAACTTATTTAAACTCTCCTTCAACAATGACAAGAAAGAATTCATTATAGTTTTGAAAGTAAAAATTTTTAAGGTTCTCAAATTTAGAATTAAAAAAAATAAATTAAAAAAGCCTATTCCTTAGTCTTCTCTGCAGAACTATTAATCATGCCTTTTCCCCTACCCTAACCATGGTATGTCCCAAGTCTCTGTCCTGATTCCTCTTCTCTTCTAATTTGGTAATCTTGTCAGTTCTCTCTTGGTGAGCTCATCTGTTCCTTTGGCTTCAATTATCATCTTTGTGTAGAAGAACCCTTAATACAAATTTCTAATTCTATTCTCCTGAAACTTGGGGCCCACATCATCAACTGTCTGTTGGAAATCTCCACTTCTATGTCCTTGGGCAACTCAAACTCAACATGTTTAAAAAAAAAGAACTCATTATCTCTCTGCCATATACTCCAATAAAAACCCATATCTCACCTAAACTTCTCTGTTGAAGTTATAATTATTATTCCAGTAAGTTCACAAGTTAAATTATTCTTGACTTTTTCCTCTCTTTTATCCACCATACTTAATCAGTCCCAAGGCTTATTATTAATTCTATGTCTACACAATCTCTGAATATGTTTTCTTCTTTCTATTTACAAAACCTAGTCTAGGCTCTCTTCATCACTTGCCTGGACTATTTTAACAGTATCAATGGAACTGATTTTTCCTTCACATATCTGCCAAAATAATCTTCTAAAAGCACATATGATCATATAACCCTAGCCCCAGCTCTACTCAAGAAATTTCAGTGGTTCCTTATTTCCTGTTGCATGAAATATAAAATTTTATTAATCATTATATGATCCAGGTGATAATAGAAACTTAACATTTAAATATTAATGATCTGTTTCTGGCTTACCTTTCTAGACTTATTTTACTTTACTCCCTTTAGGCGCTCCATATTTTAACCAGATTGGCTTACTGTCTGTTTCTTGAATGTTATATTTCAACTCTCATTTCTGTGTTTTTACATGGGCTATCTCTCATGCTTAAAATGTACTCCCTTACCATCACCTCCACTTTTTAGAATCTCTAATTTTTTCACAGGCTCAATTTATCTTTATTTTTAGAAACATCTGGATTCAAAAATCCTTCTTTTTAGTTTATTTTTAATATACATTGTTTTATGAATTATGTTGGGAGAGAAACATCAGAGCAAATGGGAAAAACCATGGGAGGGATTAAAAATAAAAACAGAAAAAAGAGGTGAACATTCAGTCTCCTTAGTTCTTTCTCTGGTTGCAGATGGCATTTTCTCTCCAAAGTCTATTGGGATTCCTTTGGCTCACCGACCTATTGAGAACAAAGCCTTTCATAGTTGATCATTGCACATTCTTGCTGTTATTGCAGGCTCAATTTTTCCACTTTCTACAGGATGCCTTTTCTAATCACTACAATTATTAGGACCTTTTCTCTCTTCACATTATCTTGTGTTCTCTGCTTACATGTTGTATCTCCTTAGTAAAGTATAACTTTCTTTAGTGAAGAGAGTTTTTTTTTTAATTTATCATTGTTACTCTAGTGCATATAGTCCTTGCAAATACTAGGTGTGCCAATACGCAAGATTGGGTTGATTTGGATCATCTAGGTTCACATTCAGATCAGCAACTGGCTGCCTTGAATCAAGGATTAGATTACTGACAGTTTTCAAACAATCTTTGAATTAGAAAGCATTAATCTTACCCAACCTTTCTATTTGCTTTATTTTTAAAATTGTACTGTACCACAAATATTAATTCATTTGATTTCAGAATAAGAAGATATGGATCTATGCCTTTGGAGGGGAGTAACATGATGAAATCATGGATTTATTGAAGTAGTCAGTAAAATGAAGATTATAAAACTCAATATGAGGCTAATCTCTCTTTTACTTTATATCATTAGATACATGAAAATAGTTATCATGTCCTTTGCTTCCCCAGACTAACATTCCTAATAATTTCAAATGATTTTGGTATCTCTAGGCCTTTCTTCAACATCCATCAGACTTCCAATTTTTTTTTTTTGCTATTCCAAATATTAAAGTAATACCTAAAATATTATAGAAATCTAATTTACTACAAAGTATATGCATTTTTTATACCCTCTAAAATAAGGGTTCTTAACTTTGTACATGTCATGGGCCCCTTTGACAGTCTTATGAAGGCTAGGGACTGCTTCTCAAAAGTTTTAAATGCATACAATATGAAATATATAGAATTACAAAGAAACCAGTCATATTAAAGTAGTTACTTTTTTTTTTTAAGTTCAAGAACACCTGCTCTAAGAAATATTTCTGGATTTAATACACTAATTTAAATTACTGCTGTACTTCCTGCTTATTTTATTTACATTATATTCATTTACACACACATGCATATAATTTCATAAAATTTTTAAAGAGAGATCTGGGAATAGGTATCATGTTTTCTCTTTCTTTTGTATCCTTTTCTTTTTCTTTCTTATCACTGGCACCAATGCTTAATCTGAAGTGGATAGCAAACTCTTCTTAGTCTTAAATCATCTTTTAAATTAATCTGCATCTCCATTTCTTTTGGTGAATTGTTTTATGTTTTTAGTCTTGTTCCATTCTTCTTCTTCTTGGAGTCACAGTAGTCTATTTGTAGCAGGCTAAGGGGACGTGTACAGATATTTATCTGGGAATATCATAAGCTGAAAAAGAACATGAGGAATTCATTAAGTGTAAGGTCTCTTTAATATTTTAAATGCGGTGTTTTGGTTAAGCTTTTCAGTAAAATGTTGTTTGATGGGACTAGAGCTGAATGAGGAGTTCAGTGAATCGCACTTTGACTTTAAATTCGATTGTTCAGGTCCTGGAAGTGAGCTAAAATTCCAATGGATTTTAGCTGTGAGCAAAAGTTGTAAGCTTCTTTCTCAGAGCAGAATTGTTGAACAGGTGGCCTTCAAAAGGATCACTCAGTATATTTAGCTTCTGAAACTTGAGCAACTCAAGACCCGATTGGTTGCTCTAGCCATATGATAATTCGGGAGCTGGTGCATCTGGGCTGCTCTTGCCTGGGGTTCTCAGGAGGGAAGAGTTGGAGAGGCTTTGCTGCTTAGGAAATTTATTTTATATATTAATGGTAAGGTTGACTTCTTTATTTGTGGGGAGACTATTCTATCATGAGAAATTATGAAGCTTCTCCTGAGGTCTTTTACAAAATTGTGGGTCATAATGGGGAAAATTAGTGAAAAAGAAAAAGAGATGGGAAATTGAGGGCTTTGTCATCTGTTGCTACTTATTCATAACCCAAATTCAGGGCTTTTAATTAGAGTTAGTGTCCTTACTAACCAATTTGGCCATTCATTGGTGATATTAGCACTCTTCTCTAACAAAGTCAATCGTAATTTTAATCTCTCTCTCTCTCTCTCTCTCTCTCTCTCTCTCTCTCTCTCTCTTTCTCTCTCTCTCTCTCTCTCTCTCTCTCTCTCTCTCTCTCTCTCTCTCTCTCTCTCTCTCTCTCTCTCTCTCTCTCTCTCTCTCTCTCTCTCTCTCTCTCTCAACTTCTCTTTCCCTCTCCCTCCTTCTCTCTCCCTCCATATTTTTCCTTATGTATTTGCACTAAAAAAGGGACCATGTTGTATGTTCCTATATTTAATCTGTTCTACTGGGCTCCATTTGCCTCAGAAGGAATGACTATTTCGCTAGCTAAACAAAACCAGCCAATGATTTAGGGGTATTGGCTTACATGGCAGATATCTGCAGCAAGGAACAGCTGTTACAAAACATCATCTCCCAACATCAAGTCTCAGAACTCTGCATATTAGCATCAAGCCAGAGAGCTCAAATCTGACATTAGTCTCATTAGTCACTGAATTGGGAATATATAACAAAGATTATTCTATATATTTTAAAACACATATTGTGGGGATTTTTGATATTTTTCAGGTTTGAACAAGATTTACAGGAAAAAAGAGGGAGTACCCATTCAAGCCAATGGTGTGTGGGGAGAAACTAACCCCAGTCCCTTAAGGTCATTGTTTTTTTTTTTTTTAAGACAGTTTTCTATGTGTGTCCTAGTTTGAGTGTTCAGTCATGAGTTTTTTTTCTGAAGTATTCAGCACAATCACAACTATACTAGAAGAAAGAGATTGTTTTCTTGTATTTTCAGTTAACTCAAAACTTTTTTCTGAAAATCAAAATGAATTTATCTTTTATTGAAATGCTTTTGGTCTAAGTTGGTAGAAATGTAAATATTGTGCTTTTCATTCCTCCCTAACTCTAATCTCTTCTCTCTAATATATAGCTAGTTAGAAAATGCAACCATAATAGTATCATATATAATTAAGGGAAGCCAGTAAAAGGAAAATTTGGTTTTGATATTCTAAAAATTGTGTTTTAAATGCCTACTCTCATCTTTTATGACAATAATCTGTGTGTGCCTGTGTTTAATATCCATATTGCTTTAGGCTACTAGTGTTGTATGTCCATTTTCATTCCCGAGAAAAATATCTAATGTGTTTTTATTTATCTGTAATATTAAAGATTGTAGGTAACAGAGTACTACTCTGCGAAGATGGCGGACGATGAAGAATATGAGGAGGTGGTGGAGGTAAGATGAACAATGTCTAATGACTGGGTTTTGTTTTTTTGTTTTTGTTATAGGGCACCAGTCACTCTGCCTTGTAAGTGAATCAATCATTTTAAAATATCATTATCTCTTTTAAATTCACAAAGGCATATAAGAAGGTAGATATTTTTAGTTGAGTTTAACTATAATTATATGGGAATCAGGATTGAAAGGAAATCCCATCACTGTAGCCAAACTTTTCTTTTCTTCTTAAAAAAGTGAGAACTAAAGATTATTTTTCATTTGCCTGAAAAAACCTACCCTGATAGATCCACTTATTTGTTCCCCTTGAACAAAGCACTAGAGAGGAAAAGAACAGGAGGAAGTAAGTTCCAGTGACAGAATCATTACTTAATACTTACCAGAGAGTAAAGAAACAATTACTAGTCTTGACTTCAAAGAGAATGTCTATAATATGTTATAGGTCAGGTTCTCATTCCTTGGGGGGGAAAAAATCTCCTTTTTATAGATTCTGATTTATTTATCCCATTCAAAGCCTTCACAAAGTATAATTGTCCTTAAAACTTTCTCACTGGGTCTCTGTTTTTGCTCAAATGACCAACAGAAGAAGCAAGTTTGTGTTTTGTTTTAATTAAAAATAGAAATTGAGAATAAACCAATTTAAAAAGTTATTTTCAAGATTTTTTGTTCATAGAGCCATATTATTCTTTGCTGTTAGAAATTTAGTAGCACTGAATGTTTAAGTCTGAAACATAACAGGATTTTTAGGGAGACTTCAGACATTCATCCAATTGCAAGTTAAATTCCATATAATTCATAGTACATCTAGTGAAACCCTCCCAGCACACCTTTCAAATCTTTTCTTTTCTTTCTTTTTTTTTTTTGGATCTCCTTTCACAAATTAGTTGTGAAGTTTTTTTTTCCAAAAGTTTTAATGTTTTTTCTTCCTATCCAAAAATAACAACATATAAAACACAATTTCATAGATTTCTTCAAACTATTATTCCATTTTTCTCTTCCCCTTCACTGCCTAAAAGCCTCCTCCTTTTGATATTCTACCTTCTACCTTGCCTTCTATCATACTTATACATCTAATCCTGTGCCCAAGCCACATCCAGTTATATGTATTTACCACTCACTGATACTTCATAGACAGCATGTCCAGAATTCATAATTATTCTCAAACTTATCCCACATTCTAATTTCTCTATTTCTGTTTCCATACTAACATCCTCTTAGTTATTGAAGCTTAAAAGTTCAGTACCATCTTTAACTTTACTCTCACTCTTTATCTGACATTTTATCATCTTCTCAGTTCTCTCCAATGAGTATCTATAGAATGAAGAAATTACTATAATTCTTAATTAGTCCCCAATGTTTTATTAAATGAAGAGTAATTTCTAAAATTCACCTTTTCATTTACTCTGGTCACAACATGATTTTGTTATGATTACCTCTCACTTGAACATGCTTAATAACTTCCTGGATTGTCTCCAAACTTTTAATCTCTTTTCTCTGTGATATACTATCAAATAATCTTTGTAGTATACATATCTGAAAATGTCATCCCTCTGTACAAAATCTTTGAGAGTTTTCCATTTCCTCGTGGACATTAGCTTGGCATTCAAGATCCTTCACAATCTGATTTCAACCTACTGTTTTAAGATTGTTTCATATTATTCTCCTTCACTTACCTTATATCCAGCCAAATTATACAACTTGGTGTTTGCTAATATCTTCTTGTCCTCTCCTACCTTTGTGGATTTATGTCAACCTTCTCCCATTCCTGAAATTCCCAATGCCTTTTCACCTTTTGAAATCCTTCTCTTCCTTCATAGTACAGCTTCTATGTTACTTCCTTCATGGTTTCCCCAGATGAAAGTAATATCTTCCTCATAGTTGTTTTAATTTGCATTTTTCTGATGAATAGTTATTTAGAGCATTTTTATGTGATTATAGATAGCTTTGATTTCAGATTTTTCATAGCTCCTTGCATAGGTCTTTACTTTGCATTTTTTACATTTTACCCCATGTATAATTTATATAAATTATATAAATCCCTATGATTAGATTGTATGTTTTTTTGAGAGTTATGATTTTTTTCATCTCTGCATTCCCAGAATCTGACAAATACATAGAAGATGTTTTATAAATGTTCATTGAATTTTATTATATTAATCTCATTCCTGCCTTTATATTGAGAGACAGACAGACAGACAGACACACACACACACACACACAGAGACAGAAACAGAGACAGAGACAAAAAGAGACAAGGAGAGACAGACATAAAGAAATTGAGAATTATAAATTCTCTGTAAACAGTGTCTTAGTTCTCCAACTACTTATAGGTTCATAGATGTGAAAGTGTTTTATAATTAACTCTTGATCAAGGACATGATAGAAATATCATCTGAATATTTTCAAATGCTTTTTCATATAAGAGGAGGTCTGGAAAAAAGATATCACTTTTCCTCATCTTTCCATTATTTCTTAGACCTAGATTGTAGATTATAATTCAAATAAAATAGTTGAAAAATTCATTATCAAATTTTATAAACAACCAGGAAAAATGTGTCAAAGAAATAGTAATGGAAAAATGCATTATTACTGTTTTTCAGTTAAGATACAAACTAATAACTATTATTTTGGAAACCATAATTAGCCCTTAACTTTATCAATGTCCTTATTAATCTGTGATGCAAATACTCCAGATGAGTTCTAATGA